>NC_059326.1:102260000-102606250 GCF_018350155.1 Leopardus geoffroyi
ATCCCGTTGCAGTGGGCCCTATACCTAATCCGAAGGTTCTGGATCAACCTGCCTTACCACTCGTAGCAAGCCTCGTGGAATGTTTCCTTTTTTTCAACAGCATGCATGGCCATTGGCCTTAACTTGGTATAGCTGAGCACAGGGAGTGATGTGTGAAGGTATGAGGCCAGACCCTGGGTTTCTGGGAGGCCATAAAGGGGAAGGGCTGACCCAGATCCTCTCTCCACCCTCCTTCACCCTGGTTGTGCACACATGGACAGGCAGACATCAGTGCTCTCTTGACGTTTGGCCTCTGCTGGTTTAAGCCACTGCTCCCACCTCCTACTTTGCAGAGAGCAGAGGGTGGGAGTAGAATAAGGGTCACTATGGACAGGCTGTGACTCCATGATAAAGGTCAAAACTCCCTTAAGGGGACCACCCTTCATAATTCTCTCTTCAGATTTCTATAACGGCTCTCTTCACTTTACCCTTCATGTTTGGGGGCCCTGAACTCTTTTCTTTTTTTTTTTTGAAGCTGGGGGGAGAGGCAGGGAGGTTGGGGGAGAGAGAATCTTAAGTAGGTTCCACACTCAGCACAGGGCTAGATTCCACAACCCTGGGATCATGACATGAGTCGAAATCAAAAGTCGAATGCTTAACCGACTAAACCACCCAGATGCCCAACAGCTCTGCACTCTTAATATTCCTTGTGGTACTTCGCCATCCTTCATTGTTTTTTTAAAAAGTTTATTTACTTATTTTGAGAGAGACAGACAGACAGACACGAGAAGGAGAGGGGCAAAGAGAGGAAGAGAGAGAGAATCCCAGGAGGCTCCACATTGTCAGCACAGAGCGAGATGCAGGGCTTGAATTCATGAATCACGAGATGGTGACCTGAGCCGACATCAAGAGTCGGAGGACCAAATGAGACACCCAGGCCCTCACTCCCACCTTTATTGCTTTTTCAAAACCCTAGCCAGGACTGCCTAGAAATTCTTAGCCAAGACCCAATCAGAGAGTCATGTTCTTGCCAGGACCCTGGCTGATAGATTTTAATCGAAAAACACTACACTAAGTCACTTTCTCACGTGAGCAGTTACCTTTTGCTTTCTCCTTCGTCTTGACAAGCCGTCCGCTAGAAGCTGGTTCCTGTGAGTGGCACATAACTCCACATAACACCACCTTTGGAATTTCCAGAAGCTTTGGGGTCGATTAAATGTCATTCAGCTCCTGCAGTTCCCTTTCTTTGCGCAAAGCTTCCAGAGATCAGAGCACTCTTTAGGGTGATCCAAGTCCTACCGATAAAATAATTCAGGACAGGATCTTGAAACTGAAAGGCAGTGTGGCAAAGAAAGAACGCTGGGTATGTAGTTCAAATTTAAGCATATGACAGTTGGCCGGTCCATTTCTTCATCTCGAAGGGTATGATGATGATAATGTGCTCTGATAAACTAATTCACCCACAATCACAGTAAGAGTAGAGGACACACTAGTCAGGCCACAGTGAGCGACTCTGTTCCATTCTGGGGAACAACCAGCCAGTAATAACATTAATCAATCCAGCATTAATTCTTCACTTCACCGATTCTGAGACATAGAATTCATACAAAATCCATAAAGACTCTTATTGTGATCACTCCTTAAAATTGCAGTGCCTGAACAAATGTCAAAATATGTAGGTTATAGTAGCCACCTCGGGTTGCCATAATGAAACGCCACAGACATTTCTCTCTCACAGTTCTGGAGGCCAGAAAATCTAAGATCAAGGTACCGGCCAATTTGGTTCTTGGTGAATGTTCTCTTCCTGGCTTGAAGACAGCTGCCTTCTCGTTGTATCCTCATATAACAGAAGGAGAGAGAGAGCTCTGGTGTCTCTTCCTCTTTATATAAGCATACCATTCTATCAGATTAGGGCACTACAGTTCTGATCTCATTTAACTGTTATGACCTCGATGAACCTTTAACATTGCCTCCCTGGCCCTGTCTCCAAATACAGCCTCAGTGAGGGTTAAAGCTTCAACCTATGAATTTGGGAGGGGGACAAAAAATTTAGTCCATAAAAATTATCTATGCCAACTTTATGTTAATCATTCCCTATATACTATCAATATCTCTCAGGAATGGGGACAGAGAGATGATTTGGGATTCCCCTGGATTCTAAGTGTTTTTACTCTACAATACATTAAGCTGTGTGCTGAAAATAAAACACTAAGTGGGTTTAGAATAACTTGTATCAATAAATTGCTGACTTAGAGTATATGTGCAGAACTAAACCAAAAAGCCAGTCACCAATTTATGCAACTGCATGGTATTTGAAAACCTAAATACAAAGGGTTACCATGGCTTTGGTAAAATTTTAACCAACAATCTTGATGAGCAGACGAAATATTTTAATCTTGTTTTCTTTCAGCTACATTCATATATTAGTAAGGAATCAAAACTTGTTAACTAGTATAAAGAAGGTAAGGACCTTACGAATTTATTTATACACTAGAATACTTCACAACCATTTTTAAGTTATCCATATCTACATATCTCAACAGAAATAAATCTCAAAGACAAATATGGCATGAAAAATAAAAAGACTGCAGACGGATCTATCTGTTCTCCCTTTTCCCTCTTTGTTTTCTACCCATGGAGAGTATGAACTAAGACAAACGTTCCAACGTAACCTCTGCGAAACCTGAATGCATCTTCCCATCACCTTCTGAACTTTTGTGAATTTTTGAAACATTCAAAATGAAACACAGAACATCTGAAGCATAGCCACAGTCATACAGATCAAGATAATAGTGTACATTACAACACCAAAATAATGAACTAAAAACAAATAAAACTACATGTGGGGAAAACCCAAAATATTTCCTGACTACATCCTTTCTCAAGGACTACAAATCCGAATACCACTTCCTCACCTGATAAGTTTGGAAAGAGAAGGGTGCACAGAACTGAACATGCTTCCTTCTTAAAGCCTTCAATATGTTCTTGTGCTTTTGAACCAAAAGGATGGTGGGACAGTGAGGAGGAATATTGGACAAGATAAGGCTATGACATTTCCACAGGTGGTACACATGCTGGGAATAAATCCTTGGCCCAGGATGGATCAGACCATGGAACAGAAATGGTACCTGCAAAACTCAAATATTTTTGTTAACTTCTCAACTCTTTGTAGGAAGACTATCTAGCAAAGCAGTTTGCAGTCTGTTTGGTCTCAGAATCCTTTATGGTGAAATAATTCTGAAGGATCCCGGAATGCTTTTGCTTCGGTGGGTTACACAGGTCAACATTTACCCTGTTGGAAAGGACATAAATATTGTTATTGTTAAATAACCATTATCTACACATGGCACGTCAACCAATCTTTTAAATGAAAATAAGCATGTTTTCAAAAATAGTGAGAAGAGTGGCGTTGTTTTATATTTTTGCAAATCTCGTTCAGGTCTGGTTTGATAGAAGACAGGTACATCCTTATTGTATGTTTTTGCTTCTATTTGAATTTCTTTTTTGGGAGAGAGAGAGAGAGAAAGAGAGACAGAGCTCGAGCGGGGGAGGGGCAGAGAGAGGGAGACAGAATCCGAAGCAGGCTCCAGGCTCTGAGCTGTCAGCACAGAGCCCGATGTGGGGCTTGAACTCACGAACCACAAGATCCTGACCTGAGACAAAGTCGGACACTCAACTGGCTGAGCCACCCAGGCACCCCTTCTATTTGAGTTTTTGATGAAAGTATATGAACAAAATCTGGCTTCACAGAGACAAGAAGTTAGAAAAGGGAAGAATATTTTAATGGTTTTTTCATATGATTGTATAAGTATTCTTTAATACTACACCAAAACTCCACAAATGGCTGTTCTCACAAGTTAGTTGAAATAAGCAATGTGAAACTATATCAAACAACTTTTCACACTGTTTCCTTAAAATCCACTGGACTACCTTGTACTTTGAATGAATCTTTGACTGATGCATAAATTTTTAATATGCACTGAGTTGGAAATTTTTTTGTTCCCTGACTTCTACAAATCTCTCAAAGGTTGACATATTTCATTACACACTATCAAGTGATCACATTCGTTAGTATCACCACGGATTTCATCAAAAGCCCCTTTAAGTGTATGGAACCTGTCAAGCTCACCTTGGCAAACACACGTTTTTCAGAGTGCTGATTTTTCTTAAAAGCTCAAATTTCACCCCTGGCAACAAACACAGTCGGTTGTTTTTCCTGAAGTCACAGGCTCACTCGGTTCGTTTTTTTAGAAAATGTCTACCACCAGCCCAAGTCTCAACGACCATAGTTTTCCAACAGCCAGTCTCTCAGATGAGAATGGTGCTCCAGGAGAAAAACAGATAGTTCAGCTCACAATTCAAATAGTCATACAAGTGCTTGTCCTCCAGACAACCATTGTATTTCCATCTGCAGCAAATGTGCTTTATATAGATTTTTGACACATAGGACATTAAAAGGTGTGGGCTCAAAAAAAATTAAAAAATTCAAAATAAAAGGTGTGTACTCGGAGTCAAAATGTCATAAAAATGAGTAATTTTACCGCTTCCTTAAGGATACTCTCAAGAGAAATTGGAAAAAAGAAGGGAGAAATTGGGAGCGTTTTTTTTTTTTATTACAATAGGTGGCAATAAAGAGTAAATACCAGTCCAATTGGGTGCAACTGCCATGATTCATACTGTTGCTTTTCCAGCATCAGGAAAAGCATATATATATATATATATATATATATATATATATATATATATATATATATAAATAACAGAGTGCAAAAGGCAATTCACGTATGAGCATTGTTATTAAAATAACCTTAAAGCGTTGTTGTTCCAACACAGGGAAGAAGCCAAGGAAAGTACTAGCATCATTATAAAAATAGTTTTGCCTTTCCAACCTCCTAAAAGAGTCTGGGGGACTCCCAAGTACCCACTTTGAAATCCACAGATGTCGGGGCGCCTGGGTGGCTCAGTCGGTTAAGCGTCCAACTTTCGGCTCAGGTCATGATCTCACGGTCCGTGAGTTCAAGCCCCGCGTCGGGCTCTGTGCTGACAGCTCAGAGCCTGGAGCCTGCTTCGGATTCTGTGTCTCCCTCTCTCTCTGACCCTCCCCCGTTCATGCTCTGTCTCTCTCTGTCTCAAAAATAAATACACATTAAAAAAAAATTAAAAAAAAAAAAGAAATCCACTGGTGTCGAGCACTACAAAGATTTATAAGTTAGGCTGACTGAAATTATTTGAAAAATTAAAATTAAACTAAGGCCAGCGCATTTGGCTACTGCAGTGACTTAAAAAGTTAACTCACTTGCTTCTGCCTTTCTGAATCGAAAGCAAATCAAAACAAAAGACAGACTGCTTTGTCTGTCTGTGACCCCCAAAGCCTCATTTAAATTTTTACATTTGGTCCTGCTCCTTTCGTTTCAAAGGTAAAGATAGGAACATTCAATATTTATAACGTTCATTGCCGAGAACTGCCAGAGTCAGGAAAAGAATATCATGCAACTTTTACAGTATAAAATTCTCCACTTCAGTAGCTCAATAGCAAGGAATATTTATCACCATTTATACCAACTACGTATCCAATATTATAATGTGCCCTTTTGTTTTTGGTTTCTATTTACCTTTGACAACTACTCATAGATATGGGCCCCCGTCACAGCTAAGAAATTTGAAGCACACGTGCAAAAAGTTACAAAAAAATTCAGGAGGCCCACCGTTCTGGAAGCATCATTCGAGCGTGGAAAGAGGCTTATTTTTGCCATCGCTCCCAACACTGGGGTGAAGGCCATAACCAACCCAGGTTCTCAGGAGAGTCTCATCACACAGTCTCTCTCCTGTGCCCAGCGTACCTTCCCGAGCCGAGTGCCACTGCCCAGGAGGGGAAACAGCCAATTAACCCAGAGCCTCAGGGTGATATTCCACGACTGAACCAACAGACCCCACCATCACTCTTCTGTATCCAGAAACACCAGCTTGTGAAAGCGGGCGGATTCCATATGAGCACGATCATCATGCATTAGGCGAAAGGTAGATAACCAAGTAAAAATAAAACCAACTTGGAATATTTGTTGGGGAGAAACATCAACGTGTAAAAAATCGCCCAAGTGCAGAATGTTCCACGACACCGTCAGGAGGGAAGGCGCGTGCAAACCAATACCCTAAGTCACTCCTCAGCTTAACATTCATCCTTGGCCTCACAAAAGGTCTTCGCCATCATGCCCACGTGACTCTTAAGACTCAAATCCTCTCTTCCCGAGACAGGAGATCAAAGAGCTTCCTGGCATTTTTGGCAGTGGGATGTCCTTTCTTCCATTTGCATCAAAAACACTCGCAGCAAGACAAGCCACATCTCACTGCGTTTAGGGCTTGATGAAGGTGAACGACGCTGATTGATTGTGTGGACCTATCGCACGTATCTCCCCTGTCATGAGCCCAGGTAGGCGGAGCCCCTTGGGGCAGAGGATGATATTCGGAAAGCATTTTTCTGAAGGAGGGAGAGGTAATTCACCCTGTCACCTCTCTTCCGTTGAGAAAGGCTGGCAATTTGAGAAGCTAGGCCTAGATCCATTTTCTAGGCGAAAAGGAAGCCTCTTGCAATAAAACAGGCCTTCTGTCGTCTTTTAACAAGATGTCCATTTGAGTTTTTAGAAATACGCGAAAGATAAGTGAAAACAGGAGAACTTCTAAAAGGTCCTCCTCTGTTCAGCGAGGCCAGAAAATGAGGCTGAAAATTATATCAGACACATTGGTCCCCTGGAGTTAAAAATGTACAGGGCTATTCTTAAGGTTTTTAAAAAGCAGCATCCGGCAGCCCTATTCTGAGTATGATTTAGTGTCACACTTAGGTATGGGGAGATTTAGATTTTTTTTTTTTAATGCTATGCTATTTAAAGAAGCATTTATGGTGATTGCTATAGGCAACAGCTTGTTTTAATTCATTCATTCAATTTTAAAAGCCACAGGAATATATCAGAAATGGCCAAATCATGAATAAGTTATTTACTTTATTCGAAATGTAACTAGACCTAGGGAGACTTTGCTAATTACTGGTATCGCAGCGAAGCAGAAATATGTTCATGTCTCATTCAAGCAGTGGATTAGATAAAACATTAGTTCCATGAAGCTGATCACTCTGGAGATTTGCTCATTTGCCTTGATGCAGTAAATGTTGGCACATTAGGCCTCCTGGAATATCCTGAAGCTGGCCTAATAACACATCTGCTGTATTTATTTTTGAATGTAAATGGCACTCAGAAGTATGCTTTGAAAATTAACTTCAGCCAGAAAACAATAAACATTAATAAATACAGATTTTGTTTCTGCTAACAATTACTTCATGAAATTGTTAGATGTGGTGGAAAGCGCTAGTTTACAAATACAGTTTGTAGCAATTAAATCCCTTCCAAACCACACTACTCCGAACTGGATGGATTCCTCTTGGAGGTTGTGAGGGCCAGCAATGCAGAGACCTGCCCGATTTTTAGAACTTTGTGATATGCCCATAGTGCGCCAAGGCACCCGCTAGGTCAAGGTTGTTGCTGCCCTAAAGACAAAGGAAATTCATTTCTAATAATGGGATCAAGACAAAAAGAAAAGTTGCACAACTATTTCATGAAAAGTCTCGGTTGAGGGCAGTGAAAACAACAAAGGTTTTCCTGCTCCTCCCTTCTAAATAACTTTGAAGCTTAGCAAAAAAAAAAAAAAAAAGACAGAAGGGTGTTTCTCTGCAAGCCCCCAGATCTAAAATGATCGAGGGGCGCCTGGGTGGCGCAGTCGGTTAAGCGTCCGACTTCAGCCAGGTCACGATCTCACGGTCCGTGGGTTCGAGCCCCGCGTCAGGCTCTGGGCTGATGGCTCAGAGCCTGGAGCCTGTTTCCGATTCTGTGTCTCCCTCTCTCTCTGCCCCTCCCCCGTTCATGCTCTGTCTCTCTCTGTCCCAAAAAAAATAAATAAACGTTGGGAAAAAAAAAAAAAATGATCGAGCCACAGTCACAGTGCTCTGGCCTGCGGTCTCTATCGGAGATGGTCTGCTTGTCCTAAAGGTGCAAGTGGACAGTCTGAAGCGTTCAGCTCGTTCGGTGAGCCACGGGCCGTCTGTTTACGTCGTGTGCTAAAATCACGACACTGGGAGCTCTATGGGTACCCTTAGCATGGCCCGCAAACGGTCACTCCTGGAATGGTTGGTTCTGTCTGGTCCTTGAGGAGTGGGAAAATAATCCTGGTCTGTGCATCCACAGACCTGGTTTATCTGTATCCAGCCATCGACCTTGGACCTGTTATCTGGGGCTCTCTGTACTGAGCTGCACCACTGAGCAATGGGGAGGGATTCAGAGTCACCTTATTTCTCTCAGAGGAGCTCATGGTACCTCTGCTAAGCTTTTCTTCTTTTAAAGGGTGACTGCCACATTGAAATAGCAATAGATGGGGAAACAGAGCAAAGTTTCAGACCCAAGGGATCAAAAAATGGTTCTCCTTCAATACAAAAACACAAACCAAATAACTTTAAGGTAATGGAATATGGAATTTTAAATAAAACAGGACACTGATCGAGAGAAAACCAGGTCACCCCGTGTAGTTATATAGCCAAGACGTCTGGATTACAAGCAAGTTGAAGGACTGGGATGGGTGCTGGGGACCTCTGAGCAAGGAACAGACACTCAGTGCATAGCTGGCGACTGCATTATGTATGAAAAGGCCAAGCTAAAAGCAAGTGCGTTCGTGAAAATGATACTTGTGGGTTTGCAAAGTTTTAAAGGGCTGGGGAAATATCCCCTCAAAAACTGCAGGTTAAAGCATTCAGCCCCACCCTGGGCAGGAGTTAAAGCCAGTCCCTCGGAGAGAATGTACTGCTAGGCAAAGAAATCAGCACTGAGGGTTCTTCTGGGCGGGTGAGGGGTGGGAAGGGGGGGAATAACTGTGAGACCCAGAGACAAAGGAGACCCAGTTTTCTGTTCCACTTGAAGGTGCTACATTTATATGTATTTTATTCACATTCCAGATAAACAAATATAAAATTATGTGGTGAGTTTTCTGCTTTGATCCATCTTCTCCCAGGAAAAATGAAATATATTATGGGCGGGGGGGCAGGGTGCCCTGTGAAAACAGGAGTTCAAGCCAGAAAGCCAGAAAAGCTACACGCTGCCTTCTCGAATTTCATTCACATCACATGCCTGAAGAGTTTAGAGGGGGAAAAAAAAATAAGGTTCTCTCTTGCATTGTTTATAAGATCTTTAGTAGTCCTGTCGTGGGCATAGAGCCTATAGTTGGGTCAAGCCCAAGACCAGAATGCCCGATACGGTGTCAGTTTCCATTTCAGAAATTGGTTTGTTAATGACATCCTAATGTCGATCATCCTATAGCAGGAACTATATTAATATTTTTTCCTCTCAGGCACTGTTACAGATGTCAGCTCTAATCCCTATAGAAGGCTGCTACAAGTCAATCTTCATGGAAATATATGAGGGAAGCCTGTGAAGTTTCTAGAAATATAAAAGGTGTGAAAATTATGATTGGAAATAAAGAAACATTTTAAAAATCTAAGCTTAGCTTGAGATATGTAAAAATTATTCCATTTTGGTGACAATAACTTGCCTGCAAATTTTTCAAGACCACAGGAGGCTGCTGAAACAAGGTAAGACATAGGTGGAAATCATTCAAATTATCTCACTATATCAACCGCTTACTACCAATCAAACTCTGTTTGGGCTGAAAGCGATCCCCGGCACTAATATTTCACAATTATGATTTAAATGAACAAAATTCAGTGTGTAAAACGTGACTGATGTTTCTCTTTCAACATAACCTTTGTGCTGTGTTCCGAGAGCGGGAAGACAGGTGTTTCCCAACCTACGGGGCCGGGGCGAGCCTGCCTTTTAAGAGCTCAATTGTAAACGGATGAAAGGTGTGTAAACAGATGACAGGGGCAATTACAATGTGGAATTGATTAGACTCTCAATTACTA
This sequence comes from Leopardus geoffroyi, assembly GCF_018350155.1. Classification (NCBI taxonomy): domain Eukaryota; kingdom Metazoa; phylum Chordata; class Mammalia; order Carnivora; family Felidae; genus Leopardus; species Leopardus geoffroyi. The sequence goes on from NC_059326.1 coordinate 102,269,932, forward strand.
AAAGCACATCCCTGGCATTATTCTTTTTATGCCGCTCTTTGATGACAAAAACCATGAATAGGCTCATCAGGACTACAATATGTTTGTATTTTCAATGTCTCTCCGTAAGGGCACATCTCCAACTGCGGTTGAGGCTATAGAAAGAGAACGGGCTGGCAAGATGCTTACAGGAAAGGGAATTATAATGATCCTACCCCTGCAGGTATCAGTCACTTTTTAATTTTTCTAGATACCACTGGAAGGGTAAGCAAGACCACCTAAACAAAGGGGCTGCCTGGGAGTTAGAGGGGAGGAGTCAGGAAAGAGTAGGAGAGCATACTGGGGACTCACGCACTAAGTTAGGAACAGATGTGTGAACGACAGCAGAGTCCCTACATCGATGATTATTAATCATCAAGGACTGATGAACTGTGTCTGCCTCAATACATACACGTAATGCCTTTATCTTACATTTCTCCCTATTCATTCTCAGCTTTATCAGCTTGTCATGTAGGTACTGAATAATAATAACAGGTGGGATTTTAATAATAAATATCGCATGGGGAACTACATTCATCTTTGGCATCTCAGGACCCACAGCCTGCCCTCACGTGGAACCAGAATTCTTTTATTTATTTTCATTTATTTTTTATCTTTTAAAATTTACATCCAAATTAGTTAGCATAGAGCGCAACAATGATTTCAGGAGTAGATTCCTTAGCGCCCCTTCCCCATTTAGCCCATCCCGCCTCCCACACCCCCTCCAGTAACCCTCAGTTTGTTCTCCATATTTATGAGTCTCTTCTGTTTTGTCCCCCTCCCTGTTTTTATATTATTTTTTTTCCCTTCCCTTATGTTCATCTGTTTTGTCTCTAATTTCACTTAGCATAATACCCTCCAGTTCCATCCACGTAGTTGCAAATGGCAAGGTTTCATTCTTTTTGATTGCCAAGTAATACTCCATTGTATATGTATACCACATCTTCTTTATCCATTCATCCGTTGATGGACATTTGGGCTCTTTCCATACTTTGGCTATTGTTGATAGTGTTGCTATAAACATTGGGGCACATGTGTCCCTTCAAAACAGCACACCTGTATCCCTTGGATAAATACCTAGTAGTGCAATTGCTGGGTCGTAGGGTAGTTCTCTTTTTAGTTTTTTGAGGAACCTCCATACTGTTTTCCAGAGTGGCTGCACCAGCTTGCATTCCCACCAACAATGCAAAAGAGATCCTCTTTCTCCGCATCCTCGCCAACGTCTGTTGTTGCCTGAGTTGTTCATGTTAGCTGTTCCGACAGGTGTAAGGTGGTATCTCATTGTGGTTTTGATTTGCATTTCCCTGATGATGAGTAATGTGGAGCATGTTTTCATGTGTCGGTTGGCCATCTGGATGCCTTCCTCAGAGAAGTGTCTATTCATGTCTTTTGCCCATTTCTTCACTGGATTATTTGTTTTTTGGGTGTTGAGTTTGAGAAGTTCTTTATAGATTTTGGATACTAACCCTTTATCTGAGATGTCATTTGCAAATATCTTCTCCCATTCTGTCGGTTGCCTTTTAGTTTTGCTGATTGTTTCCTTCACTGTGCAGAAGCTTTTTTATTTTGATGAGGTCCCAGTAGTTCATGTTTGCTTTTGTTTCCCTTACCTCCCGAGACGTGTTGAGTAAGAAGTTGCTGCGGGCAAGATCAAAGAGGTTTTGCCCGCTTTCTCCTCGAGGATTTTGATGGCTTCCTGTCCTACATTGAGGTCTTTCATCCATTTTGAGTTTATTTTTGTGTCTGGTATAAGAAAGTGGTCCAGGTTCATTCTTCTGCATGTCACTGTCCAGTTTTCCCAGCACCACTTGCTGAAGAAGCTGTCTTTATTCCATTGGATATTCTTTCCTGCTTTGTCAAAGACTAGTTGGTTATACATTTGTGTGTCCATTTCTGGATTTTCTATTCTATTCCATTGATCTGAGTGTCTGTTCTTGTGCCAGCACCATATTGTCGTGATGATTACAGCTTTGTAGTATAGCTTGAAGTCTGGGATTGTGATGCCTCCTGCTTTGGTTTTCTTTTTCAAGATTGCTTTGGCTATTTGGGGTCTTTTATGTAGAACCAGAATTCTTGGAGTTCACTCCAAAGTGCTCCAGCCTCCCCAGCAGGCCCCAGTACTATCAACTGCACTGCTGTTCCCAGACCCTGTGCCTTGGCCTGGTTGGCCTGTGGAAGCTTCAACTAGAAAGCAGCCCATCTTCAAGGTCACAAGGGAAGGGTGTCATTCCTAAAGTCACCTTAAAACTCTCTCTTTTCTGTGGGATGTTTTGTGTGGGTGTTTTTCTGTTTTTGTATTTGTTTTTGTCTTGAAAGGCAACAAAAACAGCAAGCCTGTGACCAATACCAGAGCTATAAAAACAGAACGATTAATTCTCAACTTGGCCTCGAGTGCTGGCAGATGTTTTGGAGAACAGAGTTGGGGGTGTGTTTAAGGACTCTGAGATCTCCAGCTTGTCATGTGCAGATGTGGTAAAGCTGGAATAAGTTCAGAGAAGTGACAGAGATGATTAAAAGGGACACAGAATGGTTTCTGGGGGAAGGCTAAAGGGATTCTTGTTGCCTTTATCCCCAGAAATGAGAAAATAATGATTATTAACTTCAAAGTCTATTTGCTCATCATGTCTGCAACAAACCCCATGAATGGAAATGGGCTTCAAATAAAAGCAGTAGAGAATTTGGTGAAGGAAAAGGAAGAATTTCTTGCTTTTCAGAGGGAAAGGCATGGTACTCTGGTCCCCAGAGAGGTCAGGTAGCCCACGTTTGCTGTCCTTCTTAAGAAGGAGATATACTACAAATTCTTTCTTAAAAAATCTAAATTCATCGGGCGCCTGGGTGGTTCGGTTGGTTAAACATCCAACTCTTGATTTCGGCTCGGGCCATGGTTCAAGGTTCACGGGTTCGGGCCCCGCGTTGGGCTCTGAGCCAATTGTGTAGAGCCTGCTAGGGATTCTCTGTCTCCCTCTCTCTATCTCTTCCCTTCCCCCCTCTCTCAAAATAAAGAAAGAAACTTAAAAAAAAAAATAAAAGGTTTTTAAATCTAAATTTTTCAACTGCTAAAAAAATTTTTTTGCTCCTCATAATCCAGACATTGGGGAGCAAATGCTGGAAATACATAAACGTTTCATTTCCCCACCGCACTTGTGTTCTCCATGCACCCACAGCCCAGTCGTATGACTGTTCCATAAAAGGAAGTTCATGGTTAAATCTCCATTCTCAGTCCACGATATTTTTCTTGATTTTTGTGCTATTTTCACCACTCTGCAGAGCACATATGGGGAAAAGGAAACGGGGGATTAGGGCTAGTCTGAGAGGCTTAAAGTAAAGGGAAATAGGGGCAGAGCTGAAAGGGAGCATATGTCATTGATCTTGTCCACAAGCTAATTGAGAACATTCCCAGGCTTCGTGAGGCAATACTATTTCTAGACTCCCAGGATTTAAGAAGCGCTCAATAGTTCGACAGAAGGCAATGTGCCTGCTGGATACAGAGCCTAGTTAAGCAATAACTCAATCTGTCATCTGAGCCCCCCAAGGCAGGAAGATCTAACGAAGGGTTTCTTCTGTTCAAAGGCCCCTCCACACTATTATAGAAATAACAGCATCATAATAAAGAAAAAAGTTTGGGACTCTGTTGTAAACAATCGAGGGCAGTATCTGTTGCCCGGATATTCCTTTAGCAACCAGTCTATCCCTGTGGGCCACATGAGGCTCCAAATATATGTAAAAAGAGCAAAAGTCTCCATTGGTGACCTGCAAGCTGGCTAAAGACCCAGCCAAAAGTCGTCACCATATGGAGTTTCCATTTCCCTATGAGAAACCACAGGGGTACATGCTTGGGGGACATGAATGGAGGTGCTCGGTTGTAAAATGTTATTCACATGCAAGAGATCATTGTTATTGTTTCCTGTAATTATTCTGCCTAATAACAAAAGGAAAATAACTGATTTTGACACCCAAGTTTTGCTGTAAATAGGCAGAATGTTGTCATGAATATGCAAAATATTATGATCATTGCCATACCTAACTAATTGCGTTTGAAACATGCTGGCCATAAAATAATTAATTAGCAGTGTAGAAAGGCATCATGATACTAGCTATAAATACTAAACATAACTAATTATTTCCGTCATAAAATGGCCCTGCCAAGTAATTTATAACAAAACCCTGCATTAGGCGGCAAAGCCTCAACTTCTACAGCGTGGCGTTCAAGGGCTGTGACACATCAGGCTTCCTATTTTGTGATATTGTTGGAATGAGGGCATACCGATGTGAACATAAACTAAAATGAAACTAATCTAGGATTTTCAATGTTCTCGGAGCTGCTGGGTGATTGTTGTGGAAAATTCAGGCAGATCCTTTTGTTGTTGACTTCAAAACTGGTAGGTCACTCTGGGCCTGCGGAGTACATTCTGAGCTCAAGCAAAAATTGATTTCCTTTTTTAAAAAGCAGCTGGCATCACAATGAATAGCCTTCTTTCGATTTTTCTTCTCCAGTGGAGCATTCAGTGAATGCAGCAGGCATAATAGGCTGAAGTAAACAGTGTCAGGTTCTGTTATATCAGGAGCTCTTTTAAACCAAGCAGACAAGCTATCATCAGTGCCTGAAACCCCGCAAATCATGGCAGAGTCGGAAAATGAGCTTGTTTCCTGACCAGTGTGTTGATGACATTTTGAAGAATGGAAGGAGACGCTTTGCTAATCACTCTGGCTGCCGCATGCGCCATTATGATGCCATCTCGTTAATGAGCAAAAATAATGTGCCTGGATGAGGCGGTGATACAATTAGAGCCTCCAAGAGCTGGACTCGGGACTCTGATTTTGCGTGACACATGCACGAGAATCTCAGGATGCGGCTCTTACAATCACGCATCGGAATCCTTTGGCATCTTTTTTTTTTTTTTTTTTTTTTTTTTTTTTTTTCCTGCTGGTTTGAAAACAGGAAATTGGCCCACATCTTAACAGAGTACCTTGCCCTAGTTTTTAGTCCTTGGGGTGAAGCCCTCGCGGCCAACGGGAAGACAGCGAGTCTGCGTGTGGCTTTTTTTGTTTGTTTGTTTCTTTGTGGTTCTCCCCCAGTGGCAGGGAGCAAAAAGGCTGTAAACAAGAATCTGGCTGATGGAAATGTTAAAATCCGTTCATTCCTGTCATAGCAGAATCAGGCTTGCAATGATTCAGTTGCATACCAAAGAGCCTGGGGACCCCAGCATTCATCTTGTTCTGAAAAATACTTTCTCTCCTAAGCACCCTGCCCCCTCTCGCCTCCATAACCTCCTCAGGGCCCATTTAACCCGCCTTCCCAGGATGGGGGACAGAGTGCCTTCAGAGAGCCCCTAGAATTCAATGCAAGTGCCATTCTCAGGCAGCCTGGGAAGCTTCCCCAGAGCATCTCTCTCAAGTGAATTCCTCTGCCCCATGCTCTGTGGATGACAGTTGGCCACCGGGTAGGGAGGGACTCCCAAGGCACCCCCGATGGGTAAGTGGCCAAAGGGGAAGCAGAGCCCATAAAGACTTGCTGCTGGGGCTGGGGACCCCTTCTTCCTCATCCCTGCTAGAATAAAAAAGCCTCCTCGCCAGGAGGGTGCTTCTAAGCAACCGCACCTCTAAATAGAATGTAATTACGGAGGAAATTAACTTCACAGCTAAAGATTGTGTTGTCATGATAATTTAGAAGAGTGGGAAGGATGTTTTCTGAGCAATCCCTGATCTTTTTTTCTTTTTTTTTTTTTTCCTCCCCGTCTCTCTTGTTGGTTATCACTTAATGGTATTCATTAAACCCGATAACAGAAATTGCTTCTCTTTAAATTTCCTACTGGGTCTCGATTTAGTTGAGTTAGACTTTTCTTGAAACAATACATTAATGTCATGCCCAATTGACTTCTGTTGTAAAAGAAATAAATCTCCCATGTGACTCTGTGGCTTGCATCTGGAAATGGTTAAAAATACGCATTCTGTCAGCCCATTGTTTAGAGAACAAGGCAGGCCTGTGTCCCCCAAGCTCAGTGCCCCGTCACCGCTCTGTTCTCGGCCGTAGATGAACTTACAGGAGTCCTTGTTTCAGCTCAAGGCAGAAAATACCTGCTTAGAAGACAAGTATGGGTTTCCTTTCGTCACGAGCCCACACGTCACTGCTATCTCGTTGACCCTGTAGAGCAATACGGCAGCTTCCCACAGAGGCCAAGGATGAGATCTTTTCCCCCTCGAGATATTCAAACTAAAGAAGCAGGGGGCACCAATAAAATTATACCAAGCACTGATGTCACTTAACATTGTGCCTCATCTTCAAGCCATTGATAGAGAAAACAAATCTTTCTTCGCTCTCAGGATACCAAGCAGAATTGGTAGGTTTGTTAAGGAGAGCCACCCAGACGTGCGACATGGCATTCAACACTTACTCGGGCTGGGTGACATGTTGTATGCAAAAGGGAAGGGACGTGGGCTTGGAGAAAACATGTTAATAAATGCTACCACCGGCCTTGGCCACATCTTGACCAGTGCAGCTCAAGTGTGACTGAATGATGGGGTTTCAGTCTTTGCTCTTGAAGGCTGTACTCGGACAGAGGATTCTAGCCAAAAGGAAGCTTCTAGATGGAGTGCGGGTGTTACGGAACCTGGTCTGGATCACCTGGCGTAAGAACCAAGCGGCCCTTGGAGATCTTGGAAGGCAGGAGGTTTATTTCACGCCGGCGGGCTCAGAGGAGATCACTCTCCAGAGGTCTGAGTCCCCAGCACAAGCACGGGGGGACAAATTATCGTCTGTTACTTCCGCATCCCACATTAGTGATAATGTGCCGCTCACAGCAAGCGGGGCAGGAAGAAGAACCCAGAAGGGGAATCTTCTGTTGGGGACTGGAATTTCCCTGTCAGTCCTGTTGGCCATCCTATAACAGATTTTTCCTTATCACAAGGAGCGCGTATGAGCCCTTATGATGTGCAAACTCTTCCAAACACTTGATACCCATATTACCTCAATTAATCTTCATAACTCTTATGAGCGTGGCTACTAGAATTTCTCTTATTATGATCTCTATTTTATAGATGAGTAACTCAGGCTTAGAGAGGACCAAGTCACCCATTTAGGATGCGAGAGGATCAGGATCCGAGTCCCGGTCTCTCGATCTCTTGGAACTAATACGTACTTCAAGATGCCTTGACCACTTCAATCTGTTTTCTTTTTTTTTTTTTTTTTTTAATTTTTTTTTTCAACGTTTATTTATTTTCGGGACAGAGAGAGACAGAGCATGAACGGGGGAGGGGCAGAGAGAGAGGGAGACACAGAATCGGAAACAGGCTCCAGGCTCTGAGCCATCAGCCCAGAGCCTGACGCGGGGCTCGAACTCCCGGACCGCGAGATCGTGACCTGGCTGAAGTCGGACGCTTAACCGACTGCGCCACCCAGGCGCCCCTTCAATCTGTTTTCAAGATGATCTGAGCACTGGGTGGTCTGGCATTAGTTTTGAGAAATACATTATTATTACTTTTCTACCACTGAACAATTCCAACAGACAACAGCATCATTATCTCTGTTTCAGAGTTGCGAGGAAAAAAAAAAAAAAACCCATGACACAAAAAGTTACTTTATCCTAAGAGCAAAGTAAAGTGGGAAGAGAAGCAACATCCGCAGAGTCTCTGATATATATACCTACACACAGACAACAAGCTTTCCAAGTGGGCATTTTTATCAGTATTTGACATTATATAGATAAGGAAACTAACGTCCAGAGAGGATAATGACTTGTTGATTTCATACAACTCGGAGGTAGGTGCCTGACTCAAACCAGCATCCGGTTTCCCCCACATCTCATACTGAAACCTGGATTAGAACGAGAACTTCACATCCACAGAGTTTGATTATGTGAATGAGTGAACAGAACTGTGCCAAAGAAAAGGCTTCAACTTAGAGACATCGCAACTTGAAGCTTCATACCGATAAAGTCTTCCCCCCAAAGGCCCGGAAGTAACCATTGTTCTCAACTCCTCGTGGGTGAAAGCTGAGTAAATGTGTGGGGTTTCCCCATGTGGTGACTGGGGGTTTCGTGTAAACCATGACATATCTCTGCTGGATAATAAAGAACTTAAAACGAAATTACACTAGCAAACCAGAAAAGACTGTAATCAGACTTGGCAGTGAACTATGGTTCAACACCTTTTGGCGTGGGATTTCTCACTATTGAAGGTCAGCCTGCCCTCTAACATCTCCCTGCCTCTTCAGCAATTTAAGCAAATCTGCAAGGGTGACAGAGCTCCTTCTTAGACCATTTTCTTTTTCCCTCTGTTATGAGAACACTTCCGGAGAACAAAGTCAGTGTCAGATGCAAAAATGATACAATGTGCAGTTTTGCAGAAACAAAAGGTATGCTGTGGAATACATATCAAGCAAACACCACAGCAAGCCAACGAGCGTTGCATGAATACATGAGATGAATAAATAGTGAATAGCATTTTGCATTTATAAGTTGCTTTTTTATCGAGGCCGTAAACAGTCACATGACTTTCAATACAGCCCTTAGGAATGTAGGCGAGCCAGCTTTGACAGCATTTCAAAAATACTGCAGTTCTAGAGAGACAGAAAAGCGCTAACATTGATCAGTGTCCCAGGTAGAGCTGACGAAAGTTTTACATAAGAGGAAATGACCGTTTCAATCTGAATGTCACATGTAAAAGTTGGTGCCAACTCTCCAAACTAGCAGTATTATCAAAATGGAGAACGGACTTAGTCACAAATCATACGCTTAGTCAGTATTCTCCATGTAAAGCTGACCATCACTAAGGAATCAAAACCCCAAATCTAGCACACCTAGGAGCAAGAACAAGATTTTAACGTGTATACCTGAGCTACTCAGAGCTAACGATTTCACAAATGCCCTCGCTGTGAAAAATCATCGCCGTCGTCATCTAAACACAGTCACCCCCAGTTTGGAAAGTAGGCAACATTTTAAATACATTATGCTGTGGTGGTCACAGAGATATCTGTCATAGAGCCAACACAGCTGAAACTTGAATTCTTGAACCCGGGCGACATAAAAAGCTTCCAGCATTTGCAATTTCTGCCTTGTTCAAGTAAATTTTATTAGCATAGATGCCCTCTAAAATGGCAGAAAAAAAAAATGTTACGGTGGCTGAACACCCTGTCTTGGATTAGCAAGACCGAATGGTTGACATCGTACCACTTAAGGAATAAAATGTCACATTTACTTTCTCATGCAATCTGCCTTTTTATTCATTGGCGCTAACCTAAGACCGCGTGCGAGAAAATATATTCACAAAGGACTTACATTAGCTCTTATTCAGAGAGCTGAGTGGAGCCAATTTCTAGGGCAGTGCTGCTTCCTCTTATAGAAAGCTCAATCTTATTTTAATTTTTAAAGAGTGGTCCTACTGGGCAGGAGGCTATTGAATCACCATTGTGTGTGTGTGTGAATTTCATGCCCTCAAAGATGCACACTAGAGAGTCTTGGGGACTGAAGTTTGTTTGTTTGCAGAACAAATACTGCGCCGACAGCAGTAAATGCATCCCCTCTGGGTGCTCCAAGTACTTGCCCCACAACTCCCCTGCGCATGACCTCCACAGAGAAGAAAGAGGGTCAATCCCTTGGGCATTGTCCTGATTCTCTAAAACTCAACATCCCGTTTGGAATGCAAAGCTACAAATTCCAATCCCTGGATGCCCACTCAAAAAGGCTTTTGAAATTCAACTTGGTTTCTCCGGATTGAGGCTTCCCTGCCTTTTATGATAGAGGTGATGGATAATGCTGACCTACAGAAATTAATTAGCATAATTCACTTGAAGGCTTATTGCTAACATCATTATAATTCATTCCCATGGGAGTCCTTTGATTATTGCCTTTCTTGCCAATAAGAATTAAAATAGCTGGTTACCAGTTGCCGATCATTAACCCATTCCATCTTCAACATTGCACGGGGATGCCGTACGGAAGACATCAGGACCGTGACACTCCCCCACCGTCTCTCTCTCCTCCTGCACGGAAATGCGTTCAATAGTATCCATGAACCCGACACCAAAGATCATACACAGGTCACAGAGGGAGTGTAGGCCAGATTTCCAACGAATGTTGAGAGCTATGGAATATCCAGGAGATACTTCCTTTATTACCTCTGTAAGTATCTTAGGAGCGCTGCACAGAACTGGGTAGGAACACTGAGAAAGCCGCCAAATCCAAAACACTCTCAACACGACGGCAGGTGGGTTGTATGGAACACAGCCTGCTTACAGCAGGTAGTTTACAAACAAACAGCTGAATTGATTAATTATTTATTTAGTCAATCAATCTGACTCCCAAACACACCTCTTCCCAGTGGGCCCAGCTTCTGAGTCGCCCTGGAGCTGGTTCTTTATACAAAGTGTATTTCCTACGCTCTTGCCAATGTCATTGCAATTTTTCCAAAGTAGGTCATGATCACAACTTACGAAGCTATAATTTTATAGGCTCCACACCATTTGTACATGTGAGAAAGCTCTCTGTGTCTGTTGTGAACGAGAGCCAGAAGGGTGATTTCCTGATTTAAACTGGATTCACTGACTCCACACACGCAGGAACAGCAAAGGAGAAAAGGTGAATTAAAGTAGTTTTGAAAGTGGGAAAAAATAACACTTGTTGGAAGGATAAACCCTTAAAAAGGAGTTCCTATTTGGGGTTTATGTATTTGTCTTGACTCTAGTGGGCCCAGCTAGATCACTGGTGTTCCCACTGCTTTCTTCAGCTCAGTGTTTCTCTAGAACCAGACAGGGTAGAATCCGTCCTCAAAGACTTGACCAAAGTCCTTTATTTTGCTTTTCTTGAAGAGAGTTCTCTAAGTTTATGTACACCTCCCCTCAAGTATACATGTCATGGCTGGACTTTCATGAAGACATTTTTACTGCGTCTTTAATTGCACGGATCTTTCCCGCACAGGAAATCTGGGATAACCACCTTTAGGATGACTCTCCAATTTGTGCACAACAACTACGTGTCAGTCGTAATAAATTCAAATGACCTAATGAAAGATGAATTGGGAAAAATGACACCAAAGTCTGTTTCTGGAAAAACTAAATTATCCTTCACTTCTATAAATATCTGTATATTTACTACCCCACCATCTAATAGTTACAGAGTCACAGAGAATTACCTTACAGGGGGAAAAAAAAAAAATCAAGGACTGTCCTTGCAGAAATTGCAAAAGATTGAGACTTATGTGAAGTCTTCTTCTAAAATTGGAGTTAGGGGCCACCTGGGGCCACCTCAGTCAGTAAAGCATGCAAATCTTGATCTCGGGGTTGTGCATTCAAGCCCCATGTTGGGGGTAGAGATTACTTAAAAATAAAACCTTTAGTTAAAAAAAAAACACTGTACTTAGTTATAAACTAAAACAAAACAAAAAATAAACACCCTTATTATTATTGTTATTATTATTATTATTATTATTACTACGTGCTAGATGTAAAATACTTAACTTTTTTAAGGTTTATTTGTTTTTGAGAGAAAGAGAGTGCGAGCATGAGCAAGACAGGAGTGGAGAGAGAGGGAGACAAAGGATCCGAAGCAGGGTCTGTGCTGACGGCACATAGCCCGACGTGAGGGTCAATGCAGGGCTCTCACGAATCATGAGATCATGACCTGAGCCGAAGTTGGATGATCAACGGACTGAGCCACCCAGGCACCCCACTAAATCTAAAAGCAAGGCTTGAGTATGTTGTGAAATCACTAACCTTGGCACCTGGAAACCAGCATTCCAGTCCTGACTCTACGGTTGAGCAGACCCGTGTCTCTAGGTTCCTCATCTGAATGAGAATTAGTGGCCCACAAATAAAAACCAGAAAGATGAATAAAAGCCTAAGCTTCATTCAGTGGCTGGAGAAATCTCCATATTGCAACGTTCTTTCACTTTTTTATTTTTATTTTTATTTCTTTAAATTTTTTAATGTTTATTTATTTTTGAGAGAGACAGAGACAGAATGCGAGTGGGTTGGGGCAGAGAGAGAGGGAGGCACAGAATCCGAAGCAGGCTCCAGGCTCCGAGCTGTCAGCACAGAGCCCAACACGGGGCTCGAACCCACGAGCTGTGAGATCATGACTTGAGCCGAAGTCGGACGCTCAACCGACTGAACCACCCAGGCGCCCCTCACTTTTTTAAATAAAGTCAAAGTGTGCTCCAAAACTCCTGGCATAAAAGAACTGACTTTGTGTCTCTGATTTAGTCATGGCCAGGTACGTACAATTTTACCCCCTCTCGTGGAAATCCATCAACCATTTGGTTCTTGTGTGTTCGTTACTTTTATCAGTTCAGAGCAAAGCAAGAATGACAGTGGAAGAAAACGTGCCCAGCCACATGCTCAGCCCAAGGGAAGCCTCTGAACTACAGCCAGAGCCTGCAGGCGGTCAAGAGGAAGCCGCTGGTGTGGGAAGGCACCTAGCACGCCTGTAAGGTTCAGAGGAAGAAAAAGACCACTTCCCCAGACATGAAAACCTAGGGTCTGCAGAGCCCGGCCTGGTCCTTCCTCTTGCCTTGTGGGGCTCTGGGGGCTGTTTGGAGGGGACCTCCAGAGCCCATCGGACCTGCGGGCACTTGCCAGGTTCTGCCCTCCTGGCTCCTGCTATTGGTTAAGGGCCATGGACAGGTGCAAACTCCAAGTCTGCCCCTTATATCATTTCTTGGCTCATTTTTCTTACCTGTCAAATGAGGACAACATTAGTATTTGCTTCACAGAAGACTGTATGAGGAATTTTTTTTAAATTATATATGCAAGGCACATTTATACAACTCAGCTATGTAGTGCTCGACAGAGATAGCTGCTATGAATAAAATAAGGCAAAGATTAAGTGAGGATTTAGTAAATAGAGACTAAATCAATTGTTGCATTGGTTTAAGACATGGAAAAACTTCTTCCTGAGTATGTGATGAATTCCACATTCCAGGATCGAACTAAGCTTTTGACTGATAAAGTTTCTGTAAATATATTGAAATGATAATAAGTAGAAAACTGACTTTTTTACTAAGTATAAGCAAAGCATTTTTAGGCAACTTAGCTTTTAAAAAAAAAAAAGAGGGGCGCCTGGGTGGCTCAGTTGGTTGAACATCCGACTTCGGCTCAGGTCATGACCTCGTACTTCATGAGTTCAAGTGCCATACTGGGCTCGCTGCTGACAGCTTGGAGACTGAAGCCTGCTTCGGATTCTGTGTCTTCCTCTCTCTCTCTGCCCCTCCTCTGCTTGTGCTCTCTCAAAAATAAATTAATAAACATTAAAAAGAAGAAGGAGGAGGAGGAGGAGGAGGAGAAGGAAGAGGAGGAGAGGGAGAAGAAGAAGAAGAAGAAGAAGAAGAAGAAGAAGAAGAAGAAGAAGAAGAAGGAGGAGGAGAGAAGAAGAAGAAGAAGAAGAAGAAGAAGAAGAAGAAGAAGGAGGTGGAGGAGGAGGAGGAGGAGGAGGAGGAGGAGGAGGAGTGAAGAAGAAGAAGAAGAAGAAGAAGAGGAGGAGGAGGAGGAGTGAAGAAGAAGAAGAAGAAGAAGAAGGAGGAGGAGGAGGAGGAGTGAAGAAGAAGAAGAAGAAGAAGAAGAAGAAGAGGAGGAGGAGGAGGAGGAAGAGGAAGAAAACAGGAAGAAAAGTAGCATGTTTCCTCCCCATCTGGTTTGTTTTACTAGGAAAATAGTTGTACGCATCACAGATACAACTACTAAGATCTTCGGTGTCACAGAAACCTAGTTTATTGAGTTGTGTGTTTCAAAGGGCACAAGTAAAACTGCGCTGTGCCTCTAATATACTTTGCATCTCATTTAGACAAAACTATGAACAAATTAAAATCTCACATAAAACAGATTATGAAATCACTAGGATGGGAAAGGAGTTAGACAGTAGGTGGTATTATTACATCAGAAGTTAAGATCATGGGTCTTGAAGTCGGTCAATCCTACCTGAGTGAACTTGAAATGATCTGGACTCCAATTTACTGGTCTATGAGATGGGATGATAAAGAGTATCTACCTCCAAGAGGTGTTAGACGGATTAAATGAGACTGTATGTGAAGCGTGCCTGAAGCTTCTTGGAATCCCTGTAACCAGAGTGGTGCTCCAACTGGATGCTTTATGATAAAAGGAGGCAGTTGCCAAAGGGTCCCTGATGGCCTTGAAGACTCGAACTGAATTCATTACCCATTGCTGCCTGAAAGAATGCCTTAAAACCTACTGGCTCAAAATAATAATCAGATACTAACTCACAGTTCTGGCACGTAAAGAATCCGGGAGTAATTGAACTGGGTGGCTTTAGCTTGAGATGTTTCATGAGGGTTCGGATAAGAGCAGCCAAGGCTGAGGTCATCCCAAGCACGTACTGACCCTAGCAGATCTGCCTTCAAGACAACTCCGTGACCGACTGGCAAGCTGGCCCTGGGGGGTGGCCGGAGACCTCAGTTCCCTGCTACACTCGCGTCCCTATGGCGTGTCTGAGTGTTGGGCTTTCCTCGGAACACATGATCCTAAAGAAAGCAAGCAAAAGTGCCAATGCCTTTTATGACCTAGTCTCCTATGTCACACACGGTCATAGCACCAAGTGTGTTGGTCATGGGGTACAGTCTAGCTACATTGTGGGCAGGGTCGACGCAAGAGCAAAGGATGCCAGGAGTGGGATCATTGGGGGCTGAGCATGAGACTAGCACTTTTGTAGAACTGAATCCAAATTCCTCTTTTTGAGGAATTTGTAACCCCTTCCAATACAAAGAAGGACTAAACGCTCTTAAAATTCCTCACACTGAAGCACAAGATTTCCCTGATGACGCACTTGTATCAGGAGGATATATTGTACGGAAGGCATGTATCTTTGAAACTACTAAAATCTCACATAGGGTGGCAAGATGCTCACAGCGCAGGAGACCCTCGGGAACTGAGTTTTCATCCCCCCCATCTCCAGTCTTGCTGGCATGGTCCCTCATGGCAGGGAAGGGCAGGCGAGATGATTCACACAACGTAAAACATTTCCCCTTCTCTGTCCATTCACACTGGCCAGCCTGTTTAAAGCTGTTTGGGATACCAAAGGGTATCCACATCCCCTTTGTGGATTAAGTTTGTTTATTTATTTTGAGGGGGGAGCCTGAGCAGGGGGAGAGGCAGAGAGAGAGGGAGACAGAGAAAGAATCCCAAGCAGCCTCCACACTGTCAGGGTGAAGTCTGATGCAGGTCTCAAACCCACGAACCGTGAGATTGTGACCCGAACCGAAATCAACTCAGCTACTTAACCAAGTGAGCCACCCAGGAGCCCCAGTAATTCATTCTTAAAGGCCAATCCAGCCACAGAACACAGACCTTTTGCCAATAGATTTCCATTCCGCCTCTACTAAAAAATATAGGAACGGGACAACTAAGCACATTAATTTGATCATAACCATTTGGGAACTTCCAAATGCAGCAAGAGAAGCCAATGAATTATCGGACAAATTTTTGACCCTCTGATGAGACTCCTTGCAGGGACATTTCCCACAGGAAGGGGGAGAAGCCAGGGAATTCATCCTTCAGGGCTACTCAAGGAAGGAATTAAATATAACTTTTTAAATATCCACCCTATTGAGGTGTCATTCAGCTGTAATAAATTTCATCCATTTTAAGTACAGAGTTTGATGAGTTTTGCCACACACACACACACCCATCTCTAGGACCACCATAATCAAGACTGAAGACACATCTCTTTTACCCCCAAAATGTACCCTTAATCCCAATCCACTCCATCTTTCCCCCAACCTCACACCCAGACAACAAGCCATCCTGCTTTCTGTCACTTTACGTGAGTTTGCATTTTCTAGAATTTCACATAAATGCTGTCATTCAGTATTTACTCTTTTATATTTGGCTTCTTTCACTCAGCCTAATGCACTCGGGTTTCATCCATGTTGCTGGGTACGTCAGTAGCTCATTCCTTTTCATTGCCAAGTAGTATTCCACTGTCTGGGTGCACCACGCTTTCTTTTGCCCATTTACATGTTGTTTCCCACTTGGAGCTATTGTGTATAACATTGGTATGAACATTCACGTGTGAGGAACATACTTCCATTTCTGTTGATTAAATGTAGTACATGCATGTTTGGTGTTGAAAGCACTGCCGAAATTGTTTCCAAAGTACTTCTGCAATCTTACGCTCTCACTGGCAGGGAATGAGGATTTCATATCCATTGTAAGTTTTTGACACTCTTGGAGAACTACTGGTTTTGCCAGTATTCAACCAAGAAAGTCACCATGGGCAAGAACAAAGGCACTATCAGAAATTTTTTTTTAATAGTTATTTATTTTCGAAAGAGAGAGAGAGCACATGCATGAGTAGGGGAGGGGCAGAGAGAGAGGGAGGCAGAGAATCCTAAACAGGCTCCAGGCTCTGAGCCCGATGCAGGGCTGGAACCCAGCAACCTCTAGCCCATGACCTGAGCCCAAGTCAGATGCTTCATTGACTGAGCCACTCAGGTGCACCTAGCACTATCAGAAATTCTAAGATCCACTAGCTTCATTTCTTGGGTTTTGAAGATGGCCATCTATCCCAACATGACACTTGCAGCTACATCTGCAGCCTTAAGGACACGGGCAGCACAGACAGGGTCAGAGATGAATTTCACTGGGCAGTCAAGGTCCCTCAGGTCAAGAACTTCCAGGAAAGGAAAGAGTATTAAGGAAAGACTATGAGACTGACACAAAGATCTAAACAAAGCTAAACTGAGTGAAACCCAATCCTGTCCCTCTTTCTCTAGCTGATGGTGGGGGGTTTCATTGAGCCGCTGTGTTTCATGGCTCCCTAGGACAACCTCCTAAGGAGGATTAAACAGCATAGCTTAAAATGCTTTGCCATCCTGGTCAGTTGGCCTGACATACACTAAAGGAACACAGCATATCCATTCCCTCCAGCTCTTAACTCATCTACAAGTTACAACCATGACAGTGGCCTTAATGGAGGAAAAGCTAATGGCACCAGAGCGCTGAAAGCAATGTAAAATATACTCCTGCCCTATCTCCAACCCAAGGGTTTGAAATCACCTGCAAATAAGTTCATTGGAGGCTGATAACTTTCCCAGGGGCAGCTGTAAGTGGGCAGCATTAGCCAGAGGATGTTGAGGGACTCATTTCACTTCCTGAGCAGCTGTTTCTATATGTGTTAAAAGTGATCAAAGAAAGGGGCACCTGGGTGGCTCAGTCCATTGAGCATCTGGTTCTTGGTCTGCACTCAGGTCATGATCTCACAGTAAGTGGGATTGAGCTTCGTGTCAGGCTCCATGCTATGTGTGGATTCAGCTTAAGATTCTCCTTCCCTCTCCCTCTCCCTCTCTCTCTCTGCCCCTCTTTCCTGCTGGCACTCTCTCTCTCTCTCTACAAAACAAACAAACAAAAACAAAAACAAAACACAAGTGAGCCATGATAATGCAAGCCTGTTCGTGAAGAAGGAAAGACTCTAGGTTTAGACTGGTAAGGACTTGTGTCAAAGTCCTGGCTCAACCCTACTGATGCCGTAGCGAAGGCCAAGTCCCTTCATCTCTCTCAGCCTCAGTTTCCTCCTGCATCAAACAGCAGAAGCGAGGTCTGCTTTGCAAATTGGTTGTGAAGACGAGCGAAAATGTACATAAACCAACCGGCAAAGTGCAAGGACGTAGCAGCGGCTCACAAATTGTGGCTAGGACTGCTCACAGGCTTTTTCTAAGCATGAAATAATGCATTGTGCCCCACCTGCAAGGAAAGATATTTGGGGAATAATGTAGAGTTGGGATCTGCACATGTGAGCAACAACTATCAGTAGTAAGTTTGCCAGAGGTGCCCAAACTTTCCAATGGCCTCCAGTTACATTTAGAGCGAGACTGAAAGTCTTGAACTTGGCCTCCCAGGTCTACCTGATCTAGCCCCGGGCCGCCTCTCTAGCTGTCACCCATTGGCCTTTTGTGCTCCAGCTGCAATGTCCTCTTTCATTCCTAAAGCACTCCAAGCCCATGACCTCACAGCCTTTGCATTTTTTATGACCTCTTCCAGAGCCGACTCCGGCCCCAGCTAGCTATATGGCCCCCCTGCTCAGATGCATCCGTCAAAGTTGGCCTTTCCTGACCCCTACCTAAAAAAGCACCCTCATCCACCCTCCCCTATTACCGTACCCTACTTTATTTTTTCTTCATAGCGCTTCTCGCCATCTGACCTTAAATTCTACGTCAATTAATTAATACAGGAATGTGTATTTCATTAAAGCAGCAAATTTATTTGTTCAGGACTCCCAAGGACAATACCTGGCATGTAATAAATCTGAATTACATTTGTGGTTATTTATTTTGAGGATTTGAGTGTAAAGGGCATGACCTACTGTATGTAGAATTCATCCCCAATAACAACACCACCTGAAGGCTGTTTGATGCTCATGAGAAATGTTAGAAATGTATTGGCATTTGGTGAAATTTGTTTTTAAGACACAGGATTGGTCGGGAGGGATGGGAGGACCCATAGCTGTTTTTTGTGAAAGGACTTTTTATCTAAGTTTGTTTATTTGGAAAGAGAGAGCGTAAGCGGAGGAGGGGCAGAAAGAGAGAGCATGGCAAGCAGCTTCCGTGCCATCAGTGCAGAGCCCAACAGGGGGCTCGAACCCATAAACACCAAGATCATGACCCAAGCGGAAATCGAAAGTCGGAAGCTTAAGGGACTGAGTCAGCCAGGTGCCCCAAGACCCACGGCTCTTAAGTGAACACGGGATGAATCAAGTACCCTCAGGGTGGTTGGATGAGAGGTCTGACCCTGCCTCTTCCCACACTTCTCCACCGAGAAGTCAGAGCGCTGTCGGACAAAACCGTGCAGAAGCTCTTCGAACTAGGTCCCGTCCACTTCACAGCAAACCTCTTTCAGGCAACGTGCTGATCTGGGTATCTAAGGACACACACACAGAGAGAGAGAGAGAGAGAGAGAGAGACAGAGACAGAGACAGAGACAGAGACAGAGAGAGAGACAGGGAACAAACTCTTGAGGACGACACACCGGGCCTGTTAGCTAACGAAGGTCTGTATGACTGGTGGAGCCTGCCCAAAAACACAAGGTCATTGCTATGTACCACCTGGTGGTGAGTCAGCAGGACGGATATGGGAGGGCCTCGCTGGCTTTCCAGCCTCGAAGCTTGAAGCTATTCCTCTGGAGAACCTGACCCTCACCAATGTGTATACACATCCACTAAACCAAAATAAGTTCAACACTAACAGCACTCAGTAGAGCTAGGTGCGGGGTAAAAAAAAAAAAAGACTCTCCCTCCTTTTCTTCCATCTTCCAGGGTAAATTACAGTGTAGATGTGACACGACAGTCTTTAACTATGCTGTGTACTCCAGATCGGGCTTTTTTATTTTTTTCTTTTAGGGAAAGTCCGGTGACCTCATTTTCCTTCTGCGTCCTCATTGCTGCTCTGTTCTTTCTTCTGCGAAGTGAAACTCGGTCGCATGTGTGTGTCCGTTCTAACCAGTCCTCAGCCGGAGTGAGGCCTCAGCTCGAGGTTCGTTTCGAACCTTCTGGCAGTTCTCTTAACAGTCTTGTCATGTCTTGGGGGGGGGGGGAGAAATGCATTTCAATTCTTTATGTCAGGAGGCAGGAACTTTCTGCTCTGCTCTAACACATCACAAAAACCACAGTGACTTCTGCTCATGTTGCCAAATTTATCTGTCACTGATCCATTGATACTGGACAGTATTTCCTGGGGGAAAAAAAATCCTTTCACTGGTGAGGGTTATGGAGAACAGTCTCTCTCCTCCTGGTTTTATTTTTCAGGTACCAAATAAGCAATTGTGCTTGATTCACAGTACCGCCTGACTTTAACAGAATCTACATTTTTCTTAGGAATCTTTTCCTTGGCATACAGCTACTCATTGTCAAAGGGCTGTGTGAGCCCCAAGGACGCCACATGAGCAGCTTCACAGATGGGGACACAACCAGTGACCACGAGTCATAATCCACTGCTCAGGGGCCTCTGTGAACCACAAATCAGGTGGAGGAGACTGGCTTCCTTGGCAACCACAGACCAGCTTCCAAACGTCTCCATCATTGAAACACCGTCACCCGCTTGGTAATATGACAGACACCTTTGGATAACACTTGCTGTCAACATGGTAGGGGTATCACCTCCCAAGAACCCATTGCGGAATGAACAAAGTCCATGACCTGCTTTTTATGTCTTACCAGGTTAAAGAAACCGTATCCCCAGACTTCCATGAGAAAGAAGGTCATTCCTAGGAAAAAACTCTCCAGAGAGACAATAGCCAGGAGGTCCCTCCAGAATCTGTTTGTGGCAGGGGACACTCATTAAATGCATCTTTTCAGCTGACCGTTACTCAGATCCCACCCATCGTTAGATAAGGGGGGGCTAGTGACCCCCTTACACAGCAAGGATTGTAATGATAATGCAACAACATCTGTTGTCTACCAGCAGTCTGCACGGTGTGTTCGATTCTTTCTTAAAACAGGTCTGACGTCTGCACAGCCTTCATGAACAGAATTACTACCAACACACTCAGCCAAAAAGGTATGTTTTATGCTCAAGCATCTAGTAAGCGCCTGAATATGGAAAACATAAAAAGAGGGATGAAAAATTTCTTTTGTTTTTTAGGTTTATTTATTGTAAGACAGAGAGCAGGTGCCCACAAGGGAGGGGCAGAGAGAGAGGGAGAGAGAGAATCCCAAGCAAGCTCTGTGCTGTCAGCTCAGAGCCCGACTTGAGGCTGATCTCATGACCCTGGGATCATGACCTGAGCTGAAATCAAGAGTCGGACTCTTAACTGACTATAAGCCACCCAGGCGCCCCGAGACTAAAAATTTCTACTTGCTTTGGAACGTTATTTTTTAAAATGATCTCCAAATGGATAGAGTGAATACCCAATGACCTCCTCATTCAACCACACAAATTATTCACAATTGTTTTAAAATAAAGTATTCCTAAAGGTTTTTAAATTAGCATCTAAAACATGTTAGTCATTTTTCCTCCACGTGCTGCAATTTCTCATGACCAAGATGTGTGACATTTTTGTACAATGATCTCTGTACAACTTGGAAAAGGATTTCTTGAAAATCTTAATTAAAGCTCTAGATTGATTTGAATTGGATGTCAAATCTTGATATTGAATCCTATTTCTATTGAAGAATGTTTTAAAGTCCCTTGATCTTGTTATCTTAAGATACGTACAACAATGATCTGTCCGCACGTCTTTTAAGTATCAGAGACAGCCCCAAAATGGAATGGGCATATTTTATTACAGACCCTTTGCTGAACACCAGTCTCTTTTGCATCCTGAACAGACGTCCAATCAATTAATTCTTTCCTTTGCCCCCTTCTCACAAGTAACTGGTGATTACACAAAAGAAATCCTTTTTGACCAATAACTAGGCTCAGTTATTGGCCCAACCAATAACTAGGTTGGGCGCTCACTGCGAACGTTTTTAGCACTTATAATAGGTTCAGCCCTACAATACCATCTTAAATGTGCTGACTTATTTCACCCTTTCAACAACTCTGTAAATGGTACTATTATCTCGGTATCTCCATTCGACTGACTAGGAATCTGAGGCATGGAGAGGGTAAGGGACTTGGTGTCAAGGTCCTTTACTAGGATGATGCAAAGCCAAGGGTTGAATCTAGGAAGTCTGGCATCCACACTGGACCCTAGGGTCACTTTTTCAAACTGACTTTCTTTCTGAGTTGGATACAAATATATACCAATGAAATAAATGTTCCAAGTATGCTATTAAAAAATGACTTTGAGATACCCATCAACAGTAGAATGAGTAAAAACATAGATCCGTACCGTAGAATACAACACTGCAGTACATAAGGACAAACTACTCATACGGCCACAGGGATAAGTCTCACAGACATAATGTTGAATAAAAGAAGTCAGACACAGGGGTGCCTAGGTAGTTCAGTCGCTTAAGCCTCCGACTTGGGCTCAGGTCATGATCTCACGGTTCGTGGGTTCGAGCCCCGCGACGGGCTGTGTGCTGACAGCTCAGAGCCTGGAGCCTGCTTCGGATTCTGTATCTCCCTCTCTCACTGCCCCTCCCCTGCTCGGACTCCCTCTCTCTCAAAAATAAATAAACATTTAAAACAAAAAAAGAAGTCAGACACAAAGAGAATATACTTCGTGATTTTTTTTTAATGTTTTTATTTATTTTGAGAGAGAGAGAGAGACAGCACGTGCGAGCAGGGGTGGGGCAGACAGAGAGGGAGAGAGAGAGAGAGGCCCAAACAAAGCTCTACTCGGGGCTCAAACTCACAAAATGTGAGATGGTGACCTGAGCCAAAACCAAGAGTCACACACGTACCCGACTGCACTACACAGGAGCCCCTTAATTTTCTTTTTTCATATCACACTTTTTGACCTCAGCACTATTGATTTTTGAAGCCGGGTAACTCTTGGGCGTTTGGTGCGGTCCTGCACGTTGCAGGACGTTAGTAGCATCCCCTGGGTCCCCCTACCAGAAGTCAATAGCACCATATCCTCCCACCCACTTGCCCATGACGAGAACCAAGCACGTTTCCAGACATCCCTACATGCCCCCTGGGGGACAAAATCACCCTCAGGTAAGAGCCATTCATTTACACGTGGATCAAAACCAGCCGAAACTAGGCTGTGGCGGCAGAGGTTGGGAGAACATTCACCCCACGCGAAACCCCACTGACGTGAGTGGGGGCACGAGGAAGCCCGCTGGAGATACTGCGGATCTTGATCCAAGTGACGATCAGATGAAAAACGCATCAAACCATACGCCTAAGAGATGTGAGTTGATGGTACGTCAGTCATACAACACTTTGAAAGACGTTGTTGGCTTGGGTATGGGAGGAAGAAACCCGCTCTCGTGGGACATGAAGGATCCATGAGGGCTGCCCAGAGGACACAGTCCTGAGAGGCAAGGATTTGAAGAGCAAAACTGGCAGAAGCGGGGAGGCCATTCCAGTCACAGGAACGAGCAAAAGCAAAAGGCAGAGAGGCCTTTTTTATGAAGAACATGGCACCAGATGCTGTTTTTCTGTGAATGTGACCAAGGGAAATTCAACACGCACACCGGCCTAATACGCTTCTAGGCAGTCGTACTTAGATCAGTGCTGTGCTCACAAGGGGGTGTAAAAATCACCATCTGGTAATGGTGAAAATTAAACCTTTGAAATTAAACAGAATCAAAAAGGCATCGGGCCTTTTAGCTCATTAGCTCACTACTGGAGAGTCCCCCACTGTCCTCTATTCTCGCTCTTTGTCCAGCCTTGCTCTACCCAAGGCGGACGACGCTCCCGCTACATTTTTCATATAGCTAGTCAAAACAGGAATAAAATTCTCCTGGGGAGTTCCCTACTGTTTTTTTCAGCCCTGGGTTTCTTCCAGGCTACTAATTACTGTTAGCTACATTATGCGTCATCATCCTTAATTGAGCATGAACAATGGCTCAACGCTGTAAAGAAAATGTTGGAAGACAGTCATTCTTATTGAAACCAGAGGATTCAGAGCTGGCTTGGAGATGGAGAATAATGAGAAACAGAATTTCTACCAAGGATAAGGTGGCCACTGTTACAGCTCTCTGACACACAGCTCTTCTCTACGCAGGTGAGAAAAAGCTCATTAAGTGCCATGAGGTCCTGAGTGCGGAAGGCAATGAGGCCCACCTCTGGCCAGACGCCACCCATGCCAATGGAGATTGACATTATCTGTATGGGAGGAGGCAGGGGAGGGGGCTAGAATGTGAAGGAGAGAACAGCATTCCTATACACACTGCTGTGTGGTCTTGTATATTTTATAGAGAGATCTAAAGCCAGTGAAGAACCTGGAGGGTGAGATAATCACTCGTCCGACTTTCGGACCTTAAATGATCCCAGGCTTCCTTCTCTACAACTGCTATGGGTTCATTCTCCCTGAGTAAAGGGTTACGACAGAGGTTTCTTTGAATCATGGCCACGTCTTCCCTTTCTCCAGTCTTCTGTATCGGGATAATCTTAGCTGCAGGTAAAAGAATACCAAAGGAAGAGCGCTGAAGGCAATAAAGACACTTATCATCTCCCTGACCAGGAAGTCTGCAGGCAGGCGCTTGTGAGGTGGGCAGGTGTCCACACTGCCCGACAAGGATGTCAACCACTCTTGTGTTTCTGCTAGGGCATCCTCAGAAGTTGGCAAGGCTTTCTTTGTGGTTACAAGTTGGCTTTTCCAGCTCCGAACATCAAATCCCCAATAAGCAATATCCAAAGCTAGAAGGAGGGCAAATAAAAAAGCTTTTTCCTGCACCACCCACTATTTTATGAGGGTAGAAAATTTTTCCCAGAAGCCTTCTTACATCACTGACTAGAAATGCCCTAGTTCAGTCACTGGGCAAAGAAGAATGAGATTTGCATGACTGCCTTAAATTAATCATGATCCATTCAGGAGCTGGATGGGATTCATTATAGTGTCATAAAATCAGAGGTCTTTCACCAAGGAAGAAGGGGAAATGGCGGTTGGGTAAGCAATCCGCCTTGTCCAGATTCTTTGTATTTATCTTCCATGAATAGCCTCCATGATGGTGTGTTCCACTATATAAACCTTGGTCCCAATTTTCGATTATTCATTCAACTAGTCACAAAGTTCAGACCTCACAATAGAATGTACATCTACGTTAGATCTTTTAAATATTCAAGGTGGTCTCTGGACCATTGGTACATCTGTACGCTGATTCATTCAACAAATGCCAGCAAAACCCCTTCTACACGTCAAGCACTTCTCTGGGTGCTGAGGACACAGCAGTGAACGAGAAAGGTAGTAAATACTTCTTTCATGGAGTGAAATCTAGAGTGGGAGAAGACATGCATTGAGCATAACTGAAGTAAAATATATCGCATGTCAGATTGTGACAAGTGCCATGGAGAAGAGCAAGGAAAGAAAAGTGAGCACAGGAGTGGGAAGTACAATTTAAATTGGGTGATCAGAAAAGACGTTTTAGTAAAGATGGGCAATACCCATGTGGGTATCTGCGAAAGGCATGGTCAAGGCCAACCGTGCAAAGGACCTAAAGTACAAGTGAGCCTGGCATGCTTGGATGACCGCAAGGAGGCGGCAGCTGGGGAACAGCTAGGGAGGAAGAGCGAGAGTAACAGGATGAAGCCAGAGACCTAATGGGGTCAGCTCATGGAGGGCCTTGAATGCCAAGGCAAGGATTTTGTTTTCTACGTTGAGTTACGTGGGAAATAACTGGAGAATGTGGGGTAGAGGAGCACCCTGATTTTGCTTTTGAAAGAATCACTCTGCTCGCCTTAAGGGACACAAGCTGTAGGTGGGTACAAGAGGAAACAGAGATAAGTCAGGAAGCCACTGACCAAAACAGGAACGTTAGTGGTTTAGGCTAGGCTGTTGGGCAAGCTAGGGCTTAACCAGTGGATTAGATGTGATGTGAGAAAAAGAGAAGATTTAAGGGTGAGTCAGGATTTGGAGCCCGAGGAAATGAAAGGAGAGAGTCCTTAGTCACTGAAATAGAAAGATAACAAGGAGCAGGCATGGGGAAAAACAGGCATTCGGTTTTGCATGTATTAAGCTTGAGATGCTCCTTTGATACCCAATTGGAGACGGTAGGTATGTAGTTGCATATAGGAGTCTGAAGCCAATATAATTCACAGGCATATGGTACATAAAGGTATAAAGTTCAATGAGCCGATGAGATCATTCGCCCACGAAGTCAAGGAGACAACAAGCGGGCCAAAGACTAAGCCCCAACACTCCAATACCGACACACAACCAGAAAAGGAGTTGGAAGAGAAGTCAACGAGGCCTGAGGATTCTAGAAGATGGTGGCGTCGTAGGACTACTTCAAAAGGAATGAGTAATAACAGAGAAAAAAAATAATGCTATCGTTAAGTCAAACTATGAACTGGAAATCTAGCAAGTTTGGCTAAAACAAGAGAGAAGAGTGGGCCACCTGGCTGGCTTTGTCAGTAGAGCATGTGACTCTTAACACCGGGGTTTAAGTTTGAGCCCCGTGTTGGGTGTAGAGATTATTTTTAAAAAATCATCAAAATTTTTTAAAAATAAATAAATGAATAAAACCTAGCAAGACGAGAGAAAAATGAAGTGCTTGACAGTTGCTGCAAAGGTTAAACACCCATAAGATGTTGTTTAGATTTTATTGACTATGATGTGAACCATTCATGATTTCCCGTAATTACTTTTCCCTTGGTCATTCTAGTATTTTTACAGACATTTAAATTGCTTTCAACAATATTTTTATGCCTTGCTCGGGTAAAATCGGATTTAGAAAATCTAATCCATTGGGTATTTGAGGCCAAATCATTGACATTACAAATGGACTCCTGGTTTTACAAAACGAAGTACCACAAATGACAAGCATACTGATTTAATTTACAAAAATTTTCCTTATCTGTTGCCTTTCAAAGCCCATCTGCTGCATAAATGGAGGCACCGAGGTCTTCCTAACAGATGACTTCGAAGTCATAATGGGAACCTCTGCCAATAACAAATTCATCACGTCCAAAGCATGTCCTTGTGATATTTCATTTTGTTATCGGTTCTACTTTTCTAAGCTCAGTAACGCTCTCGAAAGTAAATGGGTCCCGCTTGTCTGAATCAAGAACTTTAAACTTCCAAAGAAAAAAGAGAATGTCAAATTTCTGCCTCAATTTAATGATCTATACCTATCAAATTTTTAGTTCTCACAGGTACTTTTTAATATTATCTATCATCCCTTTTTCCCTAAAACGTTCACCTTTCTTCAAGCAACTATGCACGTCACTTAAAATTGAACTAATATCATTATATCATGATGAAAACTACATGCTCTCAGAACTATTTGAAATACTCTTCTATTTTACCTTACCTTCTTTTTCAAGTCTGGTCTCTGTGATGTAGCAATTTTTCTTCTGCAGCGGATCTCACATTTATGTGGGGGGAGATTTCTAATTTTACTTTGCTGGTGTATAAATGTGTCATTTCATGCAACTAGCTGTTTTTCTTTGTTGTAACTTCTTTCTTTCTGTTTTAGCCTGAGGCTCTCCTCTTTATTTGATCAGTAGAGTTTATATCATATTCCAGGCAGCACTTTTTCCCAAGAGAAAAACAGGATTTCAAATTGCTACTCATGATTCCTAAGGCAAACTGAAAGGGCGCTGCCTGAATTAATGTTTTCTGGACTGTTTTCAGGGCTTATTGGTTTTATTTCCATTACCTGATGGACACATTTATTTTCCACCTTTTAATATCATTCTCTCCCTATGACTGCCCATTATTTTTTTTGTCTTGATTATTTATCGTGAGTAGTTGGATGGAAAAATAATCCATGTGATAAGTTCCCACTAAATAAGTGAAAGGTACTTGGGGTATGCTGAGTTCAGTTTTCTTTTGGGTTGGCTTCTGAGATGAACACTTCATTTAAGGGAAGGGAGTTGGAGTCTCTGTTTTCTTTTTTCTTTTTTTAAGTTTTTTTTTTTTAACATTTTTATTTATTATTGAGAGACAGAGAGAGACAGAGCATGTGCAGGAGAGAGGCAGAGAGAGGAGGAGACATAGACTCCGAAGCAGGCTCCAGGCTCCCAGCTGTCAGCACAGAGCCCGACGCGGGGTTCGAACTCAAGAAAGGTGAGATCATGACCTGAGCCCAAGTCAGATGCTCAACGGACTGAGCCACCCAGGTGCCCCTGGATTCCATGTTTTCTACTGTTATTCACAACTTGCATGGATTACATCTACCCCTAAAATACAGGCTCTATTTTTAAGAATATTTCCGTACCTGGCTGCTTGGACAAAACAACGTATTAGCTAGACTTGAATATTCCCTATGCATCTCCATTCCCAAATTTAAAAGAAAATACGTACCAATGCAGGACATAGTGGAAATATTCTACTACTTCTGATAGGGCATGAATTTCCCTTACTAGCCGAAAGCAAAAGAGGTACTCTAAAATGCACTCCCATGATCATAAGCTCACCAGCAGAAATAACTGTAAAAACAAAACACTAAGGGGCACCTGGGTGGCTCAGTCGGTTAAGGGTTTGACTTCGGCTCGGGTCATGATCTTGCAGTTCATGGGTTCGAGCCCCGCGTCGGGCTCTGTGCTGGAAGCTGGGAGCCTGGAGCCTGCTTCCGATTCTGTGTCTCCCTCTCTCTCTGCCCCTTCCCTGCTCAGGCTCTGTCTCTCTCTGTCCAAAAATAAAATAAAAACATTAAGAAAAAAAAAATTAAAAAAAAAATAAACATTAAAAATTTAAAACAAAACACACATCAAGTTCTTATCAAATGTAGGTGGAAGCAAAGAGAAAGAAAAGCAATATCCTGAGTGTCAAATGGTTGGTTAAGAGCAGAGCCAAGAACAGGGGTCAGGACCCAGGACCCTTTTCACAAGATACAGGCAAAAATAGGCAAAAGAAATAGGACCTCCCTATCCTGGGGAGATGGTGAATCCAGGTGGAATCATTTCCAAAATGAGGCTAAAGTTCAAGGTCCTTTTTCATGCCAGACATCTGTATTTTAGTAGCAATAATTTTTGTTCAAATGCTTTCAAGTCATATCACAATTTTACTTTTTTGTCACTAATCTACTGCTGGATAAAAAGATGCCCAAAGTTCCCCCTATTATGCCTGAATAATTGTTCCTGGAATAGTAACTACAAGACTGCAGTTCAAACAAGGCCTATTTTTCATAGCCATAAATTGCCAACAAAGCGTAAGGATATCTTGTGTTGAAATGCTAAGCCCCAGCATCTAAGGCATTAGCTCCTCATGACGACACGTTTTTGCAGGATGGATGTGAATGCAACTTGTCTCAGGACCAAATACCATCCACAGGCTGGAAGGTCAGAGAGACACCTGTTTCAAGGGTATCCACTTGACCCCACTGCCCACGTCCATTTAAGGCCAAATGTGGATGACAGATGAATTGGTCTTAACCTTTTCTCCTCAATACACCATAACTCATAACTACTCTGAGGATGTGAGTACATTTATTCTTCCTCAGTTACCTTAAAATGAAGTCCATTGGTAGGGAAGTGCCATTGGGTTTCACCGATTATCAATTAAAATAATAAAATTAATGTCAAATGTCATTTCAGCATCTGCTTTATTACCACGGTAACCCATAGGTAACTGAGTTGGTAAAAGTGCAAATTACATATTCAGCTATTTAAAAACGTCAGCGAAAGTCATTTAATCAAGCTTCTCATTGCTTGTGCTGTGTAATCAAGACGACCCGATTAAAGTCAAAGTCAGAAAGCCGCAAGCTCCCCTCTGCTGTCTGTCATGTCGACTCTCAAGTTCGGCCTGGCTCACGGCTATAGGTTATATTTTGTAAGCGTACTCAGAGAAATGTGTTTCCTCGAGGAGATGGTAAAGAATTAATTTTACTCACAAAATGCAAAACAGAGAAGGATGAATCCTTCATTTAGATTTCAAATGCAAACACCGTAAGAACCGGGGCAAATTTGCATCCCACAGAGAGAGACTTGGAGAGCAGTCTGACTGTAAGCCCAGCCCCTGCCACAAGCCTCTATTCCAGATGACTCCGTGGTCGGTCGGACTCAGGTAAGAACTGGACTCCTGGGGTTTATTCCCTTCCAGGTTGGGGACAGAGCACATGGCAGCTGCCACCTTCCTCCCTCACCCAGCCCTCCATCCTGACGCGGGGGCGACTTCCTCGGGTCAACTTCAGGGCCCTGCCCAACGATATGCCATTGCATGACCACCACTCTCAGTGTCTATGCAACCAGGTGCACGGGCCTCTCTTCCCACTGAATTCCAAGTAGATTCGCACTTGTCCTGACGGTCCCCGACAGCCACTTAAACCAAACTGGACTGTGCTTTCAGATGACACGAAGCCAGGGAAGTGAATTAACCCCATTTGCCTTTTGAGAGTTGAGCTGTGGTAACGGAGGGGCGCCGAGATAGAGAATTCTGTGTTTGGAAACCTAGAAGCACAAGCCTAAGAATTAGTTTGCCTGTGAGATTTACATGAGTAATGCTTATTAATGTGATCTTAATAAGAAACAAATTGACATAAGGCCTCTGTCTTATCCCCAAGCAGCTTCACCAGCAGATGGAGAGAGCTCTTCAGTCACTCCTGAAATACCTGGAAAAGCCACAGGCGGTGTTGCCCCGGCAACATTCTAGAAGAACAAATCTTGACCCAGATGAGAGGGGAAAGCGGGCGATGTGAGGTTTACAAAGCAGAATGAAGCCTATCCAGGAAAAGATGGTGTAACTGTGGGCAATTGTCAGGCCCCTCGTTCTTCACTCTGGGCGGTACTTACAGCGATTCTAAATCCCAGGCTGAGTTGCTGTACTGTTTTAACAGGGCTGACCTTCCTGCACCTGCCCTCAAGGGGGTGCAGAGATAAAAGCCAGTTCAGCAAGATTTCCAGGATGGGGGGAGCAGAGCTCCTTGCCCCGTAAGGTCCATGCATGAAACACAAGAGAGCCGGCATTAGTGATGACGAAACGTGAAGGGTGAGAGGTCTCCAAGAGATGCGAGAGCTACAGTCTAGACCAATAAACCTCCTTCCCCAGTGAGCAAATGGGCCCAGAGGGGATGGCCACCCATGACCTGAAAATGCCACCTAGGACCTAGAGGACCTCAGAGACCACCAACACAATCAACAGGACCCGCCGGCGAGGATCCAGACACCCTTCTTCCAAATGCCACGAGGCCACACGCACCCTCCAGACAGCTTCTCGGAAAATAGAGAGAAAGGCGTAGAACTCTGCAACCCTGGATGGCATCCGAGTCAAAATTACATAAACTCAGATTATTCAGAGACAACCTACCTGCATTTTTCTCTAATGGCTCTCATCTCCCTCTTGAGACCTTACACATGGCCAGCAGGAACAAAACCTCAAATTTAGTCTCATCAGATAAAGGCAGAGGATTTGATGTAGACATTTACAGATTCTCTTCGGATAATGCCATCGTTAATATAGGTTTAGGTAATTTTGTGATCTTGATCTGCATGCGTCTGTGAGCATATAGGTATCTCCCTCCCGTCTCTCTCTAACACACACAAACACACACACACACACACACACACACACACACACACACTCATAATAACATAAAGAAAGAGAAAAGGAGATAGGACTACAAAGACTGGAAGTGATTTTTTTCTGGGAAATGGGTTTCTAGAAATGCTGGGGTTTTTTTTCTTTGAATTTTACGAGTGCTGATTCACATCTTCTAAATTTAGCACAATAAACCTACTTAAAAAAATTTTTTTTACCATTTATTTATTTTTGAGAGAGCGAGAAAGAGCGCACAAGCAGGGGAGGGGCAGAAAGAGATGGAAAAACAGAATCCGAAGCAGACTCCAGACTCTGAGCTGTCAGCACAGAGCCCGACACGGGCCTCAAACCCACGAACAGTGAGATCATGACCTGAGCCAAAGTGGGACGTTTGACCAACTAAGCCACCCAGGTGCCCCTCGCAGGGGGTGTCCCTCTTTATAATTCTCGACAGCCATCCAACCTCTTGCCTAATGCATTCTATAAAGCACCAAGGACAGAAGGTCACCTCCTGTGGTTTGTCTGGATCCCTGACCTACAACTGACCACAAGTGACCAAATGAAAACAAAGATTCCAAACTCACACTGGCTCATCTCATCCACATGTGACAATGACAGATATCTCCATTTCTCACGGAGATTATGGAGATCATGGTCCTCCAAATTATCAAACTCTGTCTAGGTGCTATCTCCCCCTGGGCACTACAGGACCGTTCATGTTCTAGAAATTCTCTTTGCTCAAAGAACTACCTGGGGAGAGATGATTGCATTTTGACCATTCTCAAAAGATTCCCCTGGACACAACGGGCCCAAATGCTAATAGTCCTAAACATCCACACTTAATACCATTTCAGAGCTCAAGAGTAAAAGCAATCAAGACCCTTTTTCACCATCTGCCATATCACAGTCTAGCGCTTTACCAATATCTCACCCTTTCCAGGCTGCAGTCTTAAAAGGGGACCAACCAAGAGACTGAAAGGGCCGTATGGCTGACATCTACAACTACACATTTCTGGCATAATCATGACTGTCATTGCCTGTGTACAGATTTCACCCCAAAAGGACAGATGAGGCAGAACATGCAGGAAAAAATCTGATTTCTTTATGTGATGATCTTACTTTCATTTTTTTCTGTAACCAGCACCACAGTCCAATAGACTGCAGAAAATACGTGTCTGCGATGAAATTCGAGCCAAGCGCTATCAATCCCTGAACATACAAACACTTTGAAAGATAACATGCAACACCTCATTCCACATAATTAAAGCTTATTGGAGCCTGCCTTGAGTCTAGCAGTGGAGAATCCAACGCTCTTATCTGACAGGTTAATGAGGATGTGAAATGAATAGTATTCCTAATGAGGGTCTTTAGAAATTAATCATATCATATTATTATTAACAACTGCAAAAGCTAAACTTCCAGAGATTAGATTACATAGGATAATTTTTAAATGTGAGCAAGCCAATATTAAAGTGACAGAAGGCTATTTCCAAGTGGGAATAATAAGGCATAAAGCATCGAATAAAAAATAAGAATGGGTGAAGCAATTAAGATGTTCCTTCATCTAAATGTCTCTGCGCATTTGAAAATGTAATATTTCATTTAATAAGACTTTGGGCTCTTGTTTTTGTCTTTTACCTTACGGACGATAAGAAAAAAGAAAAAATGAAAGAGGAGAGAATGTTGTGATGTTATGAAAAGTAAAGAACAAAACACAATGATTCTATTTACTCAGGAAACTTTCCTCCAACACAGAGCATCACATATCTCTCCCATTTCTTTGGTTGGCTCCTTTTTCCGGGGCTCTCAAGACTGAGAATGCCATTCGAGAACAAGGGTTGGCAAGTTCTCAAAGGCAAAACACTCACACAGCCACCACCCTGTCCGAGTGCATGATCAAGGACCAGCCACCAAACCCATACCACCAACCTCCTACACAGTTTTGAGAGAGGCTCTTCTTTCCTGGGAACAAGGAGGCAGATTGTAGTAAATATGTGTCACCATTCATTTGGGGTCGGTGCATGAGCACCTAGTGTATATGTGAACCATTGGTGATGGGAACATTAACCAAGACAAAAAAATGAGTTTCGAAGAAGCGAAAGAAGGCAACGAGCAGTGGGAGACATGATTTACATGGAGGCCATGTCTCCACACTATCCTAAGATCACTGTGAAGCTATTTAAGGATTGCGGGGAGGAGGTTATGTCTAACACGACCAAGCGTGCATTTTGAAAATATCCCCGCCTGGGTGGCGTGAACAGCGTGAGCAGCCTGGGAAGGACCAAGCGTAGGTACAGAACGTTTCAAAGGCTCTAGAGCAGTTCAGAAGAAGGGCCTGGTACTCAGTATCTTGAACTATAGGAGAAAAGTTAAGACTGGAAGAAAAAGTCACTAAATTCAAGAGATCTTGAGAAGGTAAGTAAAGAGGACAAGGTGATGATTTGAAGATGCAAGAATGAGGTCTTTCATCCATCCGCTCTCTGAAAGAATTTCCGGGACAGCCTTGCGAGATTAAGATTATTGTCTTTGGGGGCGCCTGGGTGGCGCAGTCGGTTAAGCGTCCGACTTCAGCCAGGTCACGATCTCGCCGTCCGTGAGTTCGAGCCCCGCGTCGGGCTCTGGGCTGATGGCTCAGAGCCTGGAGCCTGTTTCCGATTCTGTGTCTCCCTCTCTCTCTGCCCCTCCCCCGTTCATGCTCTGTCTCTCTCTGTCCCAAAAATAAATAAACGTTGAAAAAAAAAAAAAAGATTATTGTCTTTGTAAGTAGAAAAGCAAAGGCTCACGAAGGCGGGAAGTTAGTAAAGGACAGGTATCTGACCCCGGTCTGTCTAAGCTGGAAGCCTCTATATCTTTCCATGGAACATGCTTCATGTGAAGCAGAACATGACCTTCACCAATGTCATCCACACACGTGGGAACATTCTCTTGCTGTCAGTCCTTCTTATGTCTCTGTTTCTGCTTTTGCTCATAGAACACACCCTTATTATTATATTCTTACTCCATCAGGCAATATAAGCCCTATGACATCCTGGTTCCCATACCACTGCTAAAAAAAAAAAAAAAAAAAAAAAAGACCCCTCCCTTGGCTTTATAAAGGATAACCGGGATTCTCTTCCCCCCTGTGTTTTATAGACTTAGCTTATTCTCCTTCCTCCCACATTAGCTAGACACAATTTCTTGTGGAGTCTCCATCCATGGGTTTGCTTTTTAGACCCACGTGAAATCAAATGTCTCCCTCACTCCCATGCCTTAGCCTTTTACGGTTTTCTCCCCTCTTCTACTAATAACTGGGTCGACCGCCTGTTTCAGTCCTTCGGCATATTTCAAACCATGCACAAAATCAGGACAGCCAGTTAACGATGTGTTTTTTTTCCCCACACATTCCACTTCTCTTCCTTATATTATGACCTATTCCTATGTCCCAGAGATTTACTGATTTCATTCCTTGATCAGCAATGACGCACGGAATATTTTTATGTCTCTTTTAGGTTTATGACCCAGCCAAACTTCTTCGAGGATTGAAGTGATTATTTTTTTCTGGAAGGAAGGGAGCACGTTTCCAAATGTAGAGAGAGTGTGGCAGCTCTTCTCGTGTCAACAAATACAGCCAAATGACCTCTCGGATGACCACCCGTCTTTCTGTGCCAAGCTGACACCGTAAACGTGCTAGGGTTAGTGAGGGCTGGCATGGAAGGAGCTTCAGGGATGGAATGAACTATGGCTCGGCCTCTGAGAGTCTGCCCACTTCGTCCATCAGCATGTCTTTTTGACCTCACCATATTTTCCACGTTTTTAAGGAGACGCAGATTCAAAGCGAACAGACTGTTTTTCTCATCTTCCCTTTGCATAACTACCCTGGGAGTTCTTAACTGGTAAAACGAAGCGTCTCATGTCATCATGTCGCCTGTTTACCCAGGAGACAATCAGCAACCACCCCACTGACGGTCACAGGGAGAACTTCTCCCCTGGTAGCCCTTTTGCATTTACATTCTAGATTAGGTCTTCTAAAACTTTAGTATACACTTCAATCCCCTGGGGATCTTGTTAAAACACAACCTGACTCAGTAAGCCTAAGGTGAAGGTCAAGAGCCAGCACTTCTAACAGGTTCTCATGGGATGCTGCTATCACTGGTCTAGGGACCAGAGTTGGAACGGCAGAGCACACGGAGCGTATTCTGACTCTCACCCAAAAAGGTAACGATAACACGTCTTATGGGACATAGGGGAATACCGCACAGGGTTGACTACTTAGTGCCACACCAGTCATCAGCTGTGTGACCTTGCGTGAGCTTTGCAATCTCTCTCCCCCAATTTTTTCATCTATCATCTCAAGATACAAATACAACCGACTTTATGAGCATTAAATGTGTAAAACATACGGAGTATGTATCATCGTGCTAGGCACATAATAAATGCTCAACAAATACCCCTGGTTACCAGCACCATCGCTGTCTACAGTTATTAAGGTCAGAGGTTGTGTTTTATATCTCACTGAATCCTCAGAACTTGCCATGTAACATCTCTTTACAATGATAATGGGTGTTAGAGGGGTCGACGTTAACTTTGGTGGGCAATTTTTGAATTTCTCTTAATCTGAGCAGTATTCTTCTATAGAGTCCTTCAATAGGTGATACCCTATTTATGAGAACCCTCTCTTCCTATCTCGCCCACCTAAAAAAGTGTGAAATATTGGGATGAGAGCATATTACTATATGTAAAAATATAAACCATGAATTTCTTCATGTTATTTAAAAAATACATTTATAGCTTAAGTTCGCCTCTGTTAATGGTGAACAGTGGTAGGTGTTAAGTAAACAGAGTGTAGATGAATCAGAGGCAGAGACAGCCCTGGAGGAAATTTATGTGTAATACCAAGTAACAAATAGCTGGGGAAACAGAGCCCAGAGTTATAGAGAAGATGAGTGGGCTGGTCCCTGGGTAAGGGAGAAGGTCTTCACCCTGGTCAGAGTGTCCAACAGATGAAAGAGACAGTCTATCCCCAGGTCATCATTTCATTCTTGACAGCCATAACCAAATGAACAGATTCAAGTTCTCCCCCACCTCACCTTCACTGACCACTTCAGCCCTCAGAGAACCAGCCACTTATCAGCTTCTAAGCTCTACTTCCCTCATCTATGACTACCTAACAAACCACCTCCAGACTCAGTGGTTTTCTTTTAATTTTTTTGTAACGTTTATTTATTGTGAGGGAGACAGAGACAGAGAACAAGTGGGGGAGGGGCAGAGAGCGAGAGAGAGAGAGAGAGAGACGGAGACACAGAATCCGAAGCAGGCTCCAACCAGGCTCTGAGCTGTAAGCACAGAGCCCGGCGTGGGGCTCGAACTCACAGACCACGAGATCATGATCTGAGCCAAAGTCGGACACTTAACCAGCTGAGCCACCCAGGCGTCCCCAAACTCAGTGGCTGTGAGCCAGGGTTCATTACTGTGTCTTGTGGTTCTTGAATTGACTGAGCTCTGCCAAGCAATTTCCCACTTGGGCTCCCTCATGCAGCTACAATCAGATGGCAGACGGAGCTGGAGTCATCTAAAGCCTATATTGGTGCTGGCCACCGCGTCCCTCACATAGCTGGTGCCTCACATGGCTGGAACAACAAGGGGGTGCTCAGGCACCTCTCTCTCCCTGCTGCTTCTCCACATGTCTGGGTTGGACTTCCTCACAAGGGATGGTCTCAAGGTAGTCTGACTTCTCACACGGCTGCTGGGTTCCCCTAGAGTAACCATTCCAGAAGACCCAGGCATAACGTCTAAGATTTCTTCACGTACTTACTTGGAAGGTCAGGCAGTGGCACTTACACCTCCTTCTACCAGCCAGCTCAGATTCAAAGGATGCGAACTACACAAGGCTCAATTCTAGGAGGTTATGCTTCATCAGGGAGGGAGCTATCTTGGGAGAGTAGCTACCATAAGCCCAAAAGCTCCTCAGGTTAAGTCTCGGCCACATGTGAAGGGAAGACATACCAACTTAAGCCAACACTGTCTCCTGCCAAGATTAGATGGGAAAACAACGAATCAAACAACACATTTTGCGAACGCCTCTGCATGGGTTCAGCCTTCAAAATCTTTGGACAAAAGGAAGAGGGGTGCCTGGGTGGCTCAGATGGTTATGCACCCAACTCTTGAGTTTGGCTCAGGTCATGTTCTCACAAGGCCATGAGATCGAGCCCCATGGTGGGCTGTGAGCTGAGTATGGAACTTGCTTGGGATTCTCTCTCTCCCCCTCTCCCCGGCACCTCTCCAACTGCACACACACACACACACACACACACACACACATACACACACACACACGGTTTCTCTCTCTCTAAATAAATAAATAAACTTAAGAAAAAGTAAAAAAGCTTCATTACACTATGTGTAGAAGAAGTCCCATAGAAAAAGGGAAAACAGGGCTGTTTCTCCCTTTATCTTCCAGACTCGTCTGTTATTTCCCAGAGAAACAAACCAAGAGCCACAGATTTTTAAGAGCATGCACGCCCAAGGGCTCCCAGTTACAGCCTGGATTGGATTTGGACTCTGAATCATATTGCCAAGCCAGAATTTGCTTTCTCAGCAATGAGTTTGCATCCCTTATCTTTCCCTCCCATTCATAAGTAGGATAATTAAAATTGACTGAGCATCCACTGGACATAAAGTAATATATTCAGTGCTCTTTCCAAAAATCTCTTATCTTCTTTTTGCCACAAAGCAGAAACTAGAAATACAGAGCTGTCTCCACTGGTATTTCTTTATAGACCCCAAGCAAGTGTCAAAAGGTAGTTAGTAAGGTCACAAATGTGTTTAGTATCAACCGCTCGTATGTTTCTTCCGTCTCCTGTACACATGGCCCTGGTGTATCCTTTCTGCATACAGTGACAGAATATTTCTGAGAATGGTCTAGAACTCACAAAGTGTGCATCTATTCTTCACGTTACCTGCTTCTATCCAGTCGCATCTCATCCTTCGAGAAGCTGTCCCTTGTGGACGTAGTGGAACTGTCCTTGCCTTCTGTTCTGGCATATGACCCAGGCAAATCAAAGAGAGTATTCTATACCCCAGCCATCAACAGCTACCTTCGGAATCAGTCTGAGAGCATGAGGTTCCTTTTCCAAAATCTACAGGGAACCTGAGGGAACAAAGCTTTCTCTCTCTAGGCAGTGCAAGCTAGAAGCTTGCAGGGACATCTCTGATGCATGTACGAGCAACCAGCCAAAGGAAGAAGCCAGCACAGAGTAAAGAGGGGAGTTGAGACCTGGATAGAAAGATGTAGAGTTCTGTGACATCATCTGAACCTCTGGATCTAGCCATGACTGAGCCACTATAACCCTGGACTCTAATTCCATGACCCAATAAATTCTCCTTCCACTCCCCATATTTAGTTATTTTAGGTTGGATTTCTGTCATTAGCAGCTACGAAGTCCTGACGAACAGACAATTGCTCTAGGTCAAGCCGAATCAAAGCATTCTACTTACAGAACAGTGCAATCAGCAAAGCCCTACGAGAATCCATCATTTCGGCAGTACCAAAGGGATGCATTTGCCAAAACGCTTATGGTCAACAGAGTTAATGGAGCATGGCAGCTACCCTGGGTGTTAAGTGGTGAGGCATTTGGGGAGTCTCTTTTTTCTTCCTCTTCACCTGCTTTATCAATGAGAATCCTGGGACCCAGGACCCGTCCCATATGGTTTCAACAAATATATATAGTTTTTTTACGTTTATTTCTTTACTTTGAGAAAGAGAGAGAAATAGCACGAGTGGGGGAGGGGTAGAGAGAGAAGGAGAGCTTGAGAATCCCAAGCAGGGTCTGCACTGTCAGTGCAGAGCCAAAGGAGGAGCTCGAACCCATGAACCGTGAAATCATGACCCGAGCCAAAATCAAGAGTCAGATGCTTAACCGACTGAGCCACCTGGGCACCCCTCAACAAATATATTTTAATGATGGGCTTAGTGACAGAGGAGTGAGCAGGATGAACAAGGGATGGGGCACCTGGAGACGAGTTAACAATCGGGAAGGCTTTACCACCCCTGTGTTACCAGTGCCCAGGGACCTCAAGTCCCAGAGGAGGCCACTCACGGGGGCTGTGACCACAGAGGGATTCAGCGTCATGGCAGAAAGGGAGCAAGGCAGATCCAGCCCAATGCCTGTCTCCTTCTGCCCTCTGATCTCCTGCCAGTGCCTCTCATTGGCCAAACTCGATTGAAAGCCAGGGGCTCAGAGCCCAGTGATGCAGACATAAAACAGCCAGCTCCCTTGGGCAGAGAACAGCACAGAGAAAAGGACCCGAAAGAGGACAAAAGAGAATAACTAGGAAACCTCCCCACCCTTATTGTGATTATCTTACAGGATGCCCTTAAGAAATCGTTAGGAAAAGAGGTGAAAGTACTTTGTGGCCCTCTCTGTTTCCATCTGACCACGTTCGTTTTCCAGAATCTCCTTCCTAGCTTTGTTCACCTGAGTCTGCAGCATCCCTTTTGAGACCATTTTAAAATGTAAAGTCTATCATTCTCTCTCTTACCATTACCACGCCAACCTTTGTGCTCCGTATTTTCTCACTTGTTCCCTAGATCGCCTCATATACTAAAAATACAGAAGGAAAAAAGGGAAGGATCGTGGTAGCTCTGAAGGCAAGGGTAAGGATGACAAAGGACTGGAAATGTTTGATGTTCCTCACGCTCTTTGAAGAACAAATGCACCCAAGTGCATGGTCTTTAACAAGATAAATGCACACGCCAGGATGTTTGGCTTTGTTTTCGTGCGTTCTCAACATAAATCTTCAGGCAGACATTTCTC
The DNA here is from genome assembly GCF_018350155.1 of Leopardus geoffroyi. Classification (NCBI taxonomy): domain Eukaryota; kingdom Metazoa; phylum Chordata; class Mammalia; order Carnivora; family Felidae; genus Leopardus; species Leopardus geoffroyi. Next base: position 102,309,709 of record NC_059326.1, read on the forward strand.
CCTAACACGCACAGTATACAGGAAATTGTTTTTTGGCTATAAAAATGTATTAACAGCTCCAAAGGAGCAATTACATCATGTATTGTAAACGCACATTAAGACTCATACACCACACTTATCTAAACCTCAATGAATTCAAGGCTGTGGTATCTGAAGTCCAAAAGTGACTCAGATGAGCTCAAGAAATAAGACCCCTGGGGGAGAGGGCTTTCCTCTGCTGTGTCAGTTACAACGATACAGGTATAAAGCAAGCACCTGATCTCATTTTGTTGCTTTTTAAAGCCTCAGCACCTAGAATGAGGCTGTAGGCACGAAGGAGTATTTAGGGCCAGCACATTCCCATGGTGAATTTCTGCAGCCCTCGGACGCAGGTTAGCCTCTCGCGTTTGGAAATCATTGTGTCTCATGCAGACAGCAAGTCAATTACCGAGGCTATATGCCTGGTTTTAGAGTAGACTTTATTTATCACCCTTGTTATGGCCGGGCTACGGAGGACCCTAACCATAATGTGTGAAATCAGATTCTTCTACTGTTGCATTACAAATCTCATTGGATACAGTGAATTTGCTTTATTTGGGCCCATTCTGGATTAACGGGAAGGGAAATATGGATTTTTTTTTCATCCATCTAAACAATGAAGACTTGTTAGAGACTGGTTTCTGATGTTTATGGATTTCTCTTTAGTGCATACAGCCTATGGAAAATTGTTTTTAAGCAATAAACAATAATTGTATTTGGGGACACAGAGGTACTGGTGCCATATTGCATTCAGCTTGCTGATAAATTTCTCTGGCCCGTTTTTTTTTTTTTTTTTCTTATGCAGACATAAAAATACCAAGACAAACAATAAATTTTCCTCCCTCCACTGCAACCTTTTCCGCTTCCACTTTATTCTCCACTACATTCCTCGATTGATACTACCTTTTTAAATTGCTAAATATAAATATTCTGCAATGAATGTCTGTAATTAGGATGTCTGCTCCCCTTCAAGGACTTGTTAGAAAGAGAAAGGGCTTTAATCTAAAGCAAACTAACAGAGCTGGAAGTTAATTAGAAATTAACCATATATCCTGGCTGAATTATTTATGCTCAGCCATGTGTTACTGTAAAAATAATATACATTTACACTGACTATTGTAAACATAAAATAATTAACAATAAAAGGGAAGATATTATCCCTTAATAGAATCCTTTTGCAAAGACCAGTTTAATTTTCTCTCGCATAATACTGAATGATAACCTGGGGTCTCTGCTTTATGTATAAAGCACAAAGGTTCTTTTACAATCTCCCTCCAGCTCATTCTTCTCTTCTCCTCTCTCTCCTTTTCTTCCTCCTTTGCACACAGACCTGCTCCCTGATTTACCTATCCGTTTAACATGGCTTTTCCTTCTCTTTCCATCTTTCTCCCATTGTTGTCTTTTCCTCTCTTTTCCTCCTCCGATTTTTTTTTTCTTTTAACAAAAAACTGGAGAAACACCTCAACCTCATGAAATGCTTTTCTGTCTTTCCACCCCTGTCTCTGGTCCCTCTCTCTCCTTTTTCCCTCTACCCTTTTGGTGTCCAGGCTTTTTACAAAATATTGTTAGAGCTGCTCCAGAAAAAAAAGTCCTGAGATATAGACAGAAAATGCACTGTATTTTCATTCTCTCACTTCCCTTCCCATTCTTTTTTTTTTTTTTAACATTTGTTTTTGAGAGACTGAGCATGAGCGGGGGAGGGGCAGAGAGCGAGGGAGATGCAGAATCTGAATCAGGCTCCAGGCTCTGAGCTGTCAGCACAGAGCCCGACGTGAGGCTCCAACCCATGAACCCTGAGATCATGACCTGAGCCAAAGTCGGACACTTAACCGACTGAGCCACCCAGGCGCCCCTCACTTCCCTTCCTGTTTTATTAGCAAGGACATAAAGGTTAAAATGGACCAGCCCTGAAATGCACTCTCAGCCTACTTAGGGTCCCTGAATTCCACTGAAATGCTGAAATATACGTTTGGTTCCTGTGGTGAGTACATACATGCATTAGAATTTTACCCTATCCCTTTTGGGAATAGGGTATTTGTATTCATGTACCTCTGCATGCACGATCAGTATTAAATATAATCTACTGAAGTGTCTTTGTGTCTAAAACGCAGTTACCTGAGGACGCTCCTTACAAAACATTCATTGAATTTTTTTCCCATTCATGTCTGGCAGCAACAAATAGTGTGCAGCTTTTACAGGGTTGGCGTAGGTGTTGTTAATGTACTCTTCACATCCATTTAAATGCAAATCTCCATGCAAATAATCACTTGGAGGAAGAAAAAAAAAAGAGAGAATGTGTTTAGCTGAAGACAAAGCTGGAGGGATAATTGAAAGCATGAATAGGGTGTCAGTGGAGGGCTAAACAATAGAAACCTCCCCCGCACGCAAATGAAAACACATTAACGACAGCAGGATTTCTCAATAGGTTCTTATGGTATTGTTGTATGTAAACTCGATTCCCAGCAGGTGAAACAAAATGAATGAATTTAGAAGAAATGTGCGCATGTGTCTAGGAGAAGCAAAAGGTCGGACTGGCTGAACAGAAGAGGCACGTGATCGATCCACGCAATACCAACCGTAGACCAGTATTTAGGCTTTCTTCAGAAATCCAAAATTTGGAACCAACCAGCTCACTGTCCAAGCGACTTGATTATTAAATAATGCTGTGGGGCTAATGTTTCAACAGAAAAGCAGGAAATGAGCTGGGACTGAATAAATATCATTATGCTTGAGAACAGCAACTTTGAGGCCGAATTTGGCTCTGGGGAGGGCCGGATTGTGATCCCAGGGAAATTTCCAATTTGCACTATTTGCAAAGAAAACGTTACAACAACAAAGGTTAAGTGCTGGCATTAAAAAAAAGCAGAATGGCCCCGCGATTCCCAGTTATGTCTATTTTAAGTACTTCTCCAAGTTTCCCTTGGATGCAATCAGAGGAGTTGACAAGAAACCAAGGAAGTTGCAAAATAACAAGGCCAGAGGGCTGGTAATGGTGTATGAAGGGAAAAAATGATCTGCTCCTGTCATGTATTTCCAAATGAATGAACCTATTTGTGACACATGTTGTTACATTTGAAAAAAAAAAAAAAACAAACCCCTTTGGTTTCCTTGTGAGTTCCACGATTTGCAATTGCTCTGTTTGACAGCCCCATTGGAGCAATGGAACTTAGATCGCTTAATTTGGGCACATTCTGGAAGGGTTTCAATAGACTTCAGGCAGTATTATGTGCTCTTTGACTTGGAGTGATTTCATATTTCTTGGAGAGTACAACTGGCTAGAATTATCACTTGTGAATTCCTTGGCTGTGCACAGCCCAACAATCTCCCCATCACCACATTGCCAAAAGGAAAAAAGGAGTAAAAGGAAAAAAAAAAAAAAAAAAAACTCCGCAAAAGCTAACTCTATGAACTTTAATTTTTTCTCCCACAATGGAAATGTTTTATCATTTAGATGATGATTCTTGCTGACACTGCTTCCCTTGTCCTTTTCATCCATTCATTCTTCATTCACTCATTCAGACATTCTTGTTCTTTGAGGCAGCATTAAGAATCGTGAGACTATTCCCTAATTCTCCGCTCACCCACCCTGGACTTCCTCTATTTGCATTCTTTGGGCCCGTCAATTTCAAACTCTTAAACTATAATCAGGGTAGGATGAATTCTAAAAAGACTTGGCTCTATGCAAGAATATCAGGTAGTATTACAAAGGGAAAAACATGTGCAATTATTTTTTCTGAATGTATAGAAATAGTTAAGGTTACCAAAAGGAGAGAAACGGAAACAACCAGACTTTGAATAGATTCCTAGTCTTCTAGGTGTTAAATTGCTCACTGTAATAAATAATACATGGCTGATATGTATACACACACACACACACACACACACATACATATATATATGTATATATATATACACACATACATAGAGATATTTAAATTATTGTATGTAAGCTATGAAATATATTTTAAATTATTAAAATAATTATTCAAATATTGTTGATATGATTAGATATAATTGCTATTAGATATATAATTGTTTATATTTACATATTTACATAGATGGCATCTTTTCCATAAAGAATAGGCCAGGATGAAGACCTATGATCAGAAGACACTAGATAATACCACAACAAAAAAGGCCAAAATTCCCAGCCATACAATCCAACAAAGGTTTGTTCTTGCTCACAAAATATTCCACTGTGGGTCTGGGAGAGTTTCCAGGGCAAACAACCGACATGCAGTAACTCAGTCAGTCATCCAGGCTCATGAGTTCACTTGGGGGACTTCTCTGTCACCCAAGTAGGAGAAGAGCTACAATCGCAGTTAAATGCATGGCCTTGGTAATGGCACGCATCACTTCGACTTGTTGCCCCTTGGCCAGAACTAGACAGACACAGGAAACAAGAGCAAACTGTGAGCTCCCACACGCTCAGAAGGCCTAGACAACCAGATATGGGTTAACTCGTGGAAGTATCCAGCAAAAAAAGAATACAGAGATATTGGATGCAACTGCTCTCTTTTTCTTAAATATAATTTATTGTCAAGTTGGCTAACATAGAGTGTATACAGTGTGCTCTTGGATTTGGGGGTAGATTCCCATGACTCATCACCTACATACAACACCCAGTGCTCCTCCCAACAGGTGCCCTCCTCAGTGCCCCTCACCCACTTTCCCCTCTCCCCCTCCCCCCATCCACCCTCAGTTTGTTCTTACCAGAAAAATCATAGCTTATAATTAGTACCTTGCCTATCACATTCCAAATCTGTGTTGTGTCATATTTGTAGTCTTGCCTATTTTACTCTTAATGCCTTGTGAGATCTTTGAGATTAGGAAACACATTTTACTCATTTTAATGCCCAACTGACTTTGAGTATAGTGAGTACTCTAGAAATACTGATCTAATTAAATGACACTGTCCTTTCTAAAACAATCATAGAAGTTTCCCTGAAATTTTGTGGTCCCGTTATCAGGTTGCACAATGCTTGGGAAATTATCCAATGCCTAGGCACACAGAAGTTATGGTGTGCACGTAAATGCAGAGTTAAGTGTCCAGTTAGAATGCATCAGTAAAAAGTGCTGAGTGTATTTTTCTAATTAAGGTATTTCATGTTTCGTTCTGTTTATAGCAGAAAATAAGAAAGTCAGTTTTAAAGAAGAGATGTGTGGTGCTGTGAAAATAATACTAAACCCAAGCCTGGAAAATTGAGTTCTTGACCTGACTCAGTCCTTAACTTGTATATTCATATCCACTCACTCAGCCCCAGTTTCTTCATATGCAGAGTGACAGATTTGGAGCCCTGAAGTCCTTTCCAACTCACACATGCCATACTCTAAGAAATTTTTACAGAAATTGTCTGGTGCTCGTGAAATAGATATGGTAATCTGTAGCATCCTCTTACCCCTCCTTCCTGAGCCTTCAGTAAGCTGCTCACCATTACCCTTGGTTATTCGACCTGGCTTCGTCCCCCATTAGTATTTAACTGATATTTCATTATCCCAAATTCACACTAAGGCTTAATGTTCTTATTTTCTCTTGATGTAGGAATGAGCTAAGTTCTAAATAAATAGATCTTACTAAAGAGTCGTGATCTCCAGTATATGAAGCCTTTATGACAAACTTGCCTGCATCCTTTTATAGAAGCTAAAGGCACCAGATACCCCTCCCACTGAACAGTGAAAGCCAGCTTATTGACTACGTAGCCCAGAGTCAGCAGATTAGATGCGCCTGTCCCAGGCTCTGAGTCCTAGCCTTGTAGCACCAAAGTACAAGAACTGCTTGGATTCATTTACAGCAGCAGTGATGATAGGAACATCATCATTGATTGTAGCAGGTACAGCACTTGTCACTTCAGTAGCAGAGGCTCTGTCCCTTAGTACTGGGGACATCTGGTTACATCTGGCCAGGCTGCTTCTGCCAAAACATGGATGCAGTGCTTCCTGTTTCTTGACTCTCTCGGTTTATGTCCATTTTCCCAAGCCTGGCCCCTTTAATCTCCTGTCAATTCTGAAGCCTCAAGGAGCTTTACAAGAATATCTGTTTGCTTCAGACCACAGGAGATCACTTTTGCTCTGACGACTAAAAGATTCCAAACTGAGTCAGAGAGATCAGGAACAAAGTAAGAATGTTCCCTCTCCTTACTTTTTTTCAACATCATACTAGAAGTCTCTGCTAATGCAATGAAACAAGAAAAGCAAATAAAAGTATACAGAAATAAAAATGTCTTTGTTCACATATCTATGTAGAAAATCCCAAAGAGCCAACAATGACACCAAAAACAAAAACAAAAAAAACCTCCTGGAATTACTAAACAATTATAGCAAGAATACAGGATACAAGGCTAATTTACAAAAGCTGATTGCAATGAACAAGGAAAATTTCAAATGAATACCACTTATACCAACTACAATACCATTTATATTAGCACCAAAAAAGAAAAGAAATACTTAATTACCCTATACTTAGGTATAAATCTAACAAGATATCTCTAAGACCAATATAAGAAAAACCACAAAACTCTGACGGATTTGTACCTCTGACAGAGAGGTAGTCCATGTTCATGGATAGGGTGAATCAACATTGTCAAGATGTCAGTTCTTCCCAACTTGATCAATCCAATGGCAATCAAAATCCCATCAACTTATTTTGTGGATATTGACAAAATATTCTAATATTCATATGGAGAGGCAAAAGATCAAGAACAGCCAACACAATATTAAAGGGAAAGAACAGAGTTGGAGTACTGACATTACTCGACCTCAAGACTTACTACAAAGGTAACTGATTCAGAGGTTGTAGCTGAAAGTGAGTTTGCTACTCTACCCAGAAAACTTTTTGTTGTTTTTTTAACCAAGACTGATTTGGCCACCAATAAGTTAAAGCATTTTGTTTTTTACATAGTGTCAACAAATATACTACTATGTCATTTGATCCTCCCATTAACCCTAGAAGGGCACAGTATATAAAATATAAATATCTCAAACTTAAGAGTAGTGAATCAAGGTTCTACGCGACTAACTGATTTGACCAAGGTCAACAATTCAGTAAAAGATCAGGATTCATAACCAGAAGTAATCACTCCTCCAAATCCATACCCTTTTTATTTTGTTAACTACCACCCTGTGCTCCTTCAAAAGAGGTGCTTTAATTCCAATAGCCCAACATAAAGAGGTTTTTTTTATCATGACGTAGAAGAGAATGCCCCTGAAATTTCCCCCAAAAGATAGGCCCTTGTGTGCATGAATGTGAGTAACCACGAAGTTTATGTAACTCTAGTTCCACATGTTAGTAACATCACACTGGCTCTCTGGCAGTGTATAGACAGAAGAAAAATAAGTTCATGATCATTAACACAGTCTATGTGGTGTAGTCACAGAAACCAAATGGATATTCTGATTTTGTCTGCTTAAAGAAATGTAAAACTTCCTCTTACATGTCAGCCTGCAACTTCTTCTTTGACCTTGTCCTACCTCCTCCCTCATCCCACTGTTTTGACTTTCCTTGGATCTGTGTGGAGTATGAATTCCAGGAGCACAGATTCTTCAAAATGCAATCAAAGAGTCTTCCTCTGCTTCCTAAATTCCCACCAGTCCAGAGTCTGCCCTGCACACCCTTTTCTATCCTACACACTGATGTGGAGCTCTGCCTCTTAAAAGAATGAACAGGCCTTGAGCACCCTAAAATCTTCACATAGAAACTGTAGACAAAAAGTTACATGAGTTATGAAACTCCAAGGAACGAGCTCAAAAGTCAGTGCCCTCGTTACAGGCAGCCTGCAAGGAGCAGATCAAACCTGGGACCACGAGGTTGATTCAGCCAGCCACTCGAGTACCAGGATGGCTGAAGGTGGCTGTGGTCATAAGGTGGTTTCAGTGATACCAGGATTACATGCATATTCCTTTACCTCTTTACACAGAATTGGGCCACTAGAACCTAAAAGCAAACGTTCAATTACTGGGGCATTTCATTCATTAGTAGAAGAAGTAATGGTAAGGAGGACCATCCTCGGGGATTAAAGAGGGCCTAAGAGCTGTGTGGAGCTCACCTAAGAAGTATGTGAAAAGGGGCGCCTGGGTGGCTCAGTCGGTTAAGCCTCCGACTTCAGCTCAGGTCACGATCTCACGGTCCGGGAGTTCGAGCCCCGCGTCGGGCTCTGGGCTGATGGCTCAGAGCCTGGAGCCTGTTTCCGATTCTGTGTCTCCCTCTCTCTCTGCCCCTCCCCCGTTCATGCTCTGTCTCTCTCTGTCTCAAAAATAAATAAACGTTAAAAAAAAAAAAAGTATGTGAAAGAAGAGACCAGCGGTACGCAATTCTAGTTCTTGTTCCAGTTCACTGTAGCCAGAGGATACCTCCTGCAAAACCTCATGAAGGAAACCTGCCCTCTGTCACCCCCTGGGTTTTGTGAACAGCCCTGCTTTGCTCCTCATCAGGGCGAGTGACAACAAACTTAAAATGGACATGAGTCTAGGGGGTCAAAGGGGTGTAAACATTCGCATTCTTTTCTTACACGCAACGTTCCAAGAACCAGATCCCAGGATTCAAAGGAAAGATAATGACAGTTACAAAGAAAAAAGGTAGGCAGGCCACATCGTTGGTGCCGGCGGTATGAATGGAAGAGAGACACAGGTAAGAACCCCGAGTGTGAATCTTTGAGAAGCCTGTAAGCGTTCTTCCGTTAGATCTTCCAAAAAGATTCACTCTGCCAGTCAACGTGTCGGGTTGCAGACTACAGAATCCCTTACAGGTAATATAAAGAGAAACAGGATTATTACAAGACGGAAGAGAACTGACAGAGTCACTGGAGGATTTGAAACCACAGGCTCGAAACTGAACTTTCAAGGAGCAGCTTCTAGAACTGCTTCAGAGAAGTGGCACGGTAAAGGGCTTGGTTACAGTACGAGCCTCTGGCAATCAGGAACCACTGACCCAAGAGGCTGCTTTTGCATCTGCCGGCACCAGAACCACCACGTTCTGTCCTACCTGGTTAGATCCCCATGCACCTAGACTGCACCTTTTGTGCTCTTTTCCTCCTTCCAAATCTCAATTAACTGCGTTCCCTGGCAGCATAGAGGTCAGAGGCACACCTAACTGAAAGGGAATCTGCCAGATGTTGTTTCCAGCTTTCCAAGTTGACGTGTCTGGAAGGAGTAGATCTCAAATGAGACAGTCAGCAGGATCTGCCACACGGACCTCTGTTACTCCTGCCCGTCGGTCTCTAAACCAAAGGCAAGGTCGCGAGGTTACGGGCTTGTCACAAAGTAAAGTGCTTGTTCCTGGGAAACAGCCATCCAGATTTTATCTTAAACAGAGCAGTCAATTGTTGGAATTCCCTTCCACTTCAGGCAAAGATCAGGAGGAAAAAAATGGCAAGAAAACTGTCTCTAGAAGAAAACAGGAGGTCTTATCCAGGAAGGGCCTCTCTCCTGGATTTTCTGGAGATGGGGATGGGCATAAAGAGAAGAACAGAAAACTCTCTCAAGTTCATAAAAGAGAGTTCTGTTCAATACTCAAGGCATAGCAAAACCTTGATCCCAGAGGCAGGACTTTTCACTAGGTGTTCGGAGAATTCAGTAACAAGGCCACCTGACTGGCAGGATCCCTTTTAAAGGCCTACAACAGGCATGTGGAAATATGCCAGGTGTGCAAAGGGGAGGAAAGCTTGGCGTCAGGGGAGCGAGAAGACTGGGAAGGAGAGAAGCTGAGCTTACGTGATTTGTTCCTAATCTAGACTCGGGTATCTGGCTTCCACTTGGTCTGAGGCGGTCTTCCGGAGACACAACCATCATGGCATTGTCCTCACACGGAGCTACCTGGTTATTTTCCTTCTGCCCCCCGACTTCGTGTGCTCCAGTTTTCCCACGATTAACAGGACATAAGTAACAAATGAAGGGCTTTCCCACGTGAAGCTTCAAGAGCTATTTGTTTGCTTACTTATTTCACTGCCATCATCAAAGACCTACAGCAACGACACAAATCCCAGCATTAATTCTCATGAAAATTCATAACAACTCTGGATATTGTTATCGCTGAGGGAAGCCGGACACGTGACTCTGAGCATTGCCCTGGCCTTTCAAATACAGTCGACCCGCTGCTAATCGTGGTTGTTAGTCATTAAACCAGAGTGATCGCAAAGTAATGTGTCCGTTAATTGGAAATTAGAATCCTAAACTAAAGCTGCCTTCATCTCCGAAATCACAAGAATCCGGACGGGAAGCAAGCCTCCACCAAAGCTGCTGTGGGGAAACCATGAAATTCAAAATGACACTGGCACGCCAGACACATCGTTGGCCCACTTTTTGTCAAGAAGGATCAGAAGAGATCTAATTTCCCATTTGAAAGGGTGAGTTCTCCTGCTCACAGGAAGACTCCAGAAACAAAACTGCAAGGTGGAAACGAGAATAATCTATTGTACTTTGAAATCATCTCTTCCCGGAATGCAATTCATCTAAAAATTCAAGGAACTGGAGCAAAATAGATGGTCTAGGTGGGCCCCCCAAGAGCTGTCAAGGGCCACTTAACCTCAGTGAGACTTCCGTGTGTAGAAAAATACCAGGACTTGAACATGGGCTAATGATGAAGCAAGGTCAGGTCCTGAAAGCCACATGCTATTACTACTGTCCCTTCCGAGACCATGCACACCTTTCCTAATCACAGGAATGCTGGGAGGATCACTTTCCTTACCACCAGGAACTCTTGGAGCTTCACCCTGGCCATGACTCGGTCCACAGGAGGTGACAAAGGACAGTATAGAGGGAAGAGCAGTGCGTCCCTCGGCAGGGACGGCATATCCCTTGCTAAAATGAACTGCCTCCAGCTGGGGCCAGCATGGCCGTCCTCTCGGACACTCTCCTGAGTGCTTTGACTGTGTGTCACTCTTGACTTCTTCGTCTTCCCTCTTTTCTGTGGGAAGAGAAGTTTCTGTGGCTCCCTGTGTTGCTGCCCACCTGCTCAGACTTTGGAGCCACCTGCAATGCTTTGCCTTTGACATCTACGTCCTCCCAACGCCAACCTGCTGGGTTCTTCCCAGAGACCTTCGTTACAAGCCCTGCTATCTATTCATACTGATCTTCTCACCTGGAGCTCTGGCCCTCCTGTTCTTTTTCTTTACCATAAGCCTTCTCCTCCCTGTTTTGAGCTCACCCCTAAGAATTCCGTCACTACGCCAACCTGCCCAGATGGCATGTCCTGACTTTGGTCTCTCACTGCACATTAAAATCCCCACCTACCTGCACTATTTCTCAGAGTGATTTGTCATCTTGCTTAACTGATACATTTTTCAGCGACATAAGGATGTGACCATTACTTAAAAACAGCTTACGCTATTCTGGATTGAGTACCTGGTGATGAATACAAGTAAAATCAAGTAAAGCTATGAGCTAGATGCTCATCCCATCCACACATGCCGTGAGGTTTTGATAGATAAGACGGATCTCCAAGAAAACTTGTGTTTTAAAGATTCGGTGATTTGGGGAACCTGGGTGGCTCAGTTGGTTTAACGTCCCACTTGGGCACAGGTCATGATCTCACAGTTTGTGAGTTTGAGCCCCGCATCGGGCTCTGTGCTGACAGCTCATGAGCCTGGAGCCTGCTTCGGATTCTGTGTTTCCGTCTCTCTCTCTCTCTCTGTCCCTGCCCAGCTCACACTCTGTCTCTCTCGCTTTCAAAAATAAGCAAACATTTTAAAAAATTAAAGATTTGGTGATTCAAGGATATGCTAAGATGTCAGGTTGCCTTTCCTTGTTTCTACTAGTGCCAAAATAGAAACTCCATTCTCAGGCCCAGGCCCAGGCATGAGCCTAAGAACTACCCCCTTTTGTGCCTTATCTAACTGCAAAGAGAGCTAGGAAGTAGAATGCATCTGGACAGTCATTGTGCAGCTTCCAGAATTGTGAAAGAAATGGAAAAGTGCTTTTAATGGATGGCTAACGGTGTTCTCCAAAACCTCCTACCTACTTGGTACCAAATGTGTCAGTAATAGTGACTTTCCTGTATGCCTTTCACAGGGTTACAAATGCTAAATCTTCTTGCGTGAACTCACCCCCTCTCCTTATGCGGTTGATAGGATTTAAATTTTTTTTTTTAAAGCGGTTCATCTTTTGTCCTCCATCCAATTCCCAATGCAGTAGGTACAGCTTCACGTTTTCCCTACACGGTCTCACATTTTCCACTGAAAAATGGCTTTTGAAACGAGTGTGATTTCAGGGTGGCCCACGGGCAGTAACGCTTTTAAAAGCCTTCCATTCCATTTTTACACATAAGCAGGCAGCTTCCAAGATGGCGACCCAAACTTACCACAAGTGAGATGATTACATTCAACACCTAGAGCACTGCCGAGTCTCAGCAGGCTAGGCTTCAAAGCTTACCTTCTGCAGGCGCTTCAGTCTGTTTTATCTCTAACTCTAAAAATAATGTCTTCTGAAAGGAAATCTGGAGAATCAGGAAGGCTTTTTTGTCTTTCCACCTCAGACCAGCCCGAGTGTTTTATGGCATCCCATGTGCTAACTCAGCCATCCCAGTATTGGAACAAGCTCTAAGGATTAAGAAATCAGGTTGGAGGCAATCTGTAGCACCATGCAGTATTTACTGCCAGGCAGCTTATATCAAATGTGCCAGTGGGGGGAAAAAAAGAGAGAGAGAGAGAGAGAGAGAGCCAGCACATCTATTATAGAAAACAAATCCTGGAAGAGAGATGAGGGGGGCAGGGAGGAACTAAGACATTGCCAACATTTTAAATAGCTCTGCATGATACATAGGGCTCTGTACCAAGAAAAAAGGAGAAATCGTGAAGTTCAGTAAAAGCAGCAATATTTCGAAATGAGTCAGAAGTGGAAGAACCGATGGGGCAAAAAAATGGTCTCATGATGCTTTGGTCAAAACCCCAAGTACCCATTACAGGAGGTCTCACCAGTTAGTAGAGAATGCCTATAGCCATCCCGGGAGAACAGGAGTGTGGTAGGGTCCTAAACTTCCTGGAAACACATCCTGAGTTGAGTAAAATCTGGGAACTTGCAGCATTCTTGCTCCCAAAAAGTTCAAGAAGCAACACTAAAAATTCAGTAATATTTGATTTTGAACTTCAGTTCCTAGAGCATTAGCAATTCACCTGTGACCAGGACGATTACACCATACGATCTGCTCACCCCCCAAGCCCCTGGAACTTTCCCATGACCCTGGGACAGTGGTGAATTACAGCTCAAGCAACAGCTGGTACTGAATTTTCGGCTGGACCAATGGCCTAAGACCTCAGAGGTATACTTAATTTAGGAAAGCAAGTTAGGATGACATTTCTTACACATCCATGTTTAGAATAAAGATTCGTACGCACGAAGACAGAAATCAAATAGTGGAATCTCACTGGTGCCCTGATGAGTTCTCTTTGCCTTGCATTTACTTACCAGTTTTAGATTTTCACAATAATAAGTTAACTTCCCTATGTGACTCGAGGCGGAAGAATTGGCCTGAATGCACCAAGCTAGACCTGAGAAGATCCATTGCTGGCCTGAGAGCGACACCACCTTCGAAAGTGAACAAAGTCAATGTTTAAAACATACACCCAGACAAATATTACCAAGAGAACTTCCAATTCCAGATTGAAATGTGCATCTTCTACGACGTGGGAGATCATGGCCATCTTTTCTTTTCTTCATCAGCGGTTTTCAAAATATTCTCCGAGCAGCCCTATACACTCTGCTAGTTGCTTTCGGGCGCGTGCAGGGGGCCCGGATGGGGTCCCAGAGCTTGACTCTCCCTCCCCACCCGGGCTCTAAGTGCCACAGCCCTGCTCTTGTCTATTGGATTCTGGGTATAGCTTGTGGTTCGTGTGGTTTCGTTGCACAGAAAGTTCTGCTGCTCAAACAGGACTGTAAACCACTTGTACACACTGTTATTTACAAAAAGAAAAAAAGAAACTAAAAAGGTTTCTTCCAAACCCCTTCATCGCTGGTGGCCCCAAGAGTGATAAATCAAGTCACTAGACAATCATTTCTGAGCCTGCCAAGGAAGCGTGTTTACATTAAACGGTGTTAAGACTTGCAGCTTAACTCAGTTCATTTTTACTTGCCTTTATATTGAGATTTCCATTCTAGTTTCATATCCAAATGTCAAACAGTAATAAGGATTTCATCTGAAAAGATATATGGTTTGTTTGAAAATCTGTACAATGCTCTGACAGCAGGAGAGTGTTGCGTATATAATTCTCACAATTTAGTGAGAAGCTAACGCGCTATATACATTTATCTCTAGCATGCGCGTAAGCTTTGAAAAGCGAAAGAATCCCATCTGCCTGCCGAACAGAGATTAGAGGAGATAGATTCAAATGCTGGTTTTCATCATTCTTATTTAATAAGCAAGAACACACAACTGGAAACATCTCCAGCGCCTTCTTAGATTACATGGAGGTGCACGCTCTTTGTCTTAGTCACAATGCTTCCAGCACGCCGTGAAACAAATTTGCTAAAACATAGTCACCCGCCCCTACATCGAGTCTTTGTTCCTTTTTGCCAATAACGTCAGGCTTTTCTGCAAGGTTTCAGGGAAGCCCCAGCGGAGAAAAGAGGCTGTAAAAACTCTAGTTTAGAAGAGCCCGAGCGTCCTAATTTTCTTAGCATAAAACGTGAGAAGAAAGTTAGGAAGTCGTTTGGACTCCGTCACTAGCTGAGCACCACAAGAGTGTGCCTGAAAGTGGCACCCTCTTGGGTCACGTGGCTACTGCCGCATCTGTCCCGTGACCTGAGAAATGGTTCCATCAAACCCCTCATTTCTCAAGCTCCGAAACTCAGCATGCCTCCCGTTCCTGGTCCTTTCTACCTTTCCATCCAGTTAGGCGCCACAGCCTGTTCCATTCTCCGGCCTAAACGTCCCTCCAGTTATTTTGTGCCCCACACTACCTCACCCCCCAGGGCCACTGCCCTCATGGAGGCCCATGTCATGTATTAACCAGACCACTAGAACAGCTTCTCATTAGTATTTCTACCCCTCACCTCCACTCCTTTCCATTCACAGCCCACATTTACAAAAAGATGCTCTTTCTAAATCGCAAAGCAGGCTTCTGCTCATAATCTTCTCGCGGTTTCCCACTGCCTTCAGAATAAATGGCCAAGTCCGTCATACTACACACAAAGGAGGGTGACGCTTGCCTACTTTCCCAGTCTTATCTTCCGTCACCCCACACACATGGATGTTCCCCGTGGCCGGCATTCCCCTCGGCTCTGGGATGACGCCTCACCTTTGACACCTCCGGGCATGCTTACTCTCTTGAGAAAAGACTTTCTCTGCTTTGGCCATTTAGCAGAAATGTTACTCACCCTCCAAGACTCGCTTCAAATCCCCTTCACGTCCCCTAAGAAATCCCTTTTACATTCCAACATATAGCTTTTGGAACGCTTGTCCCAACACGCTTAAATTGTTCGTTCATATGTCCATCTTCCCAGTACCTCAGGATTCTCTCCAGGACAGGTGCTATGAGGTCATCAGTACATTCTGCCCAGTACAGCATCTGGCATAAAACAACGAGCCCTCAAATGCAGACATACTGACGGTGTAACTGTCTGTAGAAAATTTCACTAGTTGAGGAGCCAGGAGTCCAACCTCCTACTGACTTTGTTGCAACACTTGATTCACCCTCACAGAGGCCCAGGATTTTTGAAAATGAATCTGTGGCACTAAATGGTTAAATGGGCTCTGAGTTTCTTTCCAGCTTCAAAATAAAATTCTACAACTCTAGGGGCACCTGGGGGGCTCAGTCGGTTAAGCGGCCGACTTCGGCTCAGGTCGTGATTTCGCGGTTCGTGAGTTCAAGCCCCGCGTCGGGCTCTGTGCTGACAGCTCAGAGCCTGGAGCCTGTTTCAGATTCTGTGTCTCCCTCTCTCTCTCTGAGCCTCCCCCGTTCATGCTCTGTCTCTCTCTGTCTTAAAAATAAATAAATGTTAAAAAAAAAGACTGTATAAAATTCTACAACTCTATGAACTCTAGGGTTGTGGTAATGGCCATTTCTTTCCTTAAGAAAGACTCTGATGCAGCAAAAGCAGTTCAGAGAGGGAAGTTCATAGTGATATAGGTCCACCTCAAGAAACAAGATAAATGTCAAATAAGAAACCTAACTTTGTACCACAGGGCACTAGAGGAAAAAATAGAGCCCAAAATTACTAGAAGAAAGGAAGTAACAAAGATCCAAGCAGATGTAAATAAAATGGAAAATAAGCAGACAGTAGGAAAAAAAAATCCATGAAACCAAGGGTCAAAACAGAACAAACAATTCTAAAATTTGTATGGAATCACAAAGGAGCTTGAATAGCAAATGCAGGCTTGAGAAAGGACAGAAGCATCACCGTACTACCCAGCTATAATCATCAAAAGAGTATGGTCCTGGCATAAGAATAGACACATCGATCAATGGAACAGAAGAGAGGGTGAAGAAATAAATCTGTGCACAAGAATCAATTAATTTATGAAAACAAGCCAAGAATACACAAATGAGGAAATGGCAGTCTCTTCAATAAATAGTGCTGGGAAAACTAGATAGACACATGCAAATGAATAAAAATAGACCACTAGCTTACAACATACACAAAATTAACTCAAATGGATTAAAGACTTAAATTTAAGACTTACCACCATGAGCGACGCTCAGTCGGTTAAGCGTCTTACTTCACCTCAGGTCATGATCTCGCGGTCCGTGAGTTCGAGCCCTGCGTCGGGCTCTGTGCTGACTGCTCAGAGCATGGAGCCTGCTTTGGATTCTGTGTCTCCCTCTCTCTCTACCCCTTTCCCGCTCATGCTCTATCTCTCAAAAATAAATAAACATTAAAACAATTTTTGTAATTAAAAAAAAAAAAAGACTTGACAGCATGAAACTACCAGAAGAAAATAAACACAGTAAGCTCCTTGACAACAGTCTTGGCGATGATTTTTTGGATGTGACTCCAGAAAGCAAAGGTAACAAAAGCAAAGAGAAACAAGTGGGACTACATCAAACTAAAAAAGTTCCGGAAAGCAAAGGAAACCATCAACAAAATGAAAGTCAACCTTCGGGGTGGGAGAAAGTATTTGCAAAATCATATCGTGTGATAAAGAATTAATAGCATATATATATATATATATATATATATATATATATATATATATAATATCACAAAAAAAAACCCTCATATAACTCAATAGTAAAAAACAAACCAGCAGACAATTCGATTAAAAAATGGCCAGAGAATCTGCCTTTAGACATTTTTCTAGAGAAGACATACAGATGGCCAACAGGCATCTGAAAAAATGTTTGACATCACTCATCATCAGGGAAATGCAAATCAAAATCACAATGATACATCACTTCATACCTGTCAGCATGGCGACTGTCAAAAAGACAGAAAATAACAAATGTTGGTGATGATACAGACAAAAGGCAACCCCTGTGCACTGTTGGTGGGAATGTAAATTAGTACAGCTACTGTGGGGGGAGGGGGTTCTCAAAAAAAACCCTAAAAATTAGAATTACCATGTCATCCAGCAATATCTCTTCTGGGTATTTAACCAAAGAAGATGAAAATATTAAGTCAAAAAAAAAAAAAAGAAAAGAAAAGAAACACCCCATGTTCACTGCAGAATTGTTTATAATAGCCAAGACATAAACAATCTAAGCGTCCAACAGTGGATAAATGGGTAAAAAATGTGGTGTGTAGAGACGCCTGGGTGGTTCAGTCAGTTAAGCGTCCAACCTCAGCCCAGGATATGATCTCACGGTTTGTGAGTTCAAGACCCGCACCAGGCTCCGCGATGATAGCTTAGAACCTGCTTTGGATTTTCTGTCTCCCTTTCTCTCTCTGCCCCTCCCCTGCTCTGACTCTCTCTCAAAAATAAATAAACATTTTGTGAAATGTGTGTATACATACACATATACATACATAGTACACACACACACACACACACACACACGAATATTATTTAGCCATTAAAAAAAGAATGAAATCTTGCCACATGCCATAACATGCGTGGACCTTGAGGGCACAATGCTAAGTGAAATAAATCAGACAGAAAAAAGACAAATACCACTTCTATGTGGAATCTGAAAAAGAAAAAAAGAAAAGAATGGAAAAACCCAAGCTCATAGGTACAGAGAACCAACCGATTGGTGGTCGTCCGAGACAGGGATTTACGGAGTGGGCAAAATGGGCGGGGGGGGGGGGGGGGGGGGGTGTCAAAATGTACAACCTTGCAGCTATAAAACAAATGCCATGATGCAATATGCAGCATGCTGACTACAGTTAGTGATACTGTTTCCCATATTTGAGAGGTGCTGAAAGAATAAATCTTAACAGTCCTCCTCACAAGAAAAAATCTGTAACTATCTATAGTGATGGATGTTAACTAGACGTCACTAGACCATTCCGCAATATAAACGGTGAATCGTTATGTTGTATGCCTAAAAGTGATATGATACGAAATGCGAATTATACCTCAATTTTAAAAAGGAAAAAAAAAATCAATTACAAAAAAGACTCCTGGGGCACCTGAGCGGCTGACTCAGTTCGGCGTCTGACTTTTGGTTTTAGCTCACTTCATGATCTCAGCGTTCAAGAAGTTGGAGCCCCGCACTGGGTTCTGTGCTGACAGTGCAGAGCCTGCTTGGGATTCTCTCTCTCCCTCTCTCTCACTGCCCCTCCCCCACTTGCTCTCTATCTCTCTCAGAAAATAAATTAAAAAAAAAAAAAAAGAAAAGAAAAGACTCCTAAAGTGAAAAACACCAGAACACACAACGAATAGCATCCATAGGCTCTAAGTTCCTTCGATATCAATTATCGCATTGAGAGAAATGGGATACTTTAAGGAATGCACAGAGATAAACAAGCGAAATCTTTTTTTTTTTTTAACGTTTATTTATTTTTGAGACAGAGAGAGACAGAGCATGAATGGGGGAGGGACAGAGAGAGAGGGAGACACAGAATCCGAAGCAGGCTCCAGGCTCCGAGCTGACAGCCCAGAGCCCAACGCGGGGCTCGAACTCATGGACCGCGAGATCGTGACCTGAGTCGAAGTCGGACGCTCAACGGACTGAGCCACCCAGGCGCCCCTGAAATCTTTTTTTTATATACATTCTACTTTGGTTTATAAATTTAGATCTGGAGATCGCTCCTCGAATTCTAATGGCCTTTTTTTTCATCAAAGTAGATTACTTTAATGGGGAGAAGTTATTGTTAATTAGACACACACACACACACATCTCACAGGAACAGAGCAGAAATTCTATAGCAATACTGGAATCAGTCCAAGGCATTCTTACTTTGACAATAGGAGAGGATTAGTTTCTGAAGACTGCAAAGTCAATGACAGCTTCTTAATTTTACAGTTTCGGTTTTACTGATGTAAGAAAAACATGTCACTGGCATCATGTTTTTAATGCCTAATCCTGTACAACAGGTGACGGGCCAAGCTAAAAGAGATCGTAGTTAGCCGCTTTCAAAGTCAAACGTCGAATGGAACGGGAGTGTCATAGCCGAGGGAAAATGAACATTAATTAGCCCGTTCTGGAGGAAATATCTCGAAGCACAATGAAGTAATACACATACACGCATCAAACTTTTTTGTGATAGCTTTCAAATGCGCACCCACACATTTCCCACCGGTTGTTTGTGCCAGAGATAAGAAAGAGAGCTTGACGGGAATGAAGTCGTAGAGGTAGGGAATGCAATTTTTCCCAGGCAGACCAATTAGTAATTGTAGCCTTGAAAAGAAGCGTTTTGTAACTTACTGTCAAGGGAAATACTGCCAAACTTTGCAGGGATGCGGCGGGGGGGGGGGGGGGGGGGGGGGGGGGGAGGCACTCTATTTGCCTCCACTGTGACAGGTTTCCTTTTCTCTGGAAAAGATACTGGCCTTCTTCACACCATGGCATGGCCCTGAAAGCCCGGTTTGACGTTCCTCTCTTCAGTACATAATCCTGAGTGTGCTGACGTGTAGCATTTTCGCTCAAGAAATCTACTCCGGCGGCAGCAGCCAGGAGGAAGCTATATATCACTGATGTGTCAATCGGCACCCTTTTCTGCTGGAGAAGCAATGCCACCTCGCACTGGCGTCAGGCAAAAGGGGACCTGGAGGCTCAAAGCCATCAGGAGCCCGCCTGTTCATCGCTCAGGTCTGCTTTCCTCGGCATCGTCTTCCATCTCTGGAAAGATCTCCTGTGTCATGGTACAGATGCTCCCCCGCCCGCCCCCTCCCTCCCCGGACAGCTCTAGTTACTCGCTGTCACCTAAAGAGCCCACCTCCTACGGGCATCTCTTTTCCATGAACTCCGGGAAAAGGTCCCAGGCAGAACTGTCACTGGCCCCTTGTGGGTCACATGACCTTCACAAACTACTCCCTGCAGCCAGCAAGGTCCGATGCTGTGGATGACAGACTGGGGCGACCGGGGGCTCCTGGCTTGGGGTGGCAGGGGTGAGAATGGACGGGGTAATTCTACAACAAAAAATCGGGGTGCTGTGGTCAGAGGAAGCAAAGGGAGACTAGGAAGGCAAAAATAACCAACGGTGCCTACAAAACTGAGAAATAACTTTTCTACCAAGATAGGGCCTTGTTTTCTGCACAATTAAAAGAAAAACAGAACAAAAAGCAAAAGCAAAGTGGGAAGCATACTGTTTTTCTCAACAGGTACACGCTCCTGGGACAGGAGCTCAACCATCCTGTTGATTTCACCTTAGAACCTTTCCTCTGATAGCCTCTCGAAATCTGGAAGGAAGGGCAGGGTGCCTGGGTGGCTCAGTCGGTTGAGCGTCTGACTTCAGCTCAGGTCATGATCTCACGGTCCGTGAGTTCGAGCCCCGCGACGGGCTCTGTGCTGACAGCTCAGAGCCTGGAGCCCGTTTCCAATTCTGTGTCTCCCTCTCTCTCTGCCCCTCCCGCACTCATGCTCTGTCTCTCTCTGTCTCAAAAATAAATAAAAACATTAAAAAAAACCTTTTTTTTTTTTAATCTGGAAGGAAAAAAGGATGGAAGGAAGGCAGGCAGTCTGGCTTACTGGTCTTGTGTAACTTTATGGCTCGCAGGCACTTCAAGGTCAATGTGTCAACAATGACCCCATCACATTTCTTCTTGAACCTATGTCTTCCCTTACAGCCTCCATTTCCGGAGGCACACTGCTGTTGCCATTCTCCCAGGGAGGCTAAAATCCCAGCTTTCTCACCATCTCCTGCCCTCAGTCTGCCTGCTGCAAAGTCATCACCAAACCCTGCCAGTATTTCCTCCTAAACAAATATAAGGCGCTATCTCTGGTCCCACCGCCAGGGACCACACTGACGGTCATCCAGATTCCCGTGGTGATTCTAAGCTGCCTGCTGGGCCCCATTCTCGCTTCCCTCCGGAGCAGCTGCTGGAGGGAATGGCGCGTCCAACTTAAGGTATCTCTCCCCACTCCACAACCTTCCGATGCGTCTTCGTCATCCACCACTGTGGTTTCCCAAGGAAATCCTATATGGAAGCCCAGCGTAGGAAGGCTTGAACAACCTGATGGCTTAAAACAACAGAGATGTATTCCCTCATTGTCCCGCAGGCTAGAAGGCTGAAATCAAGGTGTTAGCTGACTTCCGGTGGCTCCAGCGGTCCTCGGTGTTTCCCGGCTCGTAGATCACTTTATTCTCTTCTTCTGCCTTCTCCCTTGTGTTTCTCCTCGTTGTCGATGTGTCTCACATCTCGCTTGTCTTGTCTCTTCGAAGGACACTAGTCACTGGGTTCAAGACCTACCCAGTTATCCAGGAGGATCTCGTGTTGAGAGCCTTAATTCAATTACCCCTGCAAAGACCTCCTTTCCAAATAAGGTCACATGCATGGATACCAGGAGTTAGGATATGGAGATCTGTGTTTGAAGGACCCAGTTCAACCCGCTATGGGAACCGTACACAAGCATGTTTACGAGACACAACCCAAGCCCTGATACATCATGATTCCATGATTTTCATGCCTTGGGCCCCATCCTCCCTTGGGCGGACCTCTCGCCATCGGCCACCTCTCTGCCTCTGTTGTCGCTGACTCCCGTGCATCCCTTGTCCTGCCCGAGGCTCCTTCCTGCCTTTGCCAGGGCTGACGCCTCTACCTGGGATGTGCTCTCTCCCCTGCTCCCGTGTCACGTGGCTAGGACCATACCAGAGCTAAGTCCCCAAGGCACCGGTGTCACTGATGGTCATGGGGAACATTTAACGCCACGGCTTTATTTGGCTTGGGCAACTTTTAAGAAAAAAACTAACCAACGGCCAACTTTCAAAACTCAAGAAACTGACATAAAAATGTTTATTTGCAGCTCAGCTGTGACAGGATAGGCCTGCCTTTTGGTAGTACAGCATGAGACAGGTGCGGCGCAGTGATGGGGCTTGACCACCTCGGTCATTCAGTGCTTCCCTGATCACAGTCATCTCCACTCCCTGCCTTAGGGCCTAGCTCCCAAGCAGAGCGGTCTGCTCCCCGGAAAACTACAGCCAAGCCCACTCATCTTACCCCCTCCCCATTGTCCTGTTCCTTGCCCCCCTCCCACCTGTCCAGAGCAGGGGGTCGCCTCACACCCATACTCGCTGTCTCAGCTGGAGATGGGGGGATTGCACAACAGATACGTATTTCTCCGAGTTGCGGACACTGACAAGTCCAAGATCAAGGTGTCAGCTGATTCAGACCCTGAGGACTAATTCAGACCCTGTCCTGGCTTGCAGACAGCTGCCTTCTCAATGTGGCAAAGAGGGACTGCTCCAGAGTCTCTTCTGACAAGGACACGAATCTCATGACCCACCATCATGACTTCGTCTACACGGAATCACTTCCCACAGGTGGAGTCACTTCCCAAAGGCCATGGCATTGGGGGATACCAACGTGGAGAGGGGGATGTATTCAGTCCATCTCAGTCTCTCTCTCTCTCTCTCTCTCTCTCTCTCTCTCTCACACACACACACACACACACACACTCTCCCCCTACCTGGCTCTCTTCCTTTTTCTCTCCTTCTCTCTTTTACAATATATTGTACCTTGTATAAATACATTTCATCTAGGAGCCACAGCAGCAGGGCAAAAGCAGAGCACCACTGCCCATGTCCAAATGCCTTCCTACCCTGCAAGCCATGGGTGACGGCCATCCTTATGCTCACTTCTCCATTTCAAGAGTGTCTTAGCCATTCATTTTACCCTAGCGCTACTAATATGAAAATGCCATGGACACTGGAAACAATGGTGGAAAATTTGTCCTACCTTACAGATCCCAAGAAGCGATTCCTAACCCACACAACTGATATTCAGGACCCAGGGACTCAGGCTCAGTACACACAGCACACCTGAGGCATGTGATGTCCGTGTGACTTCAATTATCAACTAACTGGGGATGCCTGGGGGGCTCTGTTGGTTAAGTGTCCGACCCTTGGTTTTGGCTCAGGTCATTCACTCACGGTGTCCTGGGTTCAAACCCCACGTTGGGCTCCGCCCTGATAGCACAGAGCTTGCTTGGGGTTCTTTGTCTCCCGCTCTCTGTGCCCCTCCCCCACTAATGCCGTCTCCGTCTCCATCTCTCTCAAAATAAATAAGTACACTTTAAACAAAATATCCACTTAAGGTAGGATTGAAGGTTTAAAGTGAAACACTTTAAAAATGAGAACGGGTAACAGCATCCTGCTGATTCATGGACGTTTCCTTCCACTGAGAAGACTTACAGTGAGTCTTTGGATGTGTGACCTTGGGAAACATACTTCACGTCCCTTTGCCTCCATTTCTTGACCAGTAAAGTGTTGATGATCCTAATACGTCCCTCATGAGACTGTTGCGAGGGTCAAATAAGTTACAGATGTCATGCAATGAGCACAAGGCCTAGATCAGTAAATACCAGCTATTTTTATTTCTAACAGAGGAAACAGTTTTAAAAAGTGGGACTCCAGGGGTGCCCGGGTGTCTCCATCCATTAAGCGTCTGACTCTTGCTTTCGGCTCACGTCATGACCTCACGGTTCGTGGACTGGAGCCCCACGTCAGGCTCTGAGCTGGCAGCACAGAGCCTGCTTGGGATTCTGTCTCCCTCCCTTTCTCTCCCTCTCTTTCTCTCAAAATAATAGGTAAGCTTTAAAAAGAAAAAAAAAAAAAAAAGCGGGACTCCAAATCTCAGATACAAAGAACTGGGGAGAAGGCACGCCTCGTCTTAAAGGGGCTGCTGTTACTAAGTTTCAGCAACGATCATCGTCCCACGTGGTCTTACCTTCCAGCATTTCAAGATTATCGAAATGCAGATTGTTGCGTGAAATGTCTGATTTTAAAGTTGCAAATTAACTTTTAAATCATCACATGACCCAATCAGAAGGCAGTAATGGACTTCAGTGCGGGTCTTCCGTCCGAAGCAGGAAAGGAACATAGCCTCCTGGGAAGGTTGCCCTGCATTAAATTTACCCACCGGCACATCCCAGGTCCCTCCTGGCCACTCCCCATTTACTGTTCCTGTATTGCCTCAAACCACCTAACAATCTACCCATTCCTCACTTTCTCCCTAAATTACTGAACAACAACAACAACAAAAAAGGCTGAAACCAGCAGCCAGCCACCCTGGCAAATGTTAATTGAGGGTAAATGGCTGCGATTCCTCCTCCGCCTTGCAAACCCACTCTCTGGAAGCACCAGAGACCTTCAGACCCTCTGGAGGATTTTCACCAACGCACACTGCCAGACTCCCACACTGAAGGAAGCATCCCGCCCCCACCCCCAGCTCGCTCAGATCTGTCCTGTGCTTTCAAATGGCCAAACTAGAGCTCACCTGACAAGGACCAAATGCCGAAACGCCACAGTGGAACAATTTGTTTCTTCCCAGCTTCCTAACTTGCCCTCATGTGCATTATGTCAGGTGTCTAAGAATACCATTCATTTTTCCAGAATTGAGTCGCACGTGCACAGAACCACTTAAACTTCGGGTCCCCACCAAAGTGGTCTTTACAGCCAAGCAGTCAAGAGGGAATTATTGGAAAGCCATCTCGTGCTCGGATTCCACATCAACAAAGTGCCTTAGGATGAGGAAGTTAGTGTTGTTTAACTGGAAGACGGTTCCCCTTTAAAACAATGGTGCCCAAAAAATAACTCTTCTCTCATTGTTTTACTACTTGGCTGTTGTGCTTCTATTTTTTTATATGACTGCCTTGTGCTTTTTTGCACCTGTATCGCACTTTATTATGCCCTCAAGGTGTCATCGAAGTGTGTCTTTATTCTCATTTCAAGGCATATGGTTTGCAGTTTTGCAACAATTCAAACAATGACGTAGTAAAGTAATTTCAGGAGAGGCCAGTCTTTGAAGCTTGTACTTTTAAGGGCTCTGAATTGGGAGGGGGGGAAAAAAAGGGTTTTTTTTTGTCTTATTTACTGTGGCTTAAGGGACCATTAACATTTGCTTGTAAATCATTCATAATTTGAGGAAGGATAGTTTCTTCAGAGCCTCAGAAAATGGCCCACTTACCACTGGCATATTTTCCATTTTGGCACAGCAATAACTCAGCATTCAGTAAATGAAAGACACTGGCATTTGTTTGGATTTCTTTTTTGAACTTTTTATATAAAACACTTCTGTTCCATTAGGATAATCCTATTTGACTTGCTTCTCTCGGTCAAAGAAAAGGAAAAGGCTATTATGAGAGAGCCAGGAACAAAGGATTTCCCACCCCTGGTCGGGCTTTTTGATTTTGCCAATAACTTCCGGCTTCAAAGGAGGGGAAACAGGCTTGAAATGAAAGCACCTCCCGATGATGCCATGAGGTTTGCGGCCAACAGATTGCTCTCCTGACCCTGTGTACAATCTCTTTCTGCCCTCAAGTGATGGCTACAATTACCACTGTTTACCTACAGAGAAAACCCCCACTATTATTTTAGGGCCAGTGATTTCCACTGCTTGCGTCCAACGCAGTCATGGTGTTGAACCCCACCAACTCACGCTACGTTTGTGTTGAGAAATCAAAGAACGCGAGGAACTGAGTCCCTTTGATTTTTTTTTTTTTTTTTTTTTTTTTTTTGTAAAAACACTGGAGAAGAAACATCGCACCGGAGCAAGATTCTTTTTTTAAAGGAGTCTTTCTTGCTGACGGAGCAATTGTTTTATGTAGAAAAATGAGGAAACAATAAATATGATGCTCTCCTGGATCTACACAGGCAAGAAAAAAAAAACCACTCATAATTTTCAAAATTATCTAGTTCAGTAACTCTATCAACTTTCAATTAACCTCAGGATGTCAGGCCGTTACTGCGGCCAGATTAGCTCGCGAACTCTCAGGGACCCTTTAACTCTGTGTACCAGACCTTTTCTATTTTTGTTTATCTATTTATTCTCTCACTCCCGTATCCTCGTTCTCCTCTCTGTCCCCTCCCATTCCCGTTCGTCCTTCTCCATCCGCCACAGCACGGTAGGGAAGATGGGCAGAAATCATGGCCACCCTTGGAATCAGCAGGATCTAAGAACCAACCAGGGAAGTCAGGCAAAGGGACGTGGCCTCCACGAAACATGGTAAAGACAGATTGGTTCTAGCCCTTTGACCCTCCACCTTGCACCCCCTGCCCACGTTCTTCTCCTTGTGGGTCCTTCACTTCCACCCTTATCTATGTCTTTGTAACTCTCTTTCTAAACCTGGGCGCAGACCATTCTTTCTAAAGCAAGAATGCCTTCCCTGAGCATATGTATACAAACCCACTCTTCACCTCAAAATACAGCTCAAGTCCTTCTTTCTCCAAGCATTCAAGGACCCCAAAAGCAGGTCATGAGCCTTCCTACCTTGAATTCATGTAGCAGTCGCCGTCCACAGCTAGCCTTGTATTCATTCAGTAGAGCACACTTCAGCACCTACCATATCCTGACCACAATACTAAACCCTGCACCGCAGGATATTTTTTTTAAATGACTAAAATTTACTCTAGCAAGGAAGCCAAGATGACACATGACACAAATGTCTGTAATGACAATGCAGGATGTCATGAGTGATATACAAACTACTTTCATAATTGAAAAGAAAGAGACAGATGACTTTTCTGGGGGGGACGTTGCTTCAAGGATTTGCTGGTTACACCAGCCCCAGAGGGATGCCGATCTCTGTCGCATGAGTATTTGTGGCCCAGAAGTCATCCCTCCTGCCTTCTGACTGTGGCCTTGCATCATTTGCTTAGGTTTTCTAACTCTTCTGTCTTGCTGCTCTAGATTATGAGGTCAAAATAGCCAATATTGTATAAAGTTCCCTCTCTGCCTCACACATGATAGTTAAGCAGTAAATATCTGTGTATTTCCTTCTCAAAAAAAAAAAAAAAAAAAATGAAAACCTCTTATTTAACTCTTACCAGTTTCCAGACCCCTGTGTCTGGCATATAATCATAAACCCAGTCCCCACCTCTGTGAACCACACAGAGGAATACTTGATATGTTTGCACAACGCGGGGTAAGGTACATCAACACAGAGGGACCCTCAGAGTCAAAAGGACGGCAGCCAACTTCTATAGAGAAGAACCCAGCCAGCGACTGTTCCACTAAGGAGGTAAAGAATGAGGGGCGCCTGGGTGGCTCAGTCGGTTAAGCGGCCGACTTCGGCCCAGGTCATGATCTCACGGTCCGTGAGTTCGAGCCCCGCGTCTGGCTCTGTGCTGACGGCTCAGAGCCTGGAGCCTGTTTCGGATTCTGTGTCTCCCTCTCTCTGGCCCTCCCCCATTCATGCTTTGTCTCTCTCTGTCTCAAAAATAAATAAACGCGGGGCGCCTGGGTGGCGCAGTCGGTTAAGCGTCCCACTTCAGCCAGGTCACAATCTCGCGGTCCGTGAGTTCAAGCCCCGCGTCAGGCTCTGGGCTGATGGCTCAGAGCCTGGAGCCTGTTTCCGATTCTGTGTCTCCCTCTCTCTCTGCCCCTCCCCCGTTCATACTCTGTCTCTCTCTGTCCCAAAAATAAATAAACGTTGAAAAAATAAATAAATAAATAAATAAATAAATAAATAAACGCTAAAAAAAAAAAAAAAAAGAATGAGCAGAGCTTCCTGGGTGAGTGAAGGTTTACCAGACGGACAAGGATAGAGAGGCGGTATCCCCGATACAACAAAGGAATGGAAAACAGAAGTTGGCAGGGGGAGGTCTTTGCTGGCTACCCTAACGTCTTCCCTGGTGCCTCTCATATGCACAGTGCCGAATTAACTCAACCACTCCTCTTATTCTTTATGCTGAACATTGTATTTGTAGAACTGTATTGTAAATTGTAAGGCCGAAAAGAATTTTCCTGCTTGTTTTAGGGTGTGGTTTTTCCCTTCCTTTCAGTCTGATAGGATATCCTGAGTTTGCATCCTCCCTAAATGAACAGCGTAGTCAACGAGCCCATTGGCTCACTACTGCTCCAGAATTCAGGAAGAATTGCTTTTAAGGGGCAAATAATTTCTCTTCGCATACACTGTGCTCCGTTCCTGAGGAAACATTCCAGGCAAGATTCCTTCTGAGCAACTATGTAAGTTAGCATTGGATGTGCCTAAAGTATGCAGCCCTGGGGATTATACCAGAAACTGTGGGTACATCAAGAGGCCTTTTTGGTAAGGGATCTAGCCAATGGTCAATCCCACGTGGTTTCTCCGAGATTTACCAGCATTCTGAGCAGGGAACAAGCAACCACAAGAAATCTGGTGTGAGCAGCACCTTCCACAGTTGGATTTCATCATCACTGGCCACTCTCACCCTTCCCTCACTGCTATTCTCTCCTGAAAATCCAAAATAACTTCCTCACCCCAAACCCTTCTGGGGATTCCTGACCTAGGAATTATAAAAATTTTAGGTTATCGGACAAGTAGGCATTTCATCTAAAATCCCCATCTCTGTTTAAAAAAAATTTTTTTTTAATGTTTTCATTTATTTTTGAGACAGAGAGAGACATAGCATGAGCAGGGGAAGGGCAGAGAGAGCGGGAGACACAGAATCCAAAGAAGGCTCCAGACTCTGAGCTCTCAGCACAGAGCCCGATGCAGGGCTCAAACTCACGGATTGTGAGATCACGACCTGAGCTGAAGTCAGACGCTTCACCGACTGAGCCACCCAGGTGCACCCCCCCCCCCAACTCTGTTTTAATAAAGCATTATTTCTAAGATAAATGCTCCATATTCAGGGCATTTGCATGGATCTGAGCTTATTTTTTTTTTCCCCCCATAGGCTAAATGCTGAGACACATTTAAAATATCAGTAGGCTAGGTTTCAGAAGATGAAGGGAATTTGGGTCTAAAAAGATTACTAAGAAAGCCTTTAGTAGGACAATTCCAAAAATACCTCCTTGGTAGAGATTTCCATATTCTTACTGGCCAGAAATTGGACATAGGAAAACATTTCGTTGACAAACTGGGGGCCTAAAAATAAATGTGAATTTCATGCTTAGCTAATATGCATTAAAAAAAAAACCACATTGGGGCGCCTGGGTGGCGCAGTCGGTTAGGCGTCCGACTTCAGCCAGGTCACGATCTCGCGGTCCGGGAGTTCGAGCCCCGCGTCGGGCTCTGGGCTGATGGCTCGGAGCCTGGAGCCTGTTTCCGATTCTGTGTCTCCCTCTCTCTCTGCCCCTCCCCCGTTCATGCTCTGTCTCTCTCTGTCCCAAAAATAAATAAACGTTGAAAAAAAAAAAATTAAAAAAAAAAAAAAAAAAAAAAACCACATATGTGGACGTTCAGTTCAAGAGAAGAATGGAAATCAATTTCAAGAGACTACCTAAGAGACCCGAGGGTATATGGACACTGAAAAGTGGGAAGTAACTATGATTTGGGGCAGGACTGGTTGCCCCAGGGACTATATGGTCTCAGACCTCATATTATAGCTTTCTATTTGTCATTTTCTCCCAAGAGTCCCTCTCTGTAAGCTCCTCCACAGAAAAGAGATTTTGTCTGGAATAGCAAGGACCGTGTTCCCATAAATTCTAAAACAATCCTATGTGGTTCTGCCCTCCACGGTAGGCACTGCCTACACCTCAGTTAGGGAAGTGCCCTTCTCTCCCTTCCCAATTTCTATGCCAGCATGGGAACCGTAAGATAAAATCAGTTGACACGCTTCAGGAGGCAGTTTGTAGAAAAATCTAACTCAACCTAGGCCATTTGTCTCCCAAGTGAGACCTATAAAAGTCCTCACTACTCATCACTTCTGTTCTTCCGTGAACAGCCCCTCTGTCGTCCGACGCCATTTTCCTCCTACACATCACACCCGTTGGAGCCCGTCTCCGACAAGGTTATGCATGGCCCCACTCAGCCCCCCTTTTGCTCATACCAACAGTCACTGAACAGATCTGCTCTGCCAGCAGGTGTTCAGGGAAAGGGCTGAATAAGAATCAAAATGTCCCACAGCCTTCGAGAACACAAGCGAGACCAACATTTCTATCCTTTGACAGAACAAGGACACTGAGAAAGGGAGGTAAAGGGGCTGAGGGAGAGGGGTTCAATCAGTCAGTAGCCCAAAAGCTACTTTTTGTGCTTGTGGGGTACCGGTCCTGAAGTTATTGCATTTACAAAGTCAGAGGAAAAAATAAAAGGACACACCTTTGTTTATTCCATCAAAAGAGAGGGAAGGCATGTGGGTAGCTCGGTGGGTTGAGCGTCCAACTCTTGATTTCAGCTCAGGTCATAATCCCGGCGTGTTGGGATCAAGCCCCACGTTGGCTCTGCCCTGAGCGTGGAGCCTGCTTAGGATATTCTCTCTCTCTCTCTCTGTCTCTCTCTCTGTCTCTGTCTCTCTCTCTCTCCCTTTGCCCCTCTTTCCTGCCCCTACTTGCTCTCCCCCTCTTGCTCTAAAATAAAACAAACAGGGGTGCCTCGGTGGCTCAGTTGGTTAAGTGTCCAACTTTGGCTCAGGTCATGATCTCATGGTTTGTGAGTTTGAACCCCGTGTCAGGCTCTGCCCTGACCACCCAGAGCCTGCTATGGGTTCTTTGTCTCCCTCTCTCTCTCTCTCTGCGCTCCTCCCCCACTTGTGCATGCGCTTTCTCTCTCTCTCCCCCCACCCATCTCTCAAAAATAAACTTAAAAACGTTTTGAATAAAATAAATGAGCATAGCCACACATGCATTTGGACACCAGCGTCCATACAGCCAAGCTCTCCCCCTACCCACTTTCTTCACTGCCCCCGCAGCCAATCCATGGCTCTGGCAGAGCTTACAGGGTCAGCATTGTCTATTCTTGGGACCTGGATCTGGAAGAAGCCAATCCATGCCTGAGAAGCTGTTCCAACCAGTGAGGCAGGAATATCCAGTGTGGACTCTTGGAGAAAGTGTGGGAGCACTACGCTTTCGGTGGGAATTGTTTCCCTGGCCCCAGGAATCCTGCCCATGCGTAGAACGGGGCCTCATCTAGCACAAAGCTAGGGACCAGCGTGCCCGGATCGGGGCGGGGCGGGGCGGGGCTGACGCTGCCTGCCTTCTGCCTCCACGACAGCCTCACCGCCACGCGTATCATGCAGTCCTTGTCAGTGCAGGTAGTAGCTTTCAGTAAGCGCTGGCTAAAGTTAAATCAATGATAGAGTTTGGGGGAAACGAAGAGCCCCATGTGAATTAATTTAAAAAATATGTTCAGATCAGCAAATATTAACTGATCCCTTACGGGTAAGGCACCACGAAAGATTCAAAGACGAACCCATTGTGCCCCCCTCCACTTAAATAGTTACAAGCTACTATGTCTGATGATATGACTTTATAACTGTAGGGCCAGGCAATCAGATGCGAACGCTCACGGTGAAACAGGACTACGGACGCTTGTTCCTGAAAGGAAAATATTTAAAGAAAGATACCCATCAGTAGAGAGCTAATGCAGCCTCATAGTTATTAGAGAACTTGGATACAAGATTTGATGGCGATCACTGATTATACCATAAGCGAGGCTTTCTGAATATTTTAGACACATTCTATGTGAGTAGCAACTTCCATCTGTTTGCATTTTTGCCTGGTAAGAAACTGTGGAATGCAAATGAACTTTTTTCCTGGGGCTTCGTCCTCAACATAATAACCTCCTTTGATAATGCTACCTTCCTAGGCTGTGCCACGTCCTGTGAACCGATCACAGACTGAGCTCTTCGACAGGCAGAAGATGCGAGCGGCTGTGATGCTCTCACACAAGGCTTGTGGCTCTTCCTGTACAAAACACTGAACTGACTCCAAGTACGAAGCAGCAAAGGTGTGTATTTGCTGGCAACTATTTATCAAAGGAGCAGTTCATAGACCAGATGATCAAAACTGCATTCTTCAGACACTGAAAGGTTTTAGCATTATATATTTTTGTTATTTGTAAAAGTCTCTTTGGTCAATACGGCCCTTGGCCCTGAGGTCCTTTCTGCCTAGTTCCATCTGATTGCAAGAATTCATCCTCATCAGGAACTTCACCGGTAATTGAGTGCATTCAAGAGAAAGCTTGGCAGGTGTTTCAAGCCAACACGCAGTTACTTCCGTGCTTCAAATCAGGGACACTTTCCTGTTGATTTTGCCCATTTCCAAGTGTTTTCTTTGGGCTGGCTACCTGTATACATTGTTACACTTGGAACCCTCATAAATGGAAGTTTCCAAGGTATCACTGGATCAATATCTTAGTGCGATAAATGGTCTGCATTTATCTCCCTCCACTTCAGCATTACAGGTCACACCTTAACAAACTTCAAAGGCTTTCCAAGTAACAGAGATACATTGTAACCTATTATATTCCCTGAAATAGAATGCCCACTTGCTGTGGTTTGGGAAACTGCGAGAAAGTATCTGAGGCTCTTTCAAGATGCAGAAAGAGGTAAGTGCTCAAGTGACCCCCGCACTCCCCCAACAAATGTCACTGTTGCACATGGTAATTAACCAGAGTTCTTTTATCCTCTCTTCATTATGGTATAGGGTCCCCTATCAACCTCACTGTCCTGACTCATCCCTCATCAAGGAGCTGGGCCCATTGCATCCTCTGTCTCCCGGAAGAGTTGGGGAAGCAGAAAGGAAAGGAAAAAAAGTCACGGACTGGTCAAGTCTCAAGGTTCTAGCGTCCTAAAGCAAGGGGAATAGACAGGACTCAAAACACACAAAAGCCACAAGGAATGTGAGCCATCACTTGCTCCTTGATGATTCCACTAAGACACCCTTGGGCTTCCCAAAGTTTGGGGAGAGAAGGGTGGTGAAGAGAGAACCAAAGGGAGGGGACATATTCAGGCCCCCAGGAAGGGGAGGTTTGAAGGGACTGTGAGGCAGTAGTGACGTCAGGTTCCCCGGACTTCCTGACCTTTCCTCCTTCAAGATCCCCTCTGTCACCAGCAGCCTGCTGTTGCTGAGAACCGGTCGGCCTCCACAGATGTCTGGTTTCCACCCTGAGCCACGTACCTCTCTGCTCCAAAGAGCCGTGCCACCTGCCCATCCCAATGTTCCCCACAAAGGCCCTTCAGACAGCACATCCTCAGGCACCCCCTGGGAAAACAATGCCAACCTACCCCCCTATTTGTTAACCCCAATAAGCTAACCCAAGTTTCCATAACCCTCAACACTGATGAACCCTCAAGGAACTGGATCCCTCCTGGGAAGAAGGAAAGGAAAGTTAAGGCCCTGTACCAGTATGTGAATGCAAGTGGCTTCTGACTTCCCCAGGTCCCGCCCCCCACTCCTCCCACCCTCAGCTTTGAGCCAGGCAGTGGTAAAACACATCATTATATAGGGGTGCTTGGGGAGCTCAGTCGGTTGAGTATCCCACTCTTGGCTTTGACTCAGGTCACGATCTCGTGGTTCGGGCTCTGCGCGGATGGTGCGGAGCTTGCTTGGGATTCTCTCCCTCTCACTCTCTGCCCTTCTTCTGCTCTCTCTCTCTCAAAATATTTAAATAAACTTCAAACACACACACATACACACACACATTATTACATAAGAATTGGCCAGAAAGCTATGAAGTCAAGAAACATTCAGATTCTGCCCAGCCAATTCTCAGAGACTAGAATATGAGCTAAAGCTCAGTGCAACACCAGCCTTCAAGCCATCTTGTCCCCTCAGCAGCCGACTTCTGCTGTTCCCCACTCCAGGGCTCTGTGGGGACAGATGACACGGCCACTCTCCGTTTTACTGGGGCCCTGGTTCACCTGCTCCTGGTGCTACCAACTAATTCTGAGCATCTGGACTTCAGGCTACTCATGTGATAGAGCTGATTGGTTGATTGATTAGCTGGTGTCGATGAGCTAGACTAAACTCTCAGGCCACATCCCTAATAGGCCACAGGCCAGCCTATGAGTTGGGTGCCATTGAACAGGTCACCAATTACCGGCCAGATCAATGACGTCAAACACAGTATAGGGATTGTAGATATGGCAGTTATTCTGAGACTTTCACAGAAAGAGACACGGTAACTGACAAGTACTTTACATGTCAGGCCAGGAAAGGACCCCAGGATTGAAAGACTATCATCATTTTCAATTTCTGGCAACCCAAACTCCAGGGGTGAAGTCACCCAGCCAAGGTCACACAACTCACTATGGGCTGAATTTGGAACCGGAATCTGGATCTCTTTATATTGTAGGAGTCGAGATATAGAGTATAAATACCAATCAAGGGCATGCGCCCCACTTGCCATGTTGCCAAAATGTCAACATCTTTTTTCCTGATGTATCCAGGTAGAAACAGAGAAGCACTGACCGTGTTGCAGGCACAATACTAGAGAGCTTACTTGGATCCCAAACACAGCAGAGAGTGTAGGGAGGACTAAAGGCTAATGCTCCCTGACTGGAAGATTCCTAAAGCATTTTGGACACAGCCAGCAGCATCTCTGCCCCATAGAATGGGAAGGAAAATACAGGGGCCACCAGAATTGCTGGTGTATGTGCATCTGTGGCTCCATGTGCCAAGGGCTGGGGGCCCTTGGACTTTGCCAAGCACCTCTCCCTGCTACACCTCCTATGCAGAGCCGTCCTGGGCTACCTTTTCTGTGCTGGTGAAACATGGGCTACCTTCATGCCCAAGAATATTAATT
Organism: Leopardus geoffroyi; assembly: GCF_018350155.1. Taxonomy (NCBI): domain Eukaryota; kingdom Metazoa; phylum Chordata; class Mammalia; order Carnivora; family Felidae; genus Leopardus; species Leopardus geoffroyi. The sequence goes on from NC_059326.1 coordinate 102,344,640, forward strand.
TGAATTATTCAAGATGTTTTACAGGCATTTCTGCAATAACTCCAAGTCCGTGTACCCCATCACCGTGCATTCTATAAAAGTGCATGCTAAAAAATAACAGGGCTTTGAGGGAAAACAGTGTCGAGGAAATCGAGACAAAAATCTATAGAACTCCGTCACAGGAGACCCAACAAAAAGACCAACAACCCTCATAGATACTTAGACACAGTTAACTTGCCACTGGCATTAGCAACCAGCACCACATTCGGTTGATTATTTGTGGCTTTGAACCTGAGACCCTGGCTTCCTCCCTTCAGATAGAAGCCCTTAAAGGCGTGTGTTTCTAGTAGAGACCAGTTTCATCAAAACTGAAAATCAGACCCTTTGTTCTAATACAGTGAGAAATATCTTTTTACCTTCTTTATGTGTCCTGTTGGCTTCCTCAGATTGCTTAACATGGTGGAAAATGTAGCCTTTCTTAAACCCGCTAACCCAGACATTACTAGCAGTAAAAGAGACCAGTTCTACAAGATTTTCAGATTTTTGTCTTGAAGTCTTCATGCCTGGCCAAAGCTCTCTCTTGAATTGTAAGAAAACTCACTTCTAATTCCTTCCAAACACCAACGTGCTTGGGAAAATTCAGTGCAAATCAACATGACTTCTGCATTTTACTGACATGGTTCCCTATTTACTAATTGTGTTTCAGCCAATTCACATTAAATAAACATGCATTGTAATGAAAGAGTGTAGTGCTTTAATTGTCCTGTTTTTAGAACAGAGAAGGCTATTAGAACAACAGCATTTTCACCAGCACGTTGGCATTTCTGTTATCAGCTGGAAATGGAACCACAAATTATAGATAAGAGGCAAGAACTGAAAGCACACTTAAGAAAGTCAAAGTTACTCGCCGACTTTCTGTGAGCTGAGTTTGGTATTACTGAGCTCATGGTTCAACTGAAGCAAATCGTAAATGGTGGTGGCAAAAAGAGAGCAAGAGAGTGGAACAGCATTATCCCTTCATGCTCTCTATCAGTGTATGCATGAAATGAAAACCGGAGCTGAAATCCTTGAACGCCAAAAACCAGACATGCAAGTAAAATTTTGATAAAGAAATAAGCCAAACTAGAACGTTCGTCTCATTAAAAGAAAGAGACACGGAGGAGAGAGATGGAAGGAGATGGGGTCACCTGGGTTCTCAGAGACGCATGAACAGTGATGGTGAGTACTGGAGATGAGAACTCTCAAATGAATAATGTGCTCACCGTGAATTCAAACTTACTTAATGTCATGTCCTTGTTCCTTGTAAAAAATCTCCTGCACCCCCACCGTACACAATTTCCCAGCACAAGAATTCCCGTCCTAGGGCAACCCGTCAGGCGCACTTAGATCCTCAATACGTGGGGAACATTCCCTCAGGTAGTATCTCAGCACCAAGGAGAGTTCCAAATCAATCTGAGGATGAGGCCATTCTACTCTTCTTCGGAGCAACTAAGGGAACTCTGGGCCAGCTGACTTCTTCATGCAGCTTTTGCTGTATGTGCCTCCCGATAGATTGCAATTTCACATTCCAATGAGTTATTTTGTCCCCCTCCTGGATGAGACAGGCGCATTTCTATCTCATTTCATCAGAACCCTATTCTAGAATTTATCCCAGAACCAGGCGAGGGAATAAATTTGTAACAATTAAACTTAGGGACCAATGAGAAGGTGAATGTTTATCTGAGAATGGAAGTGATGGTGACTCACTATGCCCTGTGTGTGTGTGTGTGTGTGTGTGCACGAGCACGCACACACACACACACACACACACACACACACACACACAAGTAATGTCAAAGTGCATACTCTACTCATTCCAGCCATCCTGTGGGGGATAAAGCCATTTCCCCTTTGCCCAACAATTTGGAAATTGAGATATTAAACATATACCAGTGAATGTCCTTTTCTCAGTTGGAAACCTGAGCAATGGAATTATAATACAAACACATCCATCTTGGCCTTACACCGCACTTGTATCTCTTCCTATCTAGTTCTCCAGGAGACTTGTTTTTTCCTCCCCCCACCCCCAAAAAGGGAACCTGAAATAAAAAAGGGCCTAGGAGAAAATGAGCTATGATTTAGGTTGCCTTTTTTCTTCTTTTATTTCAAAAGAATGGTCTGGAACAAGGAATGCTTTTGTGAGGTAAAACAGATGATCCTCTAAGAGGGCTGCACAATATGTGAGCATTATTGATTTTTCTTCCTAAGTCATTTCAGCGATACAATCTTGAGCCGAGTGACCGTCGATAGTAAATGATTTCCAGCCAGACACTCAATCGTCAGACCTGCTTCTCTCAAAGGTTTAGCACTTCTGGCGAAAATACATACATGGATTTTGAAGTACGAGTAGTATGTGACATAAGATGTAAACTTCAGAGGATTTTTACTTATTATAATAAGCCCTATAGCTGGAATTACAAAGGAGCATGTGAAAGGGAACCATAATTCCTCCTAGGTCTTTCTATGAATATATTTTTATTCCAGGCTTGAGACATGACATCGACTAGATCTATTCCTTCCTGAACCTTAAAGCCAAAGTGAGACCACATTAAATCATCCAGGATGCAGGGGCGCCTGGGTGGCGCAGTCGGTTGAGCGTCCGACTTCAGCCAGGTCACGATCTTGCGGTCTGTGAGTTCGAGCCCCGCGTCAGGCTCTGGGCTGATGGCTCAGAGCCTGGAGCCTGTTTCCGATTCTGTGTCTCCCTCTCTCTCTGCCCCTCCCCCGTTCATGCTCTGTCTCTCTCTGTCCCAAAAAAAAATAAAATAAACGTTGAAAAAAAAATTAAAAAAAAAATCATCCAGGATGCAGATTTCTTATGTCAAAGGGCATATCATAAGACAAAATTTTAATGTCTTAAGTAGCAGTCTACCACCTTCAAAGTTAGTAATGTCATTGGCAATGGGCAATGGGGTCTCAGGGACATCTTTTCTTTTTTTTTTTTTTTTTCTTTACAATCCCTGGTGAGTCCCCTCTAAAGCTCTAACTTAAACTATATTGAAACCAAAGTCCTAGGACAATTCAAGACCACTGTTTCTCTTCTATCAAACGTTAATGACTTAACCACAAAATTCACAATTCAACACAGCTCTTAGGACCACAATAACAACCAACAGCAACCCAAACCTTCAGGTTCAATTCATGATCTCCCGACCATACATGTATTCTCTTCCTCTCACCCTCTCATTACCTCCAACCTTGGAGCCAAGATGATTCTGGACAGTGTTATCTAAGTCCTCGGAAAATCAGATGCCATGGACTCCACGGGATGGATCTAATGAAAAAGAACACTCAAGGAACAGAAAAATGTGAACACTTTAAGATAATATAAGGTTCTAGTAGGTTATCCCAAGGTCTTCTGTGCAGAGTAGCATGTCAATATTCAAAGCAGCAGAAATTTAATGGCAGGAGTTAACGCGGGGGAAAGCAGGGGAGAACTTAACACGACGTACCTCCAATGTTATTCTCCCTGAAAACTCCACAGTCACCTGCATTGTAAGCTTTGCGTCACCTGCATAAACAGCGTTACCATAGGTGCATGGGCTCTTGTGTTTGGGCAACCAGGTGGCCAGGTTTTTAGCTTTGTTTATGGAAAGACAAGCCTGCTCACCAAGCAGAGAGTCATTAGATTTGTCAGTTCCAAACAACTCATCATGTGATATCCAGCTGATCAATTTAAATTACCACTAACTTCACTATAATTGCGTCTCTAATTAGAATGATGCTGAAAGACTTTGAAAACTGTCTTGGCTTCTTTTTGCACTTACTACAACATTAACCTCCCAAATGCCAATTGTGGAAATCTGTCCCCCCACAAGAGAGGCCTTGGGAAAATAAGTAGAAGGAAGTAGAAGCAATGAAATGGGATGAATTTTCTAAACTCAAGGACTCGTATTGTTTGGAAAGTCTGTTTCTCTCACGCATGAAACGCAGAAGAGCCGAAACCAGGGTAGGCAATCCGTTGTGAGCTGGAAATGGTTTCGGGATGGACAAAGGTGCGTGGCTGGAAGGAGGGATAACACAACCAGAGAGGTGCTCAAGGCCACGGTCAATAGGTCACCTCCTGCTCTCACGTGTGCTCTCCCATAATAGCTCATTCAAGTGTCCTTGCCAATCTTCATCGCAGGCTGGGTTCTCGCCTGTGAAGAATCATCTCCAAGTTTTGACTGTAAGCTCAATTCTTTCTCAGCATCAGCTTGACATCGAGCAAGGATGGTGGTAAGATCTTAGCAGAAAATGAGCACGGACGTTGGAGGTCACCTCTCAGCAGGACTCTAAGGCCTGGTCCTACACAGCATAGGAGGAGCCAGGAAACCTGCCATTGATAAGCAGCAGCAAGTTCACCTACCCCGAGGGACCAAGTTCACTATGACCAGGCTCTACCTCCCTCCTTTTCTCTTCCTACACAAAGGCCTCTGGGGGAAGGCAGTCTTGGCCATTGAAAGACTTAGTTTCCCAGAGTGGGTGCCAAACATTTCTTTTTAATTGCCTTTGGGCCTCGAGAAACAACTGTTACACCACTGAGGTCCTTCAACTTGTTCTAATATGAATCAATAGCCGCTCTCTCAAGCCACCAGGTAACATTCCCATTTATTCCTTTGTATCTCCTTCAGGCCCATTAATCACTCCAGCAGCGGCTCCTTCTCATAGGAGATGGGAGGAAATGATAATGTTTTATGCGAGTAATTAATCCTGTGGCAGATGTGGAGTTTCTGAGACTACCACCATTACCACATGGACAGGCTTCCGAACGCATATTCCAACCCTGGTTAGTAATGATTTTAATATGCTAATACTATGTTACCCACAAACAAGAAACATTCGGGCCTGAAGTTTTATATAAGGGCTATTATTTGCAAAGGCTTTTCAGAGAAGACTCGTGATGAGGTTTTTATATTCTTAATGCTGCTGTTGAATAAACAGTGTCCAATTAACATACCAGCTGGAAGAACACCATCCCTCAGGTCTACGTCTCCCTCTACTATGCAACATTGGTAAAGTGAATAAAATAATTCCAGTTGAAACTAACGGCCCTTCGAGGAAGAGAAAACAGGAGTGGCACGGTGGATGGTTTTTGCCGGCAATGGGGGTTCGGGTCCCGGAAATTACCAAAGTGACAAACAGGGCCGCAAGAGGAAATGGAAGAAAACGCTGGCTGCGCTGAATCATTTCAGAAGACTTCCTAACAACACAGAAGTGGAGCACTCGCTGGTCTTGTCCGCTGGCTGCGGTGGGGTGTTATCGCTGGATAAGCACGTGTCGTTACGGCAGCTCTTTATCCGGGACTGACACCATCTAAATTCTGAAATTTGCTTATGATTTTTCCCTAGTTTAGGTCAGGTAATAATCCCTAGACAGTCGTACCTTCTGTCTACCTTTCTTATTGTCACATTCTCTCCGTAAATTGTTACAGTATAATAATAGGGGCGCCTGGGTGGCGCAGTCGGTTAAGCGTCCGACTTCGGCTCAGGTCACGATCTCGCGGTCCGTGAGTTCGAGCCCCGCATCGGGCTCTGGGCTGATGGCTCAGAGCCTGGAGCCTGTTTCCGATTCTGTGTCTCCCTCTCTCTCTGCCCCTCCCCTGTTCATACTCTGTCTCTCTCTGTCCCAAAAATAAATAAACGTTGAAAAAAAAATTTTAAAAAATAAAAAAATAAAAAAATAAATGACCATCCATGGTGGACGTGCTTCGTCATAATTCTGCTACATTCTGAATTCGAGAAATGGCCACTGTCATTGACAGGCAGTCTGTGAAACTAACAGCACCTAAGGTCTTGCTGCTGGAACTAACTCAAGGTCAAACCCTCTGCGCTGGGAAGGATAAAACGCGGTCTCTTGGAGAATATTGTTTCTTACCGCTGAGTGTTTAACCTGACAAAAGAAAACGACGCCTGTCACAATGAAGATTGTGTACCAAGAGTTACTTCCTAAAGAAAACATTCTAATCAAGCAATCTGGGCAACCACTGGCCTGTGGGTTGAAACGCAATGCCAAAAGTGGAGCGTGGGGGGCAGGGCGAGAGGATGCCTCAAGTAACCAAATGAATGGATTCCAGGATGTTCAGCAGGCTCCAGTCAGCTCATCAGTCTTCACGTTATGATATGCCAGCATCGGCAATCAAGAGTTTTACCAGAAACTTCTCAGGAGTCCAATGTGCTGACTACACCAGGGAGACGGTTTTATTGCTTTGTTTTGATTACGCAGCTATTTATGTGCCGAAAACGATCCATCAGACCCATCATCCAGACAGACTGCACAACACTACTTTAGGCACAATGCAAATGACAGTCATCAGATCCCCCAGGGAAGCAGCTAGGAGACGGTATTACTCAGGGGACAGAATCCCTTTCTGAAGTCACCTGGAAGGCCCTCCTCTCTCTCACCTCTACTTCCTTTGTCTTTTGGTCCAAGGAAAAGGAGTGAACATCTGAGGACCGTCACCAAGTCCCTACCTTGTCCCAAGCAGTCTCTAACCTTATTTAAACCCCACAACGTCCCTATGAGACAGGAATCGTTTTCTCATTACAGATGAACCAAAGCAAGGAAAATTAAATTGTTCCTGGCCCTGAGGTTCGAATCCAGTTTTGTCTGGCTCCAGCCTCTGCTTTCGTCACTTCTGCTTCTCATCCTCCCAGTCCTGACCAAATTCCCCAGAAATTATTCTTGAGACTCTAGTGTGATGAAATTATCCCTCTCTTGGAGAAAGGCAAATTTTAGCTAACAATTTACAAGGTTATATTACCAAGGGACATTTTCACCTGACAAAATATACCCTAAAGACTCCATTTAGGTCTACAGCTCCATCGATATAATCAAGATTTCAAAACTACGGGGCGCCTGGGTGGCTCAGTCGTTAAGCGTCCGACTTCGGCTCAGGTCATGATCTCGCGGTCCGTGAGTTCGAGCCCCGCGTCGGGCTCTGTGCTGACAGCTCAGAGCCTGGAGCCTGTTTCGGATTCTGTGTCTCCCTCTCTCTCTGACCCTCCCCCATTCATGCTGTCTCTCCCTGTCTCAAAAATAAATAAACATTAAAAAAAATTTTTTTTTTAAAAAAGATTTCAAAACTACAACCAACTTTAAGGTTTGCATTTTCTCACCTCCTGTTTTTAATACTTTTTCTCCTGAACCAGTAAGACGTCAGTATAATGAGTGAATAAGGCGCCTTCCCCATAAGCAGATGTAAATCTTCTGATCAAATTCATCAGTTTTAGTGCCTTAGCTATAATTATCCTCAAAGACCGAACTACTATGGCATGCTATGCACCTAAAAGGAAATCATAGGCCTGAATAATGGTGAATTAGAACTGCATTCAACTCTATACACAGTTAATTCATGGCTTTTAAAACTCTTTCCATTTTGTTGGCCTCATGTAGATCCTGAGGGCTTACGTGAGACCTATAGTCGTCTTCTTTTAACAATCGAGAAAAAGTAGGCATCACCGTCTTTCACTTCCCTGGCCTTTGCAAAAATGCACGGTCATGAGCCCACATTGATGTTTTAAAGTCTTTCATTCTGTCCACAGCAAACTCATAATTTCATAATATGTTGCTTCCTTAAGTCAGCAAATGATTATTTTCCACCTGCAATGTGTCTGAAAATATGTCAGGCATATAGTCATCAACAAGCTGGCAAAATGCTTTCCTGGCTCTTATAAAGCTTACATTCTACATCAAAGGTCAGTAAATTTTTTTTTAATTTTTTTTTTTAACGTTTATTTATTTTTGAGACAGAGAGAGCATGAACGGGGGAGGGGCAGAGAAAGAGGGAGACACAGAATCTGAAGCAGGCTCCAGGCTCTGAGAGGTCAGCACAGAGCCCGACGCGGGGCTTGAACTCACCAACTGTGAGATCGTGACCTGAGCCGAAGTCGGCCGCTCAACCAACTGAGCCACCCAGGCGCCCCAGTAAATTTTTTTTTCAGAACAGGTCAAGGTAGTAAATATTTTAGGTTTTGTGGGTCATAAGGTCCCCCTTGCAACGACCCAGTTTTGTCACTAAGGTACAAACACGGCCATAGACAGAAGGTAAGTTAAGGAGCATAACTGCACAGTAGAAGGTTATTGACAAAAGCAGGCAGTGGACCAGTCTTGCTCTGTTGGTCGCAGTTTACCCATCCCTGTTCTATAAGATACCACATTGTTACCAGTCTTACTTTTTATTATATGTACTACTGAGGTTAACATAACAGTATTTTTTTTTCAACGTTTATTTATTTTGGGGACAGAGAGAGACGGAGCATGAACAGGGGAGGGGCAGAGAGAGAGGGAGACACAGAATCGGAAACAGGCTCCAGGCTCTGAGCCATCAGCCCAGAGCCTGACGCGGGGCTCGAACTCACGGACCGCGAGATCGTGACCTGGCTGAAGTCGGCCGCTTAACCGACTGCGCCACCCAGGCGCCCCAACATAACAGTATTTTTAACTAGACTTTTTATGTTTATATAATTGTAGATTCATATGAAGTCGGCAGAAATAATACAAAGTAGGGGATGAGCCAAAGGGGTGAAGGTGGGCAAAGGGTACAAACCTTCGCTTATAAGATGAATGAGATCTAGAGATATAACACACAGCACGGTGACTAGACTTAACAATGCCGTGTTGCATATTTGAAAGGGGGTTATAGGGTAGAAGTGAGAAGTTCTCACCCCCCCCCCACACCCAACACTCCAACCGTGTAGGGTGATGACGTTAACTAACCTCACTGTAGTAACCCTTTAGCAAAATACACACATATCAAATCATCACATTATACACCTTCCACTTACACAGCGTGATATGTTAAAAGATAAACTGTGGCATAGTAAACTGCTTGAAATTTATCTGAGCAAAAATCCATCTCATCTGGGTAGCACCAAACCGGAAGTGGATGGGAGCTCTCCACCAACAAGAGCTGAGGGAGAGACTTTTATAGAGAAGAGGTGGAAACAAAGCCAGAGAATCATTTGGTTGGCTGTAGTTTAAACGGTGTGCATTGTTTGGGAAAGCCTAGTTGACTGTTTGTGATTAGTTGTCTTTAGATTTCAATTTCTTAATCTTAACGCATGACAGGCTTATGTTCTAGCTTGCTTATGTAGGCTACGAAGGCAGTAAAGCCATCTCAGTCTAACGGCCTCCTTGTTTGATGAATTTAATAGTGGGCTCAGTCAACTGAGCATCTGACTCTCGATTTTGGCTCAGGTGACAATCCCAGTGTCCTGGGACTGTGCTTCGAGTAGGGTTCTGTGTTGAGCGTGGAACCGGCTTGGGATTCTTTCTTTCTCTCCCTCTGCCCCTCTCCCTGCTTGTTCTCTCTCTCTCTCTCTCTCTCTCTCTCTCTCGCTAAAAAAAAAAAAAAAAACAAAACAAAACAAAACAAAAAAAACGCTGACAATAACAACAACAAATACCTGTCTGTCAATTGTATATCAATGAAGTTAAAAAATAATTGCTTTTTTTTAAAAAAAGAAATAATAGGGGCACCTGGGTGGCTTAGTTGTTGAAGCATCCAACTCTCAGATTTCAGCTCAGGTCATGATCTCATGGCTCATAGAAGCAAGCCCTACCTTGGGCTCTGTGCTGACAGCAGGGAGCCTGCTTGGGATGTGCTCTCTCTCTCTCTCTCTCTCTTTCTCTGCCCCTCCCCAGCTCATGCATGCTCTTGCTCTCTCAAAAACAAACTTGGAAGAAAGGAAGGAAGGAAGGAAGGAAGGAAGGAAGGAAGGAAGGAAGGAAGGAAGGAATAGAGAAATCCCATTCATTCTTTACTCAGTTCTCCCCTCATGATACCATCTTCAAAAACTAGAGCACAATATCACAACCAAAATATGGACACTGATCCACTCAACATTTCCATCAAGAATCCCTTGCATTGTCCTTTCATCACGTCACCCACTTTCTGCCCTAAGCCTCTTCCCTACACCCTGGCAACCAAGGTGCTCTTCATTCCTCTACCTGCTCTTCATTCCTCTACCCTTCTTCTCACCTCCTTAACTTTCAAGGTTAAGAATAAAACGAGGCAAACCATTAAAGACTCTTAAACATAGAGAACAAACTGAGGATGGATGGCAGGGTAGTGAAGGGGGAGGAAATGGGTGATGGGCATTGAAGAGGGCACTTGTTGGGATGAGCACTGGGTGTTACATGTAAGCAATGAGTCATGGAAATCTACCCCCAAAATCAAGAGCACACTGTTTACACCGTATGTTAGCTAACTTGACAATAAATTATATTTAAAAAAATAAAATAAAATATTCTCCTGTTGCCATTACCACAGCACCGCCAGTCACGTCTTACTCGACAGATTCTAAAATGAGTAAGCAAGTTGAAAATTCGTTGCGTGCAATCAAATTTATCCTTAACAGTTTTTAGAAAGGCACCCCTTGGGGCGCCTGGGTGGCGCAGTCGGTTAAACGTCCGACTTCAGCCAGGTCACGATCTACCGGTCCGTGAGTTCGAGCCCCGCGTCAGGCTCTGGGATGGCTCAGAGCCTGGAGCCTGTTTCTGATTCTGTGTCTCCCTCTCTCTCTGCCCCTCCCCCGTTCATGCTCTGTCTCTCTCTGTCCCAAAAATAAATAAACGTTGAAAAAAAAAAAAAAAAAGAAAGGCACCCCGTTAGAGATGCACACACCCCCCCCCCAAATACAACAGAGCAGACCCTGCCTTCAGTGGTAGACCAGATGGCTATCTCTTTGGTTAGGCACACAAAGAAGTTGTTCCTTCATATCCAGGATTATGCAGCTGAATCACTAAAATGCCCTTTAGCACTTCAAGAAAAGAATCATGGGGAAACTGAGGTTACGCAAAAATAACATTTTCAGCTTCCTATCTCAAAGGTCTCATGCAGCATGGGATTGCCCTTTTAGTGACACATCCTTCTCTGTCTCCCTCTGTGTCTTCCTTTTGTTCCCTAATGACAAGCATATATTGATGAGTATGAATATACAGATTCCTCCGATCATCACTGGGGATTTTACGGTATAATTCACTGTCTTGGGTAGAGTTCATCTAACTCAGAAGAAATAACAAAACTACCGCCTGTTCCTATGCTAGTTCCCCACACTGGGATCTACTTTAGCTAGATGGTTGCTGAGAACCGCATCTGTTCTTAAAAAAAAAAAAAAAAAAAAAAAAAAAAAAAAAAACAAAAAAACACCCTTTTTCCTGCAGCAGACATTATATAGCTTCAGTATTGTAATTTTTGACACAGTGCATAAAGACTTCTTATCTAAAATTGGGTATTTGTTTTGTACATTAAGGAGAGCATTAGGTTTGCTTTTTTTGTTTTTTAGCTTTCATGCAGAAAGGATTGCCAACATCTATAGAAAGAATCAATTTTCTCCAATACTAAAGGCTTTGTTGCCTTCTTGTGAGTTTCAAAGAGCTTGGCTAATGTAAACCAAATTGAGTTAAAAAAAAAATGCGCGGGGAGGTAGGCATTATTCAAAGGGAGTGCTCTGGTATGCCAAGTTTTCACCTAGAGAGAATTTTTACAGTCAACTTACAACCCTCTTAAAATAGAGTTATAATGGAAAACACCAGTAGACAAACAGTAGTCACTTCAGAAGTCCCCTGAATAGCAGGATAAGCGTTGGCTGTTTTTTCCCGAGAAATACTCGAAATACCTACATGCGTTCCACCTTTTTTCAGCCACACACCTTCTAAATAATTTCCCTGGACAAGTGGAGGTTTGTGAGCAGAAGAGGAGCGGGGCTGTCTGGAATGTTCCCTCAGATTTCCGCAGTAAGCTTGTGCCCTCCACATCAGTCACTCTTAACATGAAAGAGACTTGATTTAACTCCTGCCCGGCTGCACACCCTCGGACGGTTATGAAATGGAAGCTTATATTCAATGCATGAGCTTGATCCTGAGAGCCTCACAATTCACAGCTTTCCCCAGAGGGAGGGAAGCCCTCACGCCTTCGCCTTTGCTGCGCACCATGGCTGTGCCTCTATTTTAGCACATATTTCACGCTGCCTTGTAGAATGATTTGTGGTGTGCATGTACATTTTTCCAACCAGATTCCGAGCTCTTAGGAATATTATTCCCCACAGCTTCTAGCGCAGAGTCTGGCCCAGGCTGAGTACTCAGAAAGTCGGTCTGTGCCCAAATGGCTACCGAAAAGCTGAGCGTGCTGCTGTAAGTGAACCAGACCCGGGATATCGGACTTTGGCAACACAGGACCGGGGCCACGCTGATGCTAGAAAGACGACACCTTTTTTCATGCAGAGTGGGAAACATGTAAGGGAATTCCGAAGAGAAGAGAGAGAAAGAAACCGAAAAGGTCAAACTGAAACCGGAAGGGTGGGTGAGAAGAACACAAATCTAGAATCTGCCTGAAGGTCAGTTTCAACTCTAGGGCAGGGCTCGGGTGGCTAAGCTGTGTGAATGTCGCAGTCTGGGGGAGCTGCATCTGGGAGCCGTGCGTCAACGAAAGATGCCAGCGACGGGCCAGGGCAACCCCACTCCCAGCTCCCAGATGCACCAAACACAAATCCTCTCCAGAAGAAGGCATTCTTGGTAGAGCCTCCTGGAGGTTAAAGGGAACCAAACAGGAGCTCTTAACAACAATAACAACAACAATCACCAGATATAAGGAACTGAGCAGCTACAGATGAATTTGGCAGACATATAAGTCCGTGGGTTCAATGGCTTCATGATCTCAAGTTTAAAATGATACAAAGAGAGTATCAAGTACAGGAGAAAATGTTTAGTGTGTAATTTTTAAAAATTATCAAGCATCAAGAGGCAAAATCATCAGGAAGATTTAAGTAAGAATCAAAACAAACTTTCAGAAATAAAAAAGAAAAGCATTTACATTTAAAACTCGATGGAAATACGGACAGCGGAGTATATATAGCTGGAGAAAAAATCAGGGAACCGTGGTCATTAGGTAAAAGTCACAAGCCAGCCCACCCAGGGTGAAACATGCAGGATCAAATGAGGTTACAAAATTACTTCAGGGCGCCCGGGTGGCTCAGTCGGTTTCGACTCTTGATTTTGGCTCGGGTCATGATCTCACAGTCTGTGGGTTCGAGCCCCATGTGGGGCTCTAGTCTGACAGTGTAAAGGCTGCTTAAGATTCTTTCTCCCTGACCCTGCTTCCGCACGTGCTCGCTCTCTCTCAAAATAAGTAAGTAAACATTTTAAAAAAATAAATAAATAAATAACTGCATCCTCCTACTCAAGACGACAATGTATGATGGCTTTCGGTCATCGACCAAAGGCAAAAATCTTCAGAGACAGGATGCAAAACTACTATCAAATAGCACAGAGAAAAACAAATTCACATCTAGACATACTGTAGTAAAAAAGCAAAATACCAAATACAAAATAAAAGATCACAAAGTATATAGTAACTAGGACAAATTAGCTTCAGAGGAACAATTAGATAAACAGCAAGATTCTCAGCAGCAGTAATGAAGGCTAGAGGACCATGGAAGAATGGCATCAAAACACTAAGGATGGAACGCCTGGGTGGCTCAGTCATAAGTGTCCGACTCTTGAGCTCAGCTCAGGTCTTGATCTCAGGGTCATGAATTCAGGCCCCACACTGGGCTCCACGCTGGGAGGGAAAGCCTCCTTAAAAAAAAAAAAAAAAACAAAAAACAAAAACAAAAACACTAAGGGCTACAAATGTCAAGCTAAACCAATGCTTTATCCTTTACAAATATCCTTTACAAATCAGGACAAAATAAGGATGTGTTTAAATAAGCAAGTACCGTCGTCCAGGCTGAGCATAGAGCCTGCTTGAGATTCTTCTCTCCCACTCTGTCTACCCTTGCCCCACACCCGCTCACTCTCTCTCCGCTCTAAAAAAAAATAAAATAAATTTAAAAAATTAAAAAAATAAAAAAAAATTAACTAAAAATAAATAAATTAGGAAGTACTAAGGAGAGGATACTCAGCGGAACTTCACTAATGGAGATGTATTTTAGGAAATAAAAAAAGCTGCCTGACACTGGAGATTTAAGAGGGGATAAGAAAATGAAAAATAAAATAGGAACACACGTAGGTAAATCTAAACAAGTGTTGACTAAAATGATAATGGTGCTCATGTCTGATAATGGACAAAAAGAGAAGGTAATTTGGAGGTGGATTAAAAGATAACAAGAATTGATAAGTGCCTGTAGTATGTGGAAAAGCATTTAAGTAAGACTGCATTGGACCCTGTCATCCTCCAAGCAAGTAAAAGGAAAACTAGGTATGAAAATAAACAAATAAACTCAATTTGGAGACAGAGAGAGAGAGAGAGAGAGAGACAGAAGCACAGAAAAGTCAAGATAAAGAGAAAACACAAAACGAATATGATAGATATAAAGCCCATTGCTTAGTAAAACTAAAGGTAAATGAATTTGATTTTTCAACTAAGGAGCAGAGATCATCAAATTGAAAACAAGAAATCCGCCTGTATGCTATTCACAAAAAAGAGATTTAAAATGAGGACACGGAAGGGTGCCCGGGTGGCTCAGTGGGTTAAACGTTTGACACCTGGTTTTGGCTCAGGTCATGATCTCGCGGTCCGTGAGTTCAAGCCCCGCGTCGGGCTCTGTGCTGCCAGCTCAGAGCCTGGAGCCTGCTTCAGATTCTGTGTCTCCCTGTCTCTGACCCTCCCCCATTCATGCTCTGTCTCTCTCTGTCTCAAAAATAAATAAACATTAAAAAAATTTTTTTAAAGGAGAAGAAATATACAAGGTCAACAGGAAACAAAGAAAGGAAAATTAGATCCCTTAATTCAGAAAGAAGGGATTAACAAATGCCTATTTTTGCGATAAAGGATGTTACTGTGGGAAAAAGGCTTATCTCAACAGAAATGCGTAAAAATTCAAAAATTACCTGTACCAAATAGAAACCCAGAATATATCAAACAACAAAATGATTAAACAACAGATAAAAAATAACAAATCCATGATTATAGTGGAACATTTCAGTACGTCTATCACAGTTATTGATAGCTTAGGCTGACAAAAACTTAGGAAATATGTGAACTCTAAAAATCACGACCAAATACTTGACTCTAAGGGCGTAAGAAGAATGTGTACCCAACGATTTGAGAATATACATTCCTCTCAAGCACACACAGAACTTTTGCAAAAAGTGACACACAGAAACGATAAAATAAGCACCCACAGATTTCCAATTTTAACCGTAACACAATCAAGTTAGAAAAGACTAAATTAGCAATATTAGACTTTTCTCTAAAGACAGACTTCTAACTAACTCATGGATCAGGAAAGTTCTGACAGATATTGTTAAATACTTACAAATAAATGATAAGTTCTGGAAAGCAAGCACCCGAAGAAGAACAAAAACACGAACAAGAAATTTGGAGAAGGTGGGGCGCCTGGGTGGCTCAGTCGGTTAAGTGTCCGACTTCGGCTCAGGTCATGATCTCACAGCTCATGAGTTCCAGCCCCTCGTCACAGCTCTGTGCTGACAGTTCAGAGCCTGGAGCCTGCTTTGGATTCTGTGTCTCCCTCTCTCTCTGCCCCTCCGCCACTCAGGCTCTGTCTCTCTCTCTCTCTCTCTCTCTCTCTCTCTCTCTCTCCAAAATAAACATTAAAAAAAAAGAAAAGAAATTTGGAGAAAGTGTTTGCCACACATATAACCCAAAACGGATCGGTAATCACAACACACAACGAAGTGCTGCTCATCAATAAAACGGGCACCCAAATGGAAGAAATTGACAAAGACACCAAGAAGCGTTTTAGAGGATACAAGACTCACACATAAACCCATGCAAAGAGGTTCAGCCTCATCCACAGGGAAAAAGCTGAAACACAGCGAAATACCATTTTGCATCCATTAGATGAGCAAAAATTAAGACACTCGATGACACCAAATGCTGGCAATAGTGTGGACAAAGAATCCACCCCTCAACCAATGGAAGGATGGATTATCACTACTTTGGAATAAAATCTCGCATTATCTTGTGAAGTTGAACTTGCTACCAAAATTGACAGTGCTGGGCAGATCCTAAAGGACCCCACGCACAGGAGACATGCACAGGATCGTTCAGGACAGAAGCATTTGTAGCAGAAACTATGAAACAGACCAAAGTAATAAAAAGGATATGGATAAATAGATGGTTTTATCTCAACAGTGGAATCATACTAGTATAAAAACGAATGAACTCTATGTGCATGCAAATGCATGGATGTCGTTTAGAAACATGCTGAGTGAAAAAGTCCATAAAGTATGAAAAAAAAATTATTAAGTTCAAATAAAAGCAAAGCTAACTATATGCTGCAGATAAAGCTTCTGCGCAGTACATGTGTGGTTAAAAGCTGTGTTTAAAAAACACAAGGGGAGCGCCTGGCTGGCTCCGTAGCAGAGCATGCAACGCCTGATCTTGGCGTCATGAGTTCCAATCATACATTGGGTATAGAGCATACTTAAAATAAAAAGAGAGAGAAAAGAAACACACACACACACACACACACACACACACACACACAAAGGAGGCTTGGAGTTGGGGAAGAAAGGTAACTATTCTATTAACGGGGACTGTGTTTCCTTTGGGGGTAATGAAAATGTTCTAAAATTGATTACGGTGATGACTGCACTACTGTGAATATACTAAGCACACTGAACACTTTGCCTTATTATTTTTCTATTTTTTAAAATTATTTATTTTTGAGAAACAGAGAGAGACAGAGAGAGCATGACCGGAGGAGAGATGGGGGGCGGGGAGGGGGGGACACACAGAATCCAAAGCAGGCTCCAGGCTCTGAGCGGTCAACACAGAGCCTGACGCGGGGCTCGAACTCACAGACCGAGAGATCATGACCTGAGCCAAAGTCGGACACCCAACCGACTGAGCCACCCAGGTGCCCCTGAACTGTACAGTCTACATGATCCAAGGTTCATGGGATTGAGTCCCGCATCAGGCTCTTAAGATTTTCTCTTTCCCTCTCTCTGCCCCTTCCCCGTCTGCATTGTGTCTCTTGCTCTCTCTCTCAAAAACAAGTAAAACATTAAAAAAAAAATTTTTTTTAATGGTGAATGGTGTGATATATCAATTATATCTCAATAAAGCTTTTTAAAGACAAAAGCAAAGCAATGAATAAACACAGAAGTTCAGGAGAGTGGTTGCCTGTGATAACACTATGAGACAGAGACAGAAATTTCGTGGATGTTTCTTTTATATCTATTCAAGTTTATAAGTACCTATATGTGTTTTCTTCCATGGGTATCAAATGCTATGTCAATAAAAATGCTATGAAAAGCAAACAAACATATCTGCATGATTCCCCTGGGGAGACATTACCTTAAGCTTGCAGGAATTCACGTGAAGTTGTAACTACAGAAGCGACCCACGCCAGAATACTCACTTCTGGAAAAAGCAAGCTTCTACGAACAAAGCAAAATAAATTCCAAACACTAGAAGCCTGTGGTATGAAAGTTTTCCCATTATAATTAAAAAGTCTAAATACGCTTTAGGAATATAACAGAACACAAGACATTCATATCATCACTTTGCCCTTGGAAGCATTTTTTTTTATTCTTTTTTAAGGTTTATTCATTTTTCAGAGACAGAGAGACAGAGCGTGAGCAGGGTAGGGGCAGAGAGAGAGGGAGACACAGAATCTGAAACAGGCTCCAGGCTCTGAGCTGTCAGCACAGAGCCTGACGCAGAGCTCGAACTCACAAACTGCGAGATCATGACCTGAGCTGAAGTTGGACGTTTAACCCACTGAGCCACCCAGGCGCCCCTGCCCTTGGAAGCATTTTTATTTTTTTATTTTATTTTTTTATGTTTTTTATTTATTTTTTTTTAACGTTTATTTATTTTTGAGACAGAGAGAGACAGAGCATGAATAGGGGAGGGGCAGAGAGAGAGGGAGACACAGAATCCGAAACAGGCTCCAGGCTCTGAGCGGTCAGCACAGAGCCCAATGCGGGGCTCGAACTCACATACCGCGAGATGGTGACCTGAGCCGAAGTCGGACGCTTAACCGACTGAGCCACCCAGGCGCCCCTTGGAAGCATTTTTAAAGTGAAGCTGACTTGTAGAAAGACTCCACACAAATATTTCCACTGGACTTGAAAAAGCAAGTCCGTGGCTTTCAATTTTATTTAAGATTTTCACAGGTGGCCTTAAGGCATGGAAAACAGGACTGTTCTCATCTGGCCAGAGTTCAGCGATAAATTCTACAAGGCTTCAACCTTTTCTACTTTCCCAAAGAATATTAATTATTTCACAGAAAGAAGAAAATTGCAAAGAGTGAGAACTCTTCTATCTAAGTTGTATTAGACCAAAATTAGTTTGAAATTATGTCATTCTTTCGGTCTTGGATTTGTATATCCAGACACTATAAGAAATGTTGCTTCTAAAGAGCGCACATGATGAAGGCTCTAATTATGTAAACAAAAATCACACATTATTCCTCCTGTGGAAAAACTATCTATCGATCGATCTGTCCACCTACCTACCTGCCTACCTATCTATCTATAATACATATTCTCTCTCTCCCTACCTATGTACCTACCTACTTGTAGCTCAAACCTCCAGGCCATACCTGCAAAATTAAACAACCCCCCCCCACAAACATACCTCCAGCTATATTAATAAAGGAGTAAAGCCCCTGAGACAAAAACACCAGACCCCATTCCTTCAGTGCCATGGCTATGCTGTATTGAGGGGTTGACCCTATCTGATCCCTTTTCTAAAGTAATTCCTTAATGGTACCTGATGTCTCTACAAATAAAATACAAAAGAGCTATTTCAGGTACCATTCACATGCACTGTTCCATTTGGTATCTACCATAGCCCTGCGAGGTATAAAGAGGAGATTTGATTATTTCCATTTTTACAGATCCTGACACAGAGTCACAGACACTTTAACGACTCATAAGGATCTAAGTTAAGCCAACCTAGAAAGCTTGGAGCTGTTATGAAACCTCTCTGAGCCTTGATTTCCTCATCTGAAAAATGGGGATAAGAATAGTACGTATCTTGGGGCTCCTGGCTGGTTCAATCAGTAGAACATGTGACTCTTGATCTCGGGGTCACGTGTTCAAGCCCCACCATTGAGGGGAGAGCTTACTTGAAAATAAAACCAGACAGTACCTCTCTTACGGGGTTGTTACGAAAATTAAACATTAATACATATGAAGGACTTAGAATGATGCAGATATATAATAGACGCTACATGTTAGCTATTTTTTTATTATGCAGATTCCAGAATCAATGCTGTTTCTATTTATGCCTTGCGAACACCTCCAGGTGACCTGGCTCCTATTCCGAGTTGGCAGAAATGTGACCCCTGACGTAGTTCTGAAAATAGCATGTTAGAGCAGGGAGGACATCATGGAGTTCTACATGGCCCAACCTCCCGCTGTAGAGCCCCAGCCCCAGGAGAGGTCCAAGAGCATATGGCTAATTAGCTATAGAAGTGAATCTAGCAACCAATCTCCCAAGTTTCAATCTTTAGTTTTTTCCCACCAACTAAGAGAATTGGCCTAAATGTCTCTAGAACCTCTTCCTTATTCCCGAAATTTGGTCTTCTTATTTTTTTTTTAAGTTTATTTATGTATTTCGTGAGAGAGAGAAAGAGAGCACACAAGCGGGGCAGGGGCAGAGAAGGAGGGAGACAGTGGATCCCAAGCAGGCTCTGCACCGCCAGCGTGGAGCCTGGTACAGGGCTCAAACTCACGAACCATGACATCATGACCTGAGCCAAAATCAAGAGTGAGACGCTGAACCCACTGAGCCGCCCAGGTGCCCTGGTCTTATTCTTACTACCTCTTAATGTATTCTCCGTATAACCATTTTGTTCCCCTTCATCTAATAGCCTGGTCTTCCGGTGATCTAACCCCTCTGGACAAGTGCTTGCTTGGCAGTTTGCCCACCTAAACAGCTATCTGTCTTCACCTATGTAAATATTCACAGTGTACCCATTTGTTGGACTACAAGGAGGTCCAGGTAGAAGGCTGAACAACTGTGGCTTTTCCTGTCAGTACTAGAGTTTCACCTTAGATATATGGGAATAAACCAAGACTTTGTAAAATGGCGTCTTAGAAAGACATGACCGCCATATTGTTTTCATGTCCACACATTTTTTAAGCACCAGGCCAAATACTCTCAGCTTGATTTATATGACTAAATATTGTGGTGTCCTTTGAGCACCTCCAGCAGAGTCTAATTTTGCAACATTGACCTCTTTCACTTATCAGCGTATCTTAAGTTCCACCCAAAGAGACACAGGTTTTTCTCAAAGACAGTCTGTCTTCCAGAGTCCATTAGAAAAGTACAAATGCCCTTCAAAAAGCAACCCCCTCAAGCAGCAATTCAGCAAGATGAACTGCCAGATGAGCTCGAGTCCATGGTCTGTAAGGAATCTGATTCAAGGCAGAATCGGGGATGTTCCCACAAGTAGAAAAAGAAAAGACACATGTTCATCCAGAGCATAACGTCCCTGAAGACACTGTAAGGAAAGAGAAAGAAGGTCAAGAAAAACCACACCTCTCCCACTTCACCATGTTTTGGAGACAGAGGTGATACAAAGAGAGATTTGTTTACAGCAGCAGCAAAACAAGACAACTTTGTGGCAAGTCACCAGGAGAGTGACAGGCCACCAACTCCAAAGGCTCCTGCACCATGATGCTGAGGCTGTCATCTAAAAAAAAAAAAAAAAACAAGAGGCGCCTGGGTGGCTCAGTCGGTTGAGTGGCCGACTTCGGCTCAGGTCACGATCTTGCACTCTGTGAGTTCGAGCCCCGCGTCAGGCTCTGTGCTGACCTCTCAGGGCCTGGAGCCTGTTTCAGATTCTGTGTCTCCCTCTCTCTCTGCCCCTCCCCCGTTCATGCTCTGTCTCTCTCTGTCTAAAAAATAAATAAACGTTAAAAAAAATTTAAAAATAAAAATAAATAAATAAATAAATAAATAAAACCAAAAGTGTCAAAGCAGAACAAAGCTTTAAGGCCTGTATTATTATACACAGTATTTCTAGAATAATAAATTAGATATCTCTGTGAGCTGGGAGAGGGAACCATATGGATGAGAAAGATTTCCCACTGCTACTTGATACATGTCTAGACTGCCCGGAACAACTTAATGTATATCTTAACATTCAAGCCGCAAGGCGCTTTCGTATTTATCTTTCCTAATTAATAAGGTGATACCTTTCATCTTGGAAAATGGGGAAATTGAAAATGACCATAAAATACCATTTCTTACTCATCAGGTAGGAAAAAAACAAAGAAGTCCAATAATGTCAAATGTTGGTCAGGACGCAGAGAAACCCAAACTTTTATATACTGCTAAAAAGAATTTATTTTAGAGGATCTCTTTTGCATTGTTGGTGGCAATGCAAGCTGGTGCAGCCACTCTGGAAAACAGCATGGAGGTTCCTCAAAAAACTAAAAAGAGAACTACCCTACGACCCAGCAATTGCACTACTAGGCATTTATCCAAGGGATACAGGTGTGCTGTGTCGAAGGGGCACATGCACCCCCATGTTTATAGCAGCACCATCGACAATAGCCAAGGTATGGAAAGAGACCAAAGGTCCATCAATGGATGAATGGATAAAGAAGATGTGGTATGTATATACAATGGAGTATTACTCGGCAATCAAAAAGAATGAAATCTTGCCATTTGCAACTACGTGGATGGAACAGGAGGGTATTATGCTCAGTGAAATTAGTCAGAGAAAGACAAAAATCATATGACTTCAGTCATATGAGGACTTCAAGAGATAAAGCAGATGAACATAAGGGAAGGGAAGCAAAAATAATATAAAAACAGGGAGGGGGACAAAACAGAAGACTCATAAATATGGAGAACAAACTGAGGGTTACTGGAGGGGGTGTGGGAGGGGGGATGGGCTAAATGGGGAAGGGGCACTAAGGAATCTACTCCTGAAATCATTGTTGCACTCTACGCTAACTAATTTGGATGTAAATGTTAAAAAATAAAGACAAATAAAAAATAAAAAGATTTTGGCAAGACCTGCTCAAGCTAAAGATGCACGTACCCTGTAATCCAGAAACTCTGCCACTGGGTATCCACCCAAGAGAAACTCTCACTATTTTACACCACAAAACATGCACAGAGATGTGTGCTCTAGCCCTTTTTGCAAGAGTAAAATAGTGAAAACCATCTGTTCCTTGGGAAAGATAAATTGAGGAATAGTCTACGACATTCAAAATGGGTACAAGTATCGACATAGAGAGATATCGAAAATATCTCAACAAATTTTTAAAAAAGCAAGTTCGGAAAGGCTACATGCAGTATGATACCACCTGTCATAACCCTAACACACAATGTATATGTTGGTTAGGATACGGACCTATGTGGTAAAAAATACAAGACATACATGAGACGGATACACGGTAGTCAGTGGATGAACTGGGGCGGCCGGACGACAGAAAATCTAAAGTAATAGTAGCTTAAAGGAATGAGAATTTCATTTGTTTGTCAAAGTGAAGTCCAGGTGAATTGCTTAGGGCTGTAAGAGCAACTCAGTGAGCAGAAGACAACAGGGCTTTGCTATCTTACGGCTTCACCTTTCTTAGCACACAGCTTCCATCTGGTTTTCCATGACAGCATGGCCACATTCCAGCTGGTATAAGGGGCGGGGGGGAACAGGCCCCCTTTCCTTTAAGTACTCTACCTGGGGCGGGGAGTGACTGGGTGACTCATCGGTTAAGCCTCTGACTCTTGATTTCGGCTCAGGTCATGATCTCATGGTCCGTGGGTTCCAGCCCCACATCAGGCTCCCCACTGGCAGTGCGGAGCCTGCTTGGGATTCTCTCTCTCCCTCTCTATCTGCCCCTCCCACATGTGCTCTCTCTCTATCTCTTGCTCACTCTAAAAATAAATAAATGTTTACCATGTTAAAAAAAAAAAAAAGGATTCTACCAGGAAGTTGTGCATGTGACTTCTGCTTTAATTCCACTGGGCAGCGTTCAGTCCCATGACAATATCTGAGAAATGCAGTGTTTAATTTAGGCAAACATGTGCCAGACTAAAAATCAGGGGTTACTTCTGCAAAGGAGGGATGGGGAAGAGACGGTAGGCAGACCAAAGCTGTTATGTGCGAAGTCAAAGCCCTTGTATGCTTTAAGGAGACATTTGAAGTAAATAGGACATACTGCTGGCATCTGCCTCATCTTTGGAGTAAGTACCTAGGTGTCAGTCCCATGATTTTTTCCACTCTGCTGTTCCATTGAAACTTTCATGACTTGAAAGTCTTTAACCGTATTTTTTTATGTTTATTTATTTTTGAGAGAAAAAGAGAGACAGAGAAAGAGAGAGTGAGAGAGAGAGAGAGAGAGAGAGTGAGTGGGGGAAGGTCAGAGGGAGAGAGAGAGAGAGCCAGAGGATCCCAAGCAGGCTCCAGGCTCAGAGCAGAGAGCCAGATGTGGGTATCGAACTCACAAACCATGAGATCATGACCTGAGCCAAAGTCAAATGCTTAAACTATGAAGCCACTCAGGTGCCCCCGTGAGTTGAAATGTTTTCAAGAAAACGTGGAACATGGAAGAGAGCCAAAGCATAAGAGACTCTTAAAAACTGAGAACAAACTGAGGGTTGATGGGGGATGGGAGGGAGGGGAGGGTGGGTGATGGGTATTGAGGAGGGCACCTTTTGGGATGAGCACTGGGTGTTGTATGGAAACCAATTTGACAATAAACTTTATATATTGGAAAAAAAAAAAAAACGTGGAACATACAGGAAAAGACTAAAGAAGAAGAACCATTGGCCGTAGCTCCCCAGACACATATACGGAGCCATGCAGGTTATGTTTTTACACACATGTGCCTTTAATACTTACATATGCTGCGATGTGGTTTTTTTTTTCATTTATTATATCACAAGCATTTTCCATGTTTTTAAAAATTCTTTTAAAATGTCATATTCAATGACTGCCGGGTAATCCATCATGAGGATGTGTCACAATGTAATTAACCCCTGTGCTGAACCTACGAAATTTTAAATGAATTTTACATTGAAGAATTTTAAACGTACACATCTTAACCTGTGTCTCTGCGTCTCCACATATTGTTGTACATTTGAAGGTAAACGTAATTATTTATGTCCCCGTTCATTTGTAGTTCTAGTTCACAGCAGAAGCGATTGGTGCTTTCCTAAGAGATCCTGGTTTCCTTGGGTTCCCTACTACCTGTTCCAGACAAAGTCTTTGGGCCACATTTCTGACAATCAAGTGAAATCCCCTAAGACCCAGTTCTCCCTGCGTCTTTTCCTGACTCTCACAGAATTTCCATTGATTTCGTGAGAGTCTCACGTTCATTGGGAGTCCACAAACATCAGAGAGACGCACATCAAGGACGCTGCTCCCCTGGGATTAGCAAGAGCCTGCAGCATTCTGTGTTTCCATTTCTGCAAGACCGGAACTCCTGTCCTAGACCAGCCTAATCCCACGAGACCACCACCGCCGATGAGAGGGGCTTTGAAAGCAAGATTTTGGCACACTTGGTGAGTATGACCAAGGGGTTCTCTCTTTTTTTTCATGCCACATTTGATTCTATCCATGAGAAGAATGACTCTCTTCCTCTCCCATGCATTTTTAGTGGCATTCCATCTAGACAATGCATAATGGATACCTTCTGTAACCCCTCTAATGGATTGTGCTTTGTCACGGAGCCTTCCAATCAAACTTTAGGACCCCGTCTCGATACTTATCACCAGGAACCAGACTTTGGTGATGCATTTTCCACCTGAGTCAAAAGGATAGCATTACTACAAATCCTGAATCATCTATTTGTGGAGAAACGCCCCCTGCCCCCCGCCCCCCTACCCCCCGCCAAGTGATTAATTCACTCATTCGGAAAAAAAAAAAAAAAAAAAAAAAAAGTTGTTAAGTACTCTGTGTGCCTCACGTCTGATGCTCCAGAAATGCACAGGCTAAATGTGAGAGGTGGATTAGGTAAGGACACAATTAAGACGGCCCAACACCTAAGTAACCTAAAAAGAAGGTGGTGAGGGGGTATTAATTTCAGTGAGTAACACAAAGACCTGGCCCTTGTCCCTGATGCACACATTATTAAGCAGGTCCACTAAAACAAACACCTTGACTCACAAATTCTACCCAGCAATTCCATGGGAGCCTGCATCCCACGCAGGAACCTCCCTTCTCCTTCTGGCTCCTTCCTCATCACCGTATGGTTCATTTCAAGATAAAAAATAACTTTGGGGGCACCTGGGTGGCTCAGTTGGTTAAGCGTCCAACTTCGGCTCAGGTCATGATCTCTCGGTTCGTGGGTTCGAGCCCCGCGTCGGGCTCCGTGCTGACAGCTCGGAGCCTGGAGCTCACTTTGGATTCTGTGTGTGTGTCTCTCTCTCCCTGCCCTTCCCCTGCTCGTGCTCTCTCTCTCTCTCTCTCTCAAAAATAAATAATAAACATTAAAAATTTTTTTTAATTTAATTTTTGGTGTCCCCATTCCTTCACAGTTCTAACTGATGGTGCCTGTAATGGATTCTGACTGCATGGCCCTCACAACCCCATTCTTAGGGGAAAACACCCTCTCGGTCATGTGGCAGCCCACGTTTGCCCTGTCTTTCCACTACCGTCCCCCCAGAGCCCACCCCAGAAGCGGGAAGAAGGATTCTACAAAAAGATTTCTACACGAACAGACTGAATAAATTCAGATCATGCTTGAATGATCTTTCACCAGGGTTTTTTGTTGTGTTGTTTTGTTTTAAAGGGACATGGAAGGGGAAGGCCATGGTAAAGGCTCAGTAAACATGTGCTGAGTGAAAGAACAAATAAATCAATTACTATGCTTCTAGA
This sequence comes from Leopardus geoffroyi, assembly GCF_018350155.1. NCBI lineage: Eukaryota > Metazoa > Chordata > Mammalia > Carnivora > Felidae > Leopardus > Leopardus geoffroyi. Next base: position 102,370,394 of record NC_059326.1, read on the forward strand.
TGCCCCTCAGCAGAAGGCTGAGCACACAGTTTTCAATAAATTGGCAATTGATTTCCATCCGTGTTACAGAACTTTGAATGTATCAACACGTTTGTTTTGTTTTGTTTTGTTTTAAATTTTTTTTTCCACGTTTTTATTTTTATTTTTGGGACAGAGAGAGAGAGAGCATGAACGGGGGAGGGGCAGAGAGAGAGGGAGACACAGAATCGGAAACAGGCTCCAGGCTCTGAGCCATCAGCCCAGAGCCCGACGCGGGGCTCGAACTCACGGACCGCGAGATCGTGACCTGGCTGAAGTCGGACGCTTAACCGACTGCGCCACCCAGGCGCCCCTGTTTTGTTTTTTTTAAAAACCAGGTATCGTCTTCCTAGTGACTTAGCGTGGCGATTTTTACTTTATATATCTTCAATTAGCGATGAAAGGCAGCACCTTTGCAGAACTGGTGCTGAGATCGACCTCCCCATTTCGAGGTAAGAGATACAGACCTTTGTTAAAGAGAATCTCTAGGGTCGCCTGGGTGGCTCAGCCGGTTAAGCATCTGACTTGGGCTCAGGGGAGGCTCTCCTGATTCTCGAGCCCCACATCAGGCTCTGCGCTGAGGGTGTGGACCCTCTCTCTCTGCCCCTCCCCAACTTGCACTGTCTCTCCCTCTCGAAATAAACTTTTAAAAAATGTTACAGATAGTTAATCAGTTAATTAGTTCATTAATTAATTTAAAAAATCCCTAGCCCAGTCCAAGGTTCTCAGATGGCTCACTGAGGGCAGGACTCATTACTACTGGAACCTCGTCTCCGTAAAGAATGAAAAAAGGTCCTTCACTGCGTCCCCTGACGGTCGCTCTCTTGAGTCAGAGGTGCAGCACATTACAAGGTGCCCAAAGGACAAGATAAAGTCCCCCCAAACGGATCCATATGAAGGTCTCCCACCAGACAGTCTTCCCTTCCTCACCCTCCGGGCTGAAGTGCGTCTCCTCAAAATTCATACACTCAAGTCTCGGCCACCCAGCTCCCCAGAACCTGACTGCATTTGGAGATCGTCTGGAGTGTAATTCAGTGAAGGCGAGGGCATCAGAGCGGATCCTGATCCAGTACGAGTGGTACCCTTATAGGAAGAAAGGAGATTGGGACACAGACGTGCACACACGCAGGGGAGAGACCACACGAAAACCGAGGAAGCAGACAGCCATCCACAGTCCAAGCAGAGAGGCTCGGGGTGGGGGGAAAACACAACCCCGTCAAACGCCTTCATCTCAGACCTGTAGCCTCTGCAACTGTGAGAAAGTTAATTTCTGGCGTCTAAGTCTCCCAGTGTGTGCTACTTTGTTACGGCTGCTCTACTGATGTGTGAATACATCTCCCACGGAAACCCTCTATCTGAACTGCGCCTTACAGTAGCGAGCAGCTGGACAGGTGCTAACAGGGTTTGAAAATGGTACTCCCGTGGGCGCCTGGGTGGCTCCCTCGGTGAAGCGTCAACTTGGGCTCGGGTCACGATCTCACGGTCTTTGAGTTCGAGCCCCGCATCAGGCTCCGCGCTGGCAGCCGCGAACCTGGAGCCTGCTTCGGATTCTGGGTCTCTCTCTTTCTCTGCCCCTCCCCCGCTCACTCTCTGTCTCTCCAAAATGAATACATGTTAAAAAAAAAAAAAAAATAGAAGGAAAAACTGGTATACCAGTGACCCAGAGATGGCATACCTGCCCAAATCAGCTGCACTGCCCCCTGCTCCTGGAGGGCAGCGCTGAACAGTAACTCCCCCCTGTCCTCCGCCTCTTATTCTCTATCACACCGCAATGTCCACAGTGCAAGATGCAACCTGTAATGATCCGGTTTGTTGTCTGTCTCCTCTAACCAGACTAAGCTCCACCAAGGCGGGGGCTCCTCTCTGTGTCCCCGCTGCCACGCACAACGCCTGCCACGGAGGAAAATAGACTTGCTGAATGGGTCTCCTATTTGCCGTTGTGTTGAACCCTGTCAATGGGCACAAGGTCCATCTTTGTCACGTTAACCCCGCCATGGGTTGTCCTGTTGTTTTCTCTTTGGATTTCAATTCGCTGAGCTCTGGAATCCCGCCCGAGAAACCTGGAAGTGACTTCTGAAAAGCAAGTTGAAGCGAACGCCAGAGCGTCCCTCAAGGGGCACGAGTCCGCCTGACAGCAGCAGCTGATGCTGTTAAATGAGGGGGGCCGGGCAAGGTGGGTGTACAGGACGGGAAACCCATCAGAAGAATGATACAGCATTCAGGCGAGTGTTAAAAATGAAGCATGTGTTATAAATAATAAAATACGCCCAACTGTGCATATTCAGTTGTAATTCGATCTCTGGCTTTTTCTGACATTGATAAACCATGCAGCGCCTCCTTCTCGTGGTTTCTGACTCCACGACTTACCCCTCTCTGTGGAATTTCTACCTTAATATTATTAGGTACTTATTATTAAGTATTATTATTAGCACTGATTAGTTCTGTATTCTGCATGTGAGGAAAACAGGGGATGGGATGAACTGGACAGCCCCAGATTTTGCTCGAAACTATGTTCAGCCAGGCAGGAAGATACAAACGTGTACTTGTCAATGACGCAACAAGGAGCAGGTGGAGCGAGTGAAGTTTCTGGGTCCCGGGTTTTATCAGTAAATTCAGTGAAATCTATCAGAGCCGTGGAGAGCTCACGATGTGGGCGTCAAGTGTTCAGGTCTTGCAGCCGCAATTTTCTCCATTCATTCTCGGCGAGCAAATGCACCCCCCCCCCCCACCAGGCGGCCAGTGGACAACTGGACCAGGGTACAGGCAGCACCGTGGATTGCTCGGAACTCCAGGGAACCGCCTTTCCATCCTCAGTGTTAAACAACCCTAACAGCAGAGATACCCCTTCAGGCTTCTCGCCACGTGATCGAGAGGCTTCGCAAGACTTCTCTTTTGAAAGCTAGCTTTGCTTCTAACTCGCCCTCTGCGGTCAAGGCTTTCAATTCCAGCCTACAGTCCGTCCCTGGGCTCTGATTTGGGCAGGGCATCTCCAGGGGCTCGGAGAATAAACATGAGCTCACTCTCACTCGCACCTATTCACCAGATTAGAATATGGCTCCCAAGTCCCCTGGTCCTCCTCCTCCCCCTCCCCCTCCTCCCTATCTGGTTTATTCTCTGGGGGGCAATAGGGCATCTGCTGAAGCTACTCAAAGTGCTGGGCGGTTCTGCCCCAAAGCACTTAGCTAAATCAGAGGAAAGGAATCTCAGCTGCCTAAAAATAGCCATGGAGCATTGATTTTTTTTTTTTTTTCTCACTTCTCTAGACACCCTCCTCCCATCCCCACCATTCACTTTCACTTCAGCACGTTTTCCACTGAAATCAAGAGAAGAAGGTTGAGGAGAAGCAGAGGGTCAGAAATTAAAGCAGGAAAGGAAGGAGACAGAGAGACACAATCCAAGACAGGAATCCCCAATAGGTCAAAACACTCATTTCCTATCACTGGGGCCAGCTGGGGATGGTTGCTCACCCCCCCCCCCCACAGTGGTTACACACACACACACACACACACACACACACACACACACACAGATGGTCTTGCAGAAGGGCTGCACACACAAAGCAGCCCAAGTATCCGGCATCCTGGATGCTCATTGGACATCCTGGATGCTCAAGGTCAGTCTGTACCCTTCATGCTGCAACAGCAGGAACATCGCTCACTTCTGAGGGTTTTCTCCTTTTCAAAAAATACTCACCAAGAACAGGGCTTGAACGTATATACACGAAACTGCTAACAACAGTTTATCCCTGAGGGCTAGGGTGGAAGTTAGAAGGAGATTCTTTGACTTTTTATTTTGTATCTCTTTATGAAAAGCATCAGGGTCATAAGTGGTTTTTACTTCCTTTTGCGTTTTCCAAGTTGTCCATAACAAATTATCTCCTTAGGGGCGCCTGGGTGGCTCAAAGTTGAAGCGTCCAACTGTTGATCTCGGCTCAGATCAAGATCTCACAGTGCCTGAGTTTAAGCCCCGTGTCAGACTCTGTGCTGAGCACAGAGCCTGCATATGATTCGCTGTCTCTCTCTCCCTCGGCCCCTCTCCCCCGCTCATGCTCTCTGAAATAAAATTTTAAAAAAATTAAAAAAGGAGAAAGATGCTTTCCCAGACATGATCGTATCTAATATTCTGAACAGCCCAGGGTGGATACGGCTGAGGATTCAGGGTCACTCAGACTTGGGTTGTGATCCCTTTTCCCACATCTACCAGAGGTGGAATCCTGAGCCAGTGATTTCACCTGCACCACAGACATAATTGGATAATAAAATCCAGTATGTGAGGTTCCTGGGAGAATTGCAGCAAATACAACATATTAACCCTCATAATAATGCGTGGTACATGATAAGCACGTGGTAATTAGAAGTTACCATCGTTGTAATGATCGTTATTATTTAAAAAGTTAGGAGATAAACTCAGGACAACACAATAACACAGCTAACAGCTGCCTGAGCCAAAAGCAGACCCGAGTCCATTTAACCCACATTACAAGGAGTTAAACAGGACTGTCCACATTGTCCACACTCGAGAGTCAGATTGGAACAGCACAGACAGAGCCCTCTCTGGAATCGGCCGCAGAGAGAAAACTGTGGGGTGCGTATAGCAGTGAACTTGATCCAGCCCTGGATGTTTCCCAGTGCAACCTACAGATGTATGGGAGCAGCGAATGCGATCAAAATCATGCTTGGTAGAAATAATATCTGCCGGGTGGGCACGGCTGGAGACAAAGTTTTGCAGGAAAATTAACGTTTATGTGGAAAAACCTAAAACTCACCTTCCGTTGCAGATTTTTTAAAGATTTTTTAGTTGCCCGTCAAGGGAAACAACAAAAAAAGTAGTTTGAACCTTCCTCAAGCCTGGTCTCTGATCTGGTGTCCAAGCCAGTCCAAAATTTACTAATATTTCTGCACGTGGACGGTCTGATTGACCTTCAATCTTTGGAAACACCCATCACACTGTTTAGAGCCAAGCTGGAACGACATTCCAGGTTTTCTAGGTTTTTCTGGCCTGGCCTGGAATGACCTGCAAAGATCCTGTCTGACATCGGCAGGGGCAGCGCAGAGACCCGCTGCCCGTGGACGGAGAGGTAGTCTGGCCACCTGGGTGCAAAGACCACCTGCTGCTCGCGTTCACTGCTGCCAGGGACGACCCTGACCTTCGTGTGGCGCTATGCAGGGGCAAAGTGCAGGCTTGCACATTCTCCACCAGCGCCTCCACCACCTGGTAAAAAACAAACATTATTAGCCCCGCTTTTCAGGCCACGAAACTGAAGACTCAGCAAACAGGCCTTTTCTCAAGGCCATAAGGCCAGTAAGGAAAAACACAGCACGACACCTCAGATGTTGTTTACGCCTCTCGTCCCAAAAGGGAAAGAGCCTTCCATTAGATCTCTCGGCCATCACCGCCACTTGCCTACATACAATCTCTCCTCCCCAGATGCTAACGCCCGCCCGGTTAACAACAAGCCACAGCACAATCACCCGAGGCTCAGTGGGGTCCTGGCCACTTTGACAAAGTCCCTGGCAGGCCCTTCTGTTTTCGCGATCAATGGCACAGTGGCCAGGAACGAGTCCTGGTGATGCTGATCTCTCCTGTGGAAACGTGCTCGCGGGGTACACATTCGTTTATATTCCAAGCACACCGGATGAAATAATTCTCCACCGTGTCCATCTTTGTGCTGTTAAGGCACACGGTTGCTTTGCAAGCAAAACAGTAGATCTTTCATTTGCCAGTGACATTCCACAAAGTGCTTATAATTCAGTGTTAGCTTATCAGCCAGCCGATCTCCCACTCTGGGGAATGTGTCAACCATCAAAAGGAGCGGAGGAGGGTGGGCTGCATCTTAATGGCTTTCATTTCATCAGACTTACTTTCTTAAGGGCATTTAATCAATGAGGACAAGTAGTAGGCAGATTTTTAAATAAATGTGTCACTTTAGGTTAATCCACAGCACCGTGGAATGTGTTTGTTTATGCGACTCCCAAATATGTCTCCCTGTGGCTCAGCAGAATTGATAATCTGTAAATCAAAACATGTTCCAAGTAGTTTTAAACTATTCCCCGAGGGACAGCTTTTTTTCACCCGCCAGAACGGGAGATGTCCCGAAGTTTCAGGGACAAGGGGGGAGAATGTCAGAGAGGCGCGCTCGCGAGGCTTCAGTGAAATGCCACTTCCGTGGACAGCAATGCTTTCTATATGTTCATTTTCCTTCCTTTCATTAACCAGGTGAGTAATGTGCTAAAAAAAAAAAAAATGCGTTTGGGATGACAAAGGAGCTGGCAAAGCATGACAAGATGGGAAGCAAAGACGACTGTGGACATTTTAATCTATTCTCGGGGCTATTATTAAATGCAGAAGGGGATAAAAATTAAAAGCAGACCGGAGGGATACTGATGAGGCTTGCATCATTCCGCACTGATTACACCAAGATGACGGCTGTTTATGCTCTCTGCTTTCTTGCATCCTTCATGCGGCTCAAACAGGGGAGCTGTGATAGCATAAACTCAGGCCCCATGTCAAAGAGAAATTTCTTTGGCCATCCATTATCAGCTATCTGAACTGTCAAAATAGGATTGTCACATCTGCTGGGAGTGTATTGGCCAGGTTGTGATGTGAATGCGGTTTTGTTATTTTACATTGATTTTCTTAATGCTGGCCAGAAGCGTGCCCATGCGCGGGCTGGCGGATCTTTTCAGCCCCTTTAACAAAGCTTGAACTGGGTTGACATTTGTCCCCCGGGGAAGCAGGGTCCATTCAGAGTACACTCTCGGCTGAGCCCTTTGTTGCCAACACTTAAATAATCTCTTTCTTCTTTCTTTCTTTCTTTCTTTTTTTTTTTTTTTTTAAACAGAGAGTGTTTACCAAATAAGATTGAGACTGTAGGATCCTTTTGACACTGTAGCTAACGCAGGTCATTAATATTCTGCCGGCTTCAGAGCAAGAATCTATTTAACGGTTTCAAGAATCATTCGAACCCCAGGCAGAGCCTTAACTACAGCTTTTTATAGACAGAAAAGGATATCCAGATCTGTGTGTGTGCACGTGTGTGTGTGTGTGTGTGTGTGTGTGTCCCTGCAGAGGACACTGGAGGTTGATAAAAGCTCACTGTATTATGTCTCCCCATCCCTTTACAGACAGCCAAGGAGAAGCTGGCTTTCTTGAACTTGGGAAGTCTTTAAGCTGCCAGGGCTTGTGAATGAACATCAGAGGAAAACATGCTGCCCTTCATTTCATTTTATATTCCGGAAAATAGTGACATTTAAATAATGACGCCTCATCTCTCTGCAAGCCTAGCAAGGGCTCCGTGGCTCCGTGGGGCTTGGCGATGTTGCCTCTGCTCCCACAGGGTGCCAGGACCTCGGAGTTTCTAAGACACTCGGGAGAAGGACCCCAGCCCTAAGTGCACCTATAAACATACATAATAGCCAATTTACAACACAGTCAAGTCAGAATGGGAATTCATGTGCCGGCTTGTAGTACAATTCAAGCTCTCAATTCTGAGACAAATTAAATTCATTCTCGTGTATCCTGGTGGTAATGTACAATTAGCTTTCAGAAGCCATAATCTATTTTCCTATCATAGAGGAGCCTTTGGAAATTTCAAGGGTAACCTCTCCCGTCCCCTTTACAGTAATCTTAAGTGTATATCTCCAAAGTTATATAAATCAAACCATTTGGTAAACTGTGTGGTAACCTCTTTAAATATATCTCCCTGTTAGCTTTAACATCATTATATCCCATTGTGATGAAAATGGACTTTCTGTATCCAGTGATAATGAAAATAGCCACTTTATGCAGTTTCTGCATGCAATTATCCAGGCTTTTCTCAGACTCTAGAGAAATCTAAGCTAATTGCTTTGGGACTTTTCCTACATTTCCATAAATTCTTTGTTAATTTTTCATGAGAAACTGTTATTGCAGTCAGCCCTTAAAGTTCCCATTGTATTCAATAATGTAAAGAAGCCATTATAAAAACAGGACAATTTGCTGCTGTCCCCGCCTGAGCCCCACTCCTTTTTATTCCTGTGTATGCTCAGGTGAGGTGGTTTTTTTCTTTTTTTTTTTTTTTCTTTTCTTTCCTTTCCTTTTCTTTTCCTTTCTTTTCTTTTGGATACAAGCTTTTCTTCATCTGAGTTTACTCAAAGCCAATCTAAAAGAGGTTCTATGTGGTGCACGACCTTGTCATTATAGGACATGAATTGAGTTTGCTTTATCTGACAGTTGGCTCTGGAATTGCTTTTATACCTACTCATCAACCCCAGAGACAAAGAACTCTGTTTTAAGTGATAGAGGTGCAACTGAATGAGCCAAGTTTCCCAGGGAATGCTCTGAAATTACCTCAGATGTTACATTTGATTTATTGATTGCTTCAAACCCAGAGTCACAATTTCTGCGGCTTCCAATAAGCACTACCTAAGGACGCCTCAAACACACTGCAGAGATTTTCAGGGAATTTTCAGCCTGATTGTCTCCTTTGAGCTCCCTTGGGTCCGAGAGCACACGGTCTGGCACCCCTCATTCAACACAGCGACACCAGAAGACCGGCAAAACGAGAACCGGAAAGGCAAAGACACAGAGAGCCAGAGAGAGAAAGGCAGGTTTAGCTTTGGTTAATTTACCCAAACTTAGCCATCAGAAAATCTAAAACGAAGCTCTTCTAATTTCAAAATACAGTACAGGCAAGGTTAGTGTTTCAGAGTTTTGCCCTCAATTTTAGTTCAAATCGCCCTGGACACATGTAACAATCCATCGACCTATACTCATGATTTGTGCGGATTATAATATGAATGCTGTATCTCAACAAAAAGTGACCTGGAAAGGACCCATCCCAAAATAAACACACAAACAAACAAACAAATAAATATACTGACAAATTGATTAATTACCCTCACCTTGTCATCATTATGGGCCATGAAAAGCCGGGGTCTTGAGGAGCAGGCAGGAGCATGGGGCACATAACTGCGAATTTCAGCCCACCTTGAACTCCTGGTTGGAGCCTGCGGATGGCTGACTTCCAAGGAAAGCTCCCGCGCTCCCTGCGGTTCATAAACTCTTCTTACACATTACGAAAAGGGACGTGGCTACCTTTGGGGTAAACCACGTAGTGACGAGACCACACCTTTATTTCAGCATACCTGTGGGGAGCAGAGCACCGGCCGCCCACACGCAACCTTGGAGCTGACCTTCCGCACCGTTAACGCAACTAACTCTCCTTGACATGGGCTCTCACCACAGGTGGTGTTGCAAGCCCCCGTGGGAAAACCTGCCCCGGTGGCCCACAGGCTCATTTATCGGCAAGTGACCAAGGGGACCTTCTCCAGGTACCAAAACCCCACTGGGAGTCACTCCAATCGTCTCTCTCCAGGGAGACAGAATAAACAAACTTCTAGACTTAAACGTAACTAAACCACATGACACAAACTTAAACTTGCTGCCTTCCCAAGTCAGAAGAGCAAAGTTCTCAAGGCCAGACTGATGTCCCTGAGGAGCCTTACGGCGGGCGGGGGCTATTTACCTCAGTACGCGGTTCAGTTAAATAGGCATCAATTGGCATCTAAAACAGGAGTGGCGCCTAGAACATTCTAAGTGGGTCTCGGGGTATCTGAAAGTTCCTCTTGGTATCGAGGCGTTCTAAACACGGTACTTCCTCTCTTGCACGAAGACATCAAGTCACTGCCACTGCTGAAGATGCTCGGAGCTTCTCCTGATGGCCAAGGCACAGACAAAGCTTCAGCCACACCTCCCCCCCATATTACAACCTGTGACTAAGTCCTCTTTGAACCTTCAATCATATGGGCCTTTTAACTCGTTCCAAGAGGTTTTTCTTTAACTTTTTCTTTCAGGAACGACGGCCTTGGCTGTGTGAGCGTGCATCCTCTGTACAACACGACGGTGAGCGCATTACGTCATTTAAGGATGTGACCTCGCAGAACAAAGCCGGGCTCTGGGGAAGTCACTACTCTTCCAGACTAAGCTAGATTTTAACTTAAAAACCCCAGATCAGAGGAGTTGGGAAGCTCCCTAACTCAAAAATAAGGAAGGTCGTTATCAAACGTGAAGATTGTTTTTCCGAACAACGAAATTCACTCGCAGCACGGCTTGCCCGTCAGCATCGCTTCACGTAAACCTCCTAACGATAGGATTTCAGAAGCATAACCCCGCTCTCTCTCTTCTAGGAAGGCGTACAGATGCACATCTTTGTGAAGATCCTGACCGGCAAGACCCTTACCCTCAAGGTCAAGACCCGTGACGCCATGGAGAATATCAAAGCCAAAACCCAAGACAAGGAGCGAATCCCACCTCATTTTTGCAGGCAACTAGAGGAATGATGGCCAAGCTGTCCCAGATAACAACATCCAGCAGGAGTCCACCCTGCGCTTGGAACTTGGCCGCAGGGAGAGCATCACTGACCCTTCCCGGCACCGGCTCGTCCGGAAAGACAACTGCAACAAAACGATCAAGTGTTAGGTTCACCTACCCCAGGCTGTCACCTGCCACTAGAAGTCACCCCAACAACCTGAACCCCAAGAAGTTCAGACAGGGTCACTCTACTGCTTCCTGTTTCCCCTGCAGGGCAATCCCCTCCTGAACCCCATGGCCCTTTGGCCTTAAAGGAGGAGGAGAGGCGGAGGAGGAGGGAGAAGAGAAGATAGACAGGCAGCTATTTTACAGGTGAGGAATCGGGAGCTCAGGGAGGTGAAAGAAATTGCCCAAGAAAATGTAGTAACAGGGGCGCCTGGGTGGCGCAGTCGGTTAAGCGTCCGACTTCAGCCAGGTCACGATCTCGCGGTCCGTGAGTTCGAGCCCCGCGTCGGGCTCTGGGCCGATGGCTCAGAGCCTGGAGCCTGTTTCCGATTCTGTGTCTCCCTCTCTCTCTGCCCCTCCCCCGTTCATGCTCTGTCTCTCTCTGTCCCAAAAATAAATAAACGTTGAAAAAAAAAAAAATTAAAAAAAAAAAAAAAGAAAATGTAGTAACAGAACTGGGATCCCAACCACCGACCTGCAAAACTCCTTTTATTTCTACCATGCCATGTTCAAGATGAGCTCCTTCGTGCCCTTGAGACCTACAGCTTTGTCCCTTGGGGAGAACTGCCCCATGGTTCTCTGGACTCCCACAGTATCGCGACGCTTCTTCCAGGGTGCCTACAATACTTCACTGCGGTTTTGTGTGTGCCTCTTACACACACATACTTGAAGGTACTTGAAGACGGGTGTCTTGTCTGTTCATCTCTGTACTGCTGGCACCTACCGCAATGCAATGCGTGTGATAAAGTGCACCGTTTTTTACAAAATAATAATATGCCCAATAAGCACGTATAAAGCTACCTGAGTGCTCCTTAAAGAAATGCAAATCAAAGCAACAAGCACATTTTATTTGCTTAGCTACCAGAGGGGTCAATGGGAAAATATTTTCTAACACCGTGTTTTCTAGGATGGCGGTGGCAGGGTCAGCAGGGGTGGGGTGGGGAGGAGGGGACAAGGACTCACAGATTTTGTTGGTCGGTATAAAAATTAACACACTTGTGAACAATACCCGCAGGGCCATATCCACCGAGATTTTATGTAGACACTCATGTGCTAGACATGTGTCCTTCAGCTATATCCACAAAAGGGTACAAGTCTAAGTGTGCGAGAAGGTGTATCATAGGTTTTTTTTTGTTTCTAATGGAGAAAAAAAAATGAAGACGTAATGTCCTTAGAAGGAAACTGTCAACTGTAAGATATATTCATAGACCAGAATATCATATATCTGAATAAGCTCCAACTGCTTAAAATAGGATTATCTTTGTATAATGCAATGGAAAGATACCCATCTGTATGGAAATCCCGACAAAGTTATACAAGAAACTGAGAGCGGAGCCTGCCTCTGCAGAGAGGGGAGACCAGGGGACTAAGAAAATTTCTTTTCACCTTTTAAATTTATTTATTTTTATTTATTTATTTTGGAACAGAGAGCGGGGGGCGGGGGGGGCAAAAAGAGAGGGAGAGAGAGAATCCCAAGCAGGCTCCAGGCTGTCAGCGCAGAGCCCGACGTGGCCCTTGAACTCACCAACTGTGAGACCATGACCTGAACCAAAATCAAGAGCAGCCGCTGAACCGAATGAGCCACTCAGGTGCCCTTCCTTTTCATCTTATAATCACCAAGATGAGAATGATCTTATGACCATGATGTATTTTTTATAATAATTATGCAAAACTACAGGGAATTCGATGAGTGTCACTATTTTTTTTTTTAATTTTTAATGTTTATTCACTTTTGAGAGAGAAAGAGCGTGAGCAGGAGAGGAGGAGGAGGAGAGAGAGAGAGAGAGACACACACACACAGAATGGGAAGCAGGATCCAGGCTCTGAGTGGTCAGCACAGAGCCCGACGCGGGCTCGAACTCACGGACCACGAGATGATGAACTGAGCCAAAGTCAGATGCTTAACCGATGGGGCCACCCAGGTGCCCCTGAGTGACATTTTTTAAAGTCAGTAAAGTTCTGTCTGCTTTCTAGCTGAGTAAGTTAAGGGTAGCAAATCATTCTAAACTAGGCTGACCAGCTCACTATGCCTTCGGTCCCGGAAGCGTCACCATCCAGAAAGTCCTCAGATCCCTGGCAAACCTGGAGGGCTGGTCACCCTTTAATTCTGCCGAAGTGAATGACAGTAACCTCCTTCCCCTGCCCCCTCCCCCCATCCAGCTTCACCAGGGCTAATTCAGGCTCTTCCCCAGGCGCTTCCCTCCCTCCTCTCTCCCTCCTCCCCAGTCAGGCCCAGTTAGGCCCCATCCGTCCGGTCGACCAGCCTTTCTCAGCGGGGCAGGCAGGCTTTTCTAAAGCCAAGCAGGGTGCCCAGGGCTCCATTTGCATGTCAATGGTGACTGTGCGTCTCCGAGGCCCTCGGTGCTCTGGGAACAAACGCCAAGGTTTGTGTTCCCTTGTGAATGCACGCCACTCTCCGCTTTGCTGTGCTGTCACCTCGAATGCCGAGCGTTAGACAAACAGCTCCTTGAACTGTTTAAAGAAAGACTACCCCTGCCCAAACAAGGCAGATTGAGACGCTCTCATCTCGGGGATAATGATAAAGAGCCTGGACCTTGGCCCGTGAATCCAAATCCAGCGCCTATCGAGAGATGGAACGTGAATTCACTTTTCCTTAAAAGTGGCCACCAAATCCAGCGGAGAACGGGCTTTGTTCCGACTTGGGGTTGCTTTCCAGCTCCTCCCAGGCCTTGCTTTCGTGCGTTCCGACCGTCCAGGTCAGCACCCAGCAAGCGCCTCCCTCCGCAGCCGGCCGCGGGCATCGCTTTTCTGGCTCGCGGCAGGCCCATGCGGCATCCCATGCCCAACCTCAGCGAGCATTCCAGACGGACAACTGGTTCTTTGAACACCTGCTGGAACGCCAGCATTCCCGCGCCTTCAGTGGGGAGCAGGAACGTGGGAGAGGGAGGAGAGGGCAACTTTTAGGCTATTAAAACATCCATCATAGGCTCCTTTGCTGTAATGGGCACCTCCTGGGAAAGCGAGACAGCCAAAGCCAAGGGGATAAACAATCCCTGCTCGTTCAGGACTCTGCAGCATCTCTAAAAACTCTTTTTGGCGCCCGCATGCAAGACCCAGCCTGGTTGGAAATGGAGCGTCCCTTGCGTCAACAGCGGTCTTCAAGATTCCTCGCTCTGCTCTTGTGGGGCTAGGAATTCTCTCTGCCGTGGCGTAAAAATCGCCCTTTCCCTAAAGATACTGCATTGTGGCCATCGTGACTTAGCCACAGTGCACTGTGGAGGCAGTCCCGTTGTTTTTATGAAAGGGGTTGTCAGGGTCTATAATTCACACGTCATTAACCGCTTCATTAAGACAGCAGCCCTGTTGGGTCCTAAACTTGCAGCAGTTTGAAGGCCATGGAAGTAAACACTCTTCTTGTCTGAGCCAGGGAGGCACCCCCCCCCCCCGCCTTGACCAGCGGAAGTGGCTCCAGAAGTGCTGTTTTCTAGGAAAAAGCTTTTCCAAACTCTGGAGCATAAATGTGTAAAACATGTTCGCTCGAAGCTGATTTAAGCTAAACAGCATTACTTCACAGCGAGCTCTGCCATCCCACACCATCCATCAAATCCCAGCCATCGCAGGCCGCAGCGTGGAGATACTTAAGCATTTTCATACCCCATGACCTTTTTACGGGAAGAAAAAAGCAACAGTCCAGCAAGAATCTGCACGCAGCCCGTGACACTGGTATTCCTCTAACATGGGGTTTGCTCGTTTAAATGGCACCAAATCCTGCATGTTTTCCCAGCAGCAGTCAGCAGATCTTGAAATGCAATCGGGGGGCTCCGGCTTCGCAGTGAAATCATACGGTGGGCCTGTTTCCTCAGAAAAAAAAAAAAAAAAAAAAAAACGGGCCAGAGGGAACCAGCCCCAGACCAGCCCCAGATCAAACGCAAATAGCTAAAGACCTCTTTGGACCAGCCAACTCGGGCCGATGTATTAGACCCTTGTTTTTCAAACTCAGTCCTGCCAGTCTCTTCAGACCCTTTCCAGTTGGTGCTGTAACCTGGGATTCCTCTGCAAGCTTTCGTCTCAAGAAAGGATCCCGTGGTTAAAGTAAGTGGCAAACAATGGGACCTGGTTTTCTCAATTTTTTTTTTTTTTTTTTTTTTGGACCCCTTTCAAACTTTCCTTTCCTCCTTGCTGTTTTCCTTGGAGCTCTGCTAGATAAGTGGTTAAGTAAACTGTGCTCTAATACAGCCAACACATGAGAGATAAAAAGAGAATGTATTTACCCTGGCTGGATACTGTGTGCGTTTTCTCTGAAGGCTTCAAACTCCTCATCGGAAGGAGTTAAGTGCCAACTTCAGGTTCCATGATAGGGCTACTTGGCAAAATGTGTTTGCCATAGGCTAGGGGCATGGAAGAGGTCTGCTTAAAATCATACGACCTTAGCAACTGCCTAAACAAAAATGCCATGGCTGTGGTGCCCAGGCCAGATACAGCAGGATCACCTGGGCGTCTGTGAGCAATGCAAATTCTCAGGCCCACCCCTACCCACTGAATCAAAAATTCGGAGATGGGAGCCCAGTTATCTGTGTTTTAAGCAGCCCTCCAGGTAATTCTGACACATGCAAAAGTTTGAGATCCATTGACCCAGACTGGCCTTTTAAGTGGAAACTTCGAGCATGAGATGCAGAGACAGAGAGGGATTTTGACGAGAGTCACATGAAAGACAGGCTCTCGGGAGAGACTCGTTAGAAGGGCGTGGGGTGATAAGAGGGACAAGCAGGAAAGCCTGTGGGCTCAGGGGAAGGCTACCCTTGGCTGGATTCACACAAACAGGGCTCTGGAGCACCAACCATATAGCAGAGTGATCGGGTCTCCTGTTTTCCCATTTCCTTAGTCACTGACCGAGGGAGGAGGACGGTAAATCTCATGCACCTCAGTCACCGTGAGTAATTCTAATACTTGAATACAGTTGGTGAGTACGCGAAGGCAGCGGCTTCTAGAATATGTCAGGGGATCACTACCTCCATGCAGCGGGTTTTGAGGACCCCAAAGAAGCGTACTCGGATCTCGCCTGGGGTACTGACTCCTTCCCATGGTTGTGCTAGTCTTGGCAAAGCCGCAGGTCACTGTGCCTGTCTTCTGCTAGGCAAGAAGCCCAGTCTGGGTTGACTGGTGGGTCTCCTTAAAATCAAAATCTTGATCAGGGTCATTGACTGTGGTCAGACCACATTCACAGCAGCAACTGAGTCTTGAGGAAAGCTCTCCTCAGTTTCCGCTATCAAGGTCCCCGATTCCTCTGTGAGGGGAGCTATCCAGAATGCCTTTAGATCCTTCCAGCTCCATATTGTGCCAGTAAATTCTCTCTTGCCTGAGTCAGAGTTGGTTTTCATTGCTGGCCACCTAAGAAGCCTGACATGAGTTCCTCAAATACCTTGAGTTTGAAGGTCCAGGTTTTTGTTTTTGTTTTTTTTTAAGTTTATGTAACTATGTTTCAGTTTATTTATTTGAGAGAGTGAGCAGGGGAGGGGTGGAGGGAGAAGAGAGAGAGAGAGAGAGAACGGGCTCTGTGCTGACAGCACGAAGCCTGCTTGGAATTCTGGCTCCCTCTCTGTCTCTGCCCCTCCCCTGTTGGCACTCTCTCTCTCTCAAAATAAATAAAAACACATTGTAAAAAAGTTAGTGGTGTAAAGTGGCAATTTCGGGGTGCACACAGGTCTGCGGGTCAGGACACAGGAGGGATGATTTCTCTCTGCTCGAAAATGTCAGGTACTTCGGCTCAGAAGACCCAAATGCCTGAGGTAGGGGGGCAAGGGTCTCTCAAGAGTTGGAGACTGGAATCATCTAGAAGCACCTTCTCTTACGTGTCAGGTGCCTGAACAAGGATGACTCAAGCTTAACTCAGCAGGGATGTTGACTTGATTACCCACCTATGCCCCTTCCATGGAGCCTGGGTCTCCTCACAGTATGGCAGTCTCACTGTAGGTGAACTTCCTATAGAATAAGTCAGGACTCCAAGCACGTATCCCAGCCATCAAAATGGAAGTTCGCCTCTGAAATTATGCAACTTCAAATGTGATGCCTCCTATTATCAAATTATACATGAGCCTTATGTCTAGTCCACACTCAAAGGGGATACCATCTAGATCCTACCTCTTAATGGGGCAGAGTCTAAGAATTTGTTGACGTGTCTTAAAACAGCCATAAACTCACGTAGCAAAGTACATAATGTCCATCGATCCCAAGTGTACTGGTGAATCAAGTTTCGCAAGTAAGTGTCACTTATACGCGACCATCAGAATGTCCTCAGTACCTAAGAAGTTTGCCTCGGATCCCTTTCCACAGTCCCTTAAGGAGCAATCACTGTTCTGGCTTCTATGACCATGAGGTCTGCCTATCCCAAACTTCATTGAGACTGAATCTTATAGTATACTCTTGAGTCTGCCCTTTTTCTTTATTTTTTGTTCGGCATCATGTCTATGAAACTCACCCACGTTGTCGTATGTACCATTTATTCACTGTTATTCCTGTGTCTTTTTCCACTCTACCATTATGCCCCAGTTTATTTATACATTGTTTGTTGATGGACATTTGTTGTTGTCTCCAGTTTGGGGGCGCGTGGGAGTAAAGCCAGCGTCCTTGCATGTGTGAAGGCCCATTTTTACTAACAAAAGATGTTAATGATCTGCCTCCATGTTCTAGCAGCTATCACTCTTGAAAGTACATAAAGCCAACGGGGTGCCTGGGTGGCTCATTCAGTTAAGTTTCCAACTCTTGAGCTGAACTCAGGTCTTGATCTCAGGGTTGTGAGTTCAAGCCCTGTGTTGGGCTCCTCACTGGGTATGGAGCCTACTTTAAAAAAAAAAAAAAAAAACAAGTACGGGGCACCTGGATGGCTCAGGTGGTTACGCGTCTGACTCTTGGTTTCGGCTCAGGTCGTGATCTCACAGTCTCATGAGACTGGGCCCCGCATCGAGCTCCAGGCTGACACTGCAAAGCCTGCTTGAGATTCTGTCTCTCTTTTGCTCTGCCCCTCCCTAACTCGCACTGTCTCTCTCAAAATAAATACATAAACTTTTAAAGGAAATTCTGAAGGAATTTTTACGATATTGCTTAAAAAGCATGTACATGCATTTCACATAAAATTATGTATGTGACATGATTCTTCCCGTTAGTAACACATAAGGTCACATGGATTTGTGGAGCCCATTGCAATAACCCGTGCTCCCCACCCTACACCCAAGGATAGGTGGCTCTCAGATCAAGAGTAACTCCTACAAGGGATTATTCACCTTTGGCATCTTTTAAATCAGAAACGTGCAAAACTTTGGATGCCCCTCCTCATGGCTCCAGGGTCCCAGCTCTTGTAATCACACTGGAAGGCACAGTTTGTAATCATCACCATTCTGTTACGCTTTCCTGCGCCCCGACGAAGCACAAGTTTTATCCCAGCGGGGCCTGTGAGCCCAGGCTCTTCTCTGCCAAACAGAATTGCACTTGACCAGAAATGGCTACCTGTGTAATTCCAGGGATGAGATTCACTTTCATTGTGAAGGAAGTCTGAATGGAATGCATGTGGGCTGAAGTAAAGCAAATTAGGAATAAATAAAATCCAAATACATAGGAATCCGTATTGGAATTATTTTTTTCAGAATGGCCTTCCAGCTTTCAGAAAAGTTCTTGGAGTCACCCCGACCACATTCTCCTCGGTGCTATCTTCTGCTGAGGTGGAATCCGACTGAATGACTGAGTCAAAGTTGAGTTTTCTGGGCTGTTGACTCCACCTGTCTGACATTTCCCTGCCCTTCCATTTCTCACTGTTTTTCAGGCTTTCATCCTTGAAGTGGGTGTTTTGTGGACACTCGCCTTCCACCGAAGAGTCCAAAAAAAGGCGGTAGGAACAGTCCCTGGTCACATGTCCTCACGTTCTGGTCTATGGAGTCGTCTGCAAGGGAGATCTCGGGAAAACCGTATACAATGTTTGAGGGGCCTGCGCAACAAAGAATGCCCAAGAAAATGGATGATGCTGTATTGTATACTCTGATATTAACCTAAGAGTGCCAGGAAGAACTTAATTGATTGATGATATGCCGAAGATCCATTTGAATTGTGCTACGCTCATTCATTTCACTTTTGCTGACAATTTAAACACCGTATTTGTTAGCATAAAGTCAGTCCCTGGGCAAATGTACCGTCAGCAGGGATATTGTACAGTCTTTTGAGGTGAGATGTGGCGACTTCTATCAATAATTTTTCACGTAAATAAATCTAAATTTAAAAATTCTTAAGCCCTCCCCCTCGGCTCCTATCGGCATGTGTAGATGACGGATACGGCTATCTCTTCCTCTTTAATCACTGAGGGGCCAGTCGATGTTATGACAGTCTCTGTGGGAACCATTACTCTGAGTATTTTGGAGTCTAGTGATTTCTTGGGGGCTGGGGGACAGGGCTTTAATCAAGAAAAAAAATCTCTTGATGACAATAAAATGCAGATAACCACCCCACTTTGACACTTTTATACATAGGTCACAAATTATGATACGGTCTTGCTATAATTCATCAAACTATGCATACTACAAATTTGCGGCTGGTACAAAGCTATCATTAACCTTCATTTACCAACACTGCCCGCGTTCCTTTCTCCCTGAACCACCTCAAGTCATTCTATTTTCTTTTCCTGGGTTAGCCCTTCATCCTCCACTGATACGCTTATGTCATGCAAGCTCTGACAAGATGAGATTACTGACAATCTTATTTTTCTTTTAAAGAACCTCTTGGATGATTACTGTAGTTGCTCATCAGAAAATGAAGTAGGAGGGCATTCACTTCCCAAAGTCCCCTCTCTGTAAAGAGAGCTTTCCTACTATTCTTCCTTTCTGATCTTATAGTCTAATAAAGTTTTGCCTGATGCTCAAAAAAAAAAAAAAAAAAAAGAAAGAAAGAAAGGATATGAAGTATGAGAACATTCTAATATTTGCAACTATATGGGACTCATTAAAAGAAATATTGGGCTATTCCCCAACTCCCTCAATTGCTCCCCAGTTATCACTATCACCATCACACATGCACGCACGCACGATCTTGCCACTGTCCTCACTCTCAACCTACCGATATCATCCCTGGAAAAAAGACACCTAAGCTTAGGGACATCAGTTCTGCTGCTCTTTCCCTGGGAGGAAGAGCTAGGGACCACATTTACTCTGTTTCCTGAGAGAATACTGATTCACCCATTCTTATGTCGTAAACCAAACCTTGGACATTTATTTGTAGGGTGGAAAACGGACACCCCCAAATATCAGCTAGCAGCTCTGGGCTTCATTGCTGCTGCTTTCGTGCTCGGAAAGTATGGAGTTCTGTTGATTACGAAGTATATTTTCGTGATTCTCAGCAATGGCACAAAGACACTTGATTATAAAAATCAAGGGAACTATTCCAAAACTACACGAGAGTAACACATGGAACATCCCTGCCTTGTACCCACGAAGCAGAGATTACCTGAGACAAGTTGGCACATTTCAAAGCTTTATAGATCTTGATACTCCAAAGGTTTATCCCTGCAGGGGGGCTATTTTCATACTTACTGCAATATAACCTTACAAGGCTGAGAAGGGCACTGTAAAAAACCTAGGTGAAGTAGATTAAGCAGGGAAGAGGAATACTTCTTTTTTCCAGTTGTGTCCTGAACCTAGAGAGCTCCCTGGCATTTGGAAGTTTCGACCCTAGTATATATTTTTACGTCACATATTCCATTTGGACCAATGTTGTATTCCAAATGAGTTCTCATGAAAAAGTTCTGGATGGAGTCAAGGCTGGTTTTGACACTTGTGAGACCAGATGGCATTTAGACATTTTCCGCTACTTTGCCTCCTTTCATTCTCCTTTTCACTGAGTTACTGTCAAATTCTTCTAGGAAATTCAGCAGATACAGCCACCGTGGCTAGCATGGGTCACCAGCGGCATTTTTAAGGGATTGGATACAAGACAATTTCAACGTTTATTTATTTTTGGGACAGAGAGAGACAGAGCATGAACGGGGGAGGGGCAGAGAGAGAGGGAGACACAGAATCGGAAACAGGCTCCAGGCTCTGAGCCATCAGCCCAGAGCCCGATGCGGGGCTCGAACTCACGGACCGCGAGATCGCGACCTGGCTGAAGTCGGACGCTCAACCGACTGCGCCACCCAGGCGCCCCAAGACAATTTCAATGATTTAAGGAAACGCTCATTCAATAATGTTGATCGGGGTGCCTGGGGGGCTCAGGCGATTGAGTGACTTCGTTTTAGCTCAGGTCATGATCTCACAGTGGGTGGGTTCGATCCTCGCATCAGGCTCTGTGCTGACAGTGCAGTGCCTGCTTGGGATTCTCTCTTTCTTCCTCTTTCTCTGACCCTCCTCGACTCATTCTCTCCCTCCCTCTCTCTCAAAATAAACCAAATTTAAGAAAAAAATAAATAAGGCTAATCAGTAATATCACGATGATATAAAAATGAAAAACTATTTCCTGGATGAGTCTGTTCATTTGCAAACCAGTCCAATTTTCTACCTCATTGTTACTGCTCTATCAAAACCCCAAGAGTCAGCTCTCCTTGCTGAGGGATTATCATTGACTGGCCCAACGTTGGAATCTGACCTAAGGGTGTCAATTACATTTTCTCTCTCACTAAAGTTTTTTCTAGTTCTCTTTCAAACATTTTTATTGCTTTTATTTATTTTTGAGAGAAAGAAAGACAGAGAGATAGTGTGGGGTAGGGGCAGAGAGAGAGAGAGAGAGAGAGAGAGACACACACACACAAAATCGGAAGCAGGCTCCAGGCTCTGAGCTGTGAGCACAGAGCCCAATGCAGGGCTCGAACCCAGGAACCTCGAGATCATGACTTGAGCCGAAGTCAGACGCTCAACTGACTGAGCCACCCAGGTGCTCTTCTGGTCCTGTTTTAATTGTTTACAGATATTTATGTTTATGTTTGCATACAGTCAAGTTTTGTTCTTTTTTTTTAATGTGCAAGTCTATGAATCTTGACAAATGCATACAGCCGTATCACTATGACCACAGTGAGGACACAGAACATTTTCATCATCCCCACAACCCTAAAAACATTTTGCATCGTTACCCCTTTCTGGCCAAACAATGTCCTCGCCCCAAACTCCTGGCAACCACAGCTCTGTTTTTCACTCCTATAGCTTCCCCTTTCTGACCATGCTATAATGAGTGGAATCATATGTTACATCACCTTTAAATCTGGCTCACTTTACTTAGCTTAATGCATTCAACACTCATTCATGTTGGAGCGCCTGGGTGGCTCAGTCGGTTAAGCATCCGACTTCAACTCAGGCCATGACCTCATGGTTCGTGAGTTCAAACCCCGTGTTGGGCTCTCTGCTGACAGCTCAGAGCCTGGAGTCTGCTTCCCATTCTGTGTCCCCCCCTCTCTCTCTGCCCCTCCCCTGCTTGTACTCCGTCTCTCTCTCAAAAATAAACAGTATTTACAAAAAAAATTTTTAAATGACTCATTCATCTTGTTATGTGCATCAGTAGTTCACTTCTTTTCATTACTAGGTAGTATTTCATTGTATGGATGTACCATTGTTCAAACATTCCCAGTTGGAGGACATTTGGGTCACTTCTAGTTTGGGGAAATGAGGAATAAAGCTGCTGTCAACATTTTTGTACGTTGTCGTTGTTGTTTTTAGTTTCACTTGAGTAAATATGTAGAATTTCCACATCGTACGGGAAGTATATATTTATTTTTTTTTTTATTTTTTTTTTTCAACGTTTATTTATTTTTGGGACAGAGAGAGACAGAGCATGAATGGGGGAGGGGCAGAGAGAGAGGGAGACACAGAATCGGAAACAGGCTCCAGGCTCCGAGCCATCAGCCCAGAGCCCGACGCGGGGCTCGAACTCACGGACCGCGAGATCGTGACCTGGCTGAAGTCGGACGCTTAACCGACTGCGCCACCCAGGCGCCCCTATATTTAACTTTACAAGAAATTGACAAACTGTTTTCCCAAGTAGCTGTGCCGTTTTATATTCCTACCAGCAGTGTATGAGAGCTTCCGAAGCTCCACCTCTTTGCCCGTTTTTTTTTTTAACCATTCTAATACATGTGTAATGATGTCTCACCGTGGTTTTGATTTACATTTCCAATGTAACTAATAATCCTGAGCCTCTTTTCATGTGTTTATCCACCCACTGTCCATATTGTTTGGTTAAGCGTCTTCAAAACTTTTGTCCCTATTGTGGGTAGGTTGTCTTCTTACTACAGAGTTTTGGGAGGTGGTTATATAGTCTGGATACAAGTCTTTGTTGGTCTGTGTTTTGCAGATATTTTCTCCCAGGGTGTGGCTTGTCTTTTCCTGCTCTTAACAGCATTTTTTGCAGAGCACACATTTTTTAATATCGATGAAGTCCCAGTTTGTCAATTCATTTTCTTTTATGGACCGTGCTTTTGGCGTCATACCCAAGAAATCTTTGCCTAACCCGAGGCCACAAACATTTTCTGAGGAAGCCCCAGCTTCGGCTGTCAGCTCTACATTTTTTCGCAAAAGCATCCTGCCCCTACTGTGGTAACCTCATATGACAACGTCCAAAATCACTCTAACCTACGTCTGGGTCCTGTTTGGCCACTGGGAACCAAGGACAGCTCCAAAGAGGTCAACCTTGGGAACCCCCCCACCCCCAGCCTCAGCATGCTACACTACCAACTTTTTCTTTCAAGTTTACTTTATTTTGAGACAGAGACAGAGACAGAGAGAGAATTCCAAGCAAGCTCCATGCTGCCAGCATAGACCTCGATGCTGCGACCGATCCCATGAACCTTAAGATCGTGACCTGAACTGAGATCAAGAGTCAGAAGCTTAAGCGACTGAGCCACCCGGGTGACCCTTTACCACCACCTTTTATTTTGCTGTGGCTCCACCTTTGACTGGTCTCAGGCAGCCAGCCTGGCAACCTCTTCCCACACCCCCAAATGAACATCGGAAGGAAGAGGTGGGCCAGAGCCCTGCGGTTGTTAACTTCACTTCTCTAACTCACCTCAAGGCACACATCTGATCACTCCTGTGTCCTGCTTCTCCTTCCTTCTCCTCTCCCCTACACCAGGTAGGGCTGGAAGAAAGCAATCTTCTTCGGTGGTCCTCCACCAGCAACTCCCTATGGCCCGACCCCGTAAGTGTGAGTGTGGACTTTGACATACTCAAGTAAGGAGACAAAGCAATGTAGAAAATCGTTTCTCTAAGCATTATCGTGGTTTCCCAGACCGTCACTTGCAGCAAAATCCTACTTTCGAATGTCGCAAGTTGGGTATTTTCTCAGTTTTTTTCTGTCTGCGTTAATGGCAGATGGAGAGGTGGATGCCTCCATGTAAGACCAAGGTCAAGCACTTAGAGGAACCAAAGAAAGCACATCAAGCTGTTTTAAACCCCTACCACCATCTCACCCCCGTTTAGACCCCTCCCCTCCCCTCCTCACGTTCATACACACAGTCTGAACAAGCCTACCCTTCTTACTCCCCCCCTCAAAGCCCATCACAGCACAGCTCCTCCCCCTCAGACCTCCCCTCCCCCTCCCCCATATCTGGGTTTCAAAGTGTTTAAAGGTAACTCTGAGCACTCTCTCATATAAATCCATACCGCCATCCATGACTCCTGGCCATTCTGTTCTCCCACTAACCCAAATAGCACGTGAAGGGCCGGGAGCCTGAGACACAGGAGTCTTCTTTAGAAGGCTGAGGAAGGACAGAAAGCTCACGTGTTAACATGTTAAAATATTTGCCCAGCTATGCACGCACACACACAGGAGCAAATACACATACGGAAAATGCCTCAAGAAAACACACTCAAGTATCAATTGAGATCCTCTCTAGATGGGAAGGTTATAGCTGATTATTGTCTTTATCCTTTCTGGAATTTTTGTAAAACTCGATGTTGTATATTTATTCCTTCCACAGTAAGAAAAAATCATCGAAGCGAAGATCTCTAAAATTTGGCTGAAGTCTTGCTTCCTCCCATAAACCTCATCTGCTCACTTTCCCTGATAGAACCCCCATAATTAACTTATTAGGCATTCAACTACTATTTAACGAATGCTAGTTATACGATGGTCTCTGTGCTAGATGTCTGTTCAATACACAGACAGCAGATTCAAAATCTGTAACCAGCTTTATAGCCCAGTTAACAACTACTGTTGATTCTTGACTAACACGGGTTTGAAATGCATGACTCCATGCATAAGTGGATTTTTTTCTACAGTATAATACTGCCAATGTATTCTCTCCCTTATAATTTTCTGAATATTTTCTTTTCTCCAGTTCCCTTTTTTGTAAGAACGCACACAAGGCACAGAATGGGTGTTAATCCACTGCTTATGGTATTGATAAGACTTCAGATCAACAGTAGGCAGTGGCAGGGTGGGGGAGGCGCCCCGAACCCCGATACTGTGCAAGGGTCAAGTGTATAGAGAATGGACCGAGTCCAAAGTGCCGGAACATGTCTAGAGGCCTCACCCTCTGCCTTTAGTTGCTGGTTTGATGAGAAAACCCGGAGCATATGGGGCAGAAGGGACATCCTGAGGTCATTCGCCCACTGGAACAGGAGTATTTCAGAATTTCAATAACTGGAACAATTGTCCCACTGCATTTCAGCCCTGCTTCCCTGCCCTGTTCTTACAGTGATGTAATAACTGCACAGGGTGGC
This sequence comes from Leopardus geoffroyi, assembly GCF_018350155.1. Classification (NCBI taxonomy): domain Eukaryota; kingdom Metazoa; phylum Chordata; class Mammalia; order Carnivora; family Felidae; genus Leopardus; species Leopardus geoffroyi. The sequence goes on from NC_059326.1 coordinate 102,395,566, forward strand.
AGCTGTGACAAAAAGACAGTAAGGGAGATGTAAAATCCTTGAACATTTAGATGTCACTTCTCCTTGTTCCCATAGATTCGTGTGAGTACACATATCACAGTTCTTTTTTTTTTTTTGTAAAAAAAAAAAAAAAGTGTATTTATTTATTTTGGAGAAAGGGAGAGAGCTAGCAGGGGAGGGGCAGAGAGAGAGAGAGAGGGAGACACACAATCGGAAGCAGGCTCAGCACAGAGCCCGACACAGGGCTCGAAGCCAGTCACCGTGGGATGGTGACCTGAGATGAAGTCGGATAAGGTAATCATCCATTTACTTGCCTGTCTCTTCCCACCAAATTCCAAGATTCTTAAGAGGGCTGAACACGCATTATTTATTTAGGGACTTACCTAGTACAGGAACCAGCACCGCTAAGCACTCAATAAACATTTGTTGAATAAACCTTTTAAGATTAGGATTCCCCAGGGGCACCTGGGTGGCCCAGTCGGTTAAGCGTCCGACTTCAGCCAGGTCACGATCTCGCGGTCCGTGAGTTCGAGCCCCGCGTCAGGCTCTGGGCCGATGGCTCAGAGCCTGGAGCCTGTTTCCGATTCTGTGTCTCCCTCTCTCTCTGCCCCTCCCCCGTTCATGCTCTGTCTCTCTCTGTCCCAAAAATAAATAAACGTTGAAAAAAAAAAAAAAAAGATTAGGATTCCCCAGTCCTGAAAAGGGAAACAGTTCTGTCCAGTGGGGTCCTCTGAGGAATAACCCGAACGGTTCCAGCTAAGAGACATTCGTGAAAATACGATATTCTGTTTGGTACTTGCTTGGGAAGGAGAAATTGTGCTCAGATGTGCGGTATCAGAAGATCCCAAGTACAGCACAGAGAGAATCGGGGAAGAAGTCAGGGGAGCAGGAAAGGGGAAACAAAGCAAAAGAATGCTGATTACTGGGGCACCTGGGTGGCTCAGTCAGTTAAGCATCCGACTCTTGGTTTTGGTTCAAGCCATGATCTCACAGTTTGTGAGTTCAAGCCCTGCATTGGGGTCTGTGCTGACAGCACAGCGCCTCCTTGGGATTCTCTCTCCTTCTCTCTTCCCCTCCCAGATTCACGCTCTCTCTCTCTCTCTCTCTCTCTCTTTCTGTCTCTCTCTCTCAAAATAAACTTTAAAAAAAAAGAAGAAGAAGAAGAAAAGAAAAGAATTGCTGATTATTGTGTATCGAACCACAAGAGTTGGGATCCAGAAGCCACCCTGGTGAAACATCCACATACAAACATACCTGTCCCAAAGACAGATTAAGCTGACTTTTAAACTCTCAGTATAATATCGAAGGCTCAGGTGCTAACCCGTATGGACTAAAAGCAGATCAGACATAAATGGGAAGCCCAGCTGCCCAAGTGACCCCTTCACTTTCTGTAGGGCAGGCTGGGGGCCAGCTGCCCATAGGATTCACCATGTCCCACATTCCCTGGATTGGTGCAAGAAATCCATATCCTCCTCATTTGTTTTGTGTCCTGAGCGTCCTGCACAGCCCAGGAGAGCCATACCTCTGAGGCCTCTGAAATGTGTGTATGTGTCCTGTTTTCTAGAACCTTCCTCCTGGAAGGGGCGCACCCTCATTAGAATGGATGAACGCTGCTGGATTCCATGATTGAAGCCCTTCCCACTAAGGTCCTGGCACTTCTCAGTGTGTACCTAAGAAGTGTTCTTTAGAACGTCTGCCCGTTCTGGTTTCCAGTTGGGGTGGCTTTTTTCCATCCATGAGAAGGCTGATTTTGTGACCAAGCCCAGGTCGCAAGCTGCCTGAAATTGAGTTGAAATCAGTCGCTGGACCACTCCTGTGAGCCACTTGGCACCCCCTTACTGACGTGGATTTTCATTCAGAGCACTTTGAAGTTCCAAAAGAAAATCAACATTTTTTGTTTCTTATGGGGGGTGGGGGTGGGGGGGAATAAAAGCAAAAAAAACAGTCATGTCACCAAATTTGTATTATTTTACTGTCAAAGATCACCAAGTCCAACTAAGTGGGCACTCCCTTGTCACAATCAATATCTAATTCCCTAAGGGATTTGCAGCAGGGGGTGGGGGTGGGGAATAGAACCACGTATAAAAATTAGATGGGGGGCGCCTGGGTGGCGCAGTCGGTTAAGCGTCCGACTTCAGCCAGGTCACGATCTCGCGGTCCGTGAGTTCGAGCCCCTCGTCGGGCTCTGGGCTGATGGCTCAGAGCCTGGAGCCTGTTTCCGATTCTGTGTCTCCCTCTCTCTCTGCCCGTCCCCCGTTCATGCTCTGTCTCTCTCTGTCCCAAAGATAAATAAACGTTGAAAAAAAAAAATTTAGATGGTAAGACACAGAAGGAAAGTGCCTCCTTGAAATACTCCAACAGCTTCACTGAGGCTTCCCTCATTCTTTTCTCACTCTTTCTGGACTCCTTCTGTTCTCTGTTCTCCTTCATCTTAAGTATATCCATCCCTTAAGACTTCGGAATCTTGGATTTACTATCTGTACAGCTTCTGACCCTCAGGAATGCGATGCTAAGCAAATGCCCCAATGTGTATGGATCTCCCACACAACCCAATAGGCAAGAGTGAGTGTGATCCCTGCTACCTTTTCTCTTCCCTATTCCTTTTCCTCCCCATATACTGAGGAACCGAGAGGTTCCTTCCCTCACGATTCACCCTCCTAAAGAATGGAGACTTACAGCTCTGGCTTTCCATAGGAGGGCCACAACTAACTTCAGCTGCCTTCCGCTAAAACTGAACACATCCCTTCAAACCCACGCTTAAACAATAGCACAAAAATCTCCCCACTCTCTCAAGACACCCCTTGGCCCCAAGCCTCAAGAGGTGACGTCTTATTTCATTTCTGGCTTGCCTCCCCAAGCCCCAGTGATTACTTTAGGTACATCCGGCATGGACTCATCTCTCTGCGTCTCCTTAACATTAACTTAGATCTCTTGGCCACCCATGGACCACCGCACGCTGTTGAGGGCTACCTGTTTCTGATACCCAGCTGCCAGGGAGAACTTCCTCACACCCTCAGTCAAAATGACAGCAGCTCAAGGGCCAGAAATGTCTCCCTCCTGCCGGTAACCGTAAGTCCCACTCCCAGCTTTTACAGTGGTCGCTCCTAATCTGTCCTGTGTAATTTTCCATGCCCCTAAATCTGGCCAGGGCTCTAAGCGGCCAAAGCTTAACCCCTACAGCTTGGGTTTACCCTCATCTCTCTGGGAGCACCCTCCTTCTACCTCTCGAGCCCACACGTTTACGTTCCTCAAGCACCACTCTCTCGAGAATCTTTTCCAAAGCAACCGCCTCTCACAATGTTCCCTCTTCCCTACAACCCTTGAGGCTAACCACGCGTCGCGTATCACGCTGTTCATACATGAATTCAGCCCCCGCCTCAAATCTCACGTTATGAAACACGCACACACACACACATATGGTAACACTAACTCACGTAGTGAGAAACTTATTCCACTTTCGATGGTCTCTCAGTCCTTCCAAATCAAAGAGAACATTTTAATTCGGCACCAGAAAGCCCTTCCTGCTTTTCTCAAACTAACATCTCCTTTTTGAGAGAAAAAAAAGAACAGGCCTCCCGCTCTCAGATCCTTTTTAGCCCTGAGTGTCTAAAAAAACCATAGTCTGGTCATCACAGTTTTTGTGTTGACTCTCCTACTTGGGACACAGGACGTCCTGTTTCCCCTTGTAATACTTTTATTCAGATAAAACCATTGGGGATAAATCGTTTTATTCAGATAAAACTATTGGGGATAAAAATTCAGATAAAACTAAAAGGGAATCACTCTCCCTTTTTTTTTTTTTTTTTTTTGTTTTTCCATTTAGCAAATGTTGAAAACTTTTTCAAAATTTGAGAATTTTGGATTCACAGATGACTGACGTATCGGAAATAATGCTCTAAAAGATACTCTGGCTAAAATTCTTTATCTCTAAACCTGGTGATCACCTGTGGCCCAGACCTGTGCACATAATCAGTGATGCAAAGGTGGCCAGGTTAGCACTAGCTCTGGAGGCAAGGGGGGAACAGGAAGGAGATGGTCTGGACAATGCACCTGAAAGAAAGACCGCACCTTCATCGATACACAAGTCCGTCATAAACCTCCTCCAAGATCGAGACAAGGCTCCCGTGCAGTAGCCTCACTGACTGCCATTCTGGGACTTGCCTCCAGTTCCTGACTTACCCCCCCCCCCCACCCAGTAAGAACACGGAGTAGCTGCAGAAGAGGCAGACCATGAACTTCATTCCAGACCCACCCACATCCAATGCCCTGCACCTCACTTTATCTAAACACACCTCAACATCACCAAGCTCATTATTTCCACTTATCGTTGAGCTCCATATAAAACAGACAGGACACTGCTACAATTCGGCACTCTTGAATGTTAGCAGAAACTCATGTAAATTCCTGGTCTTAGGAATTCCTGAGGAATTCGGACCAGGGAAATCCCATGACCCGTTAACAGGAATGCCCCAAAGAAATAATTACACCGAAATTCCTTTGTTATCTATCAATATCAATTGCCAGGCACTCTATCAGCTTGGGGATAAACAAGTGACCCCGATCTGTCAATGGTTATGTGCTAAAAGAGATAAGATAAAACAATGGATTCCCATTTGGGCAGAAGCCGGCTCTTGTCTTTGTGGTCAACAACATACTGCACTAAATCCTGTTATCGCTCAATAGGGATCCAGGAGGGATTAAGGGTTGAGGTTCGAATTCCAAGAGATTGATTCCAAACAGAAGTGGTAGGAGAAAAAAAAATAACAGAAACAAGAGTGAAAGACGGTTCCAAATGTTAGTAATGGCATCCACAAGGGAGCAAGGTGAAGTCCAGAAGTCAATGAGGAGAATTATGGCAAGAAGACCTGGAATGAAGCCACCCACGCTAATTGCCTTCAGTCAAGATGACAGGCGCTAAGACAAAAACACCATAAATCACTTAAACGATTGCACAACAAGTTGATTATGTAAAGCATTTCTGATGGTCTTATAAATATGTACAGATGTATCAAAATTAGCACAGATTTAATTCTTCAAAACGACTTCTTCAACTTTGCAAGAATCCAGGTGGCCCCTAAGAATAAGGCCGGGAGACTCCAGGGTCGTAAGCCTGTCTGGTGTGGTCTCCCAAAGACCTGGGTCACCACACTGACGCTGGCAAACAGCCAGGGTGGAAGCGAAGTAACCAGCTACTTTGACATTTTTCATTTTGTATTTTCAGCAAAAACTGTGCACGCGTGTCTTTTGGAAACAATATTCACATACCACATGTGAATATGTTAGGGATAAATCAAAATCTTACTTACTTAAAATAAGGCAATGGAAAACTTTCTCTGTCACCAAGACAGCTGCGTTACAACTTCTAAATTCAGACTCATTGCTCTGAAATACCACCCGTATTAGAAAATCGAGTACATGCTCCTAATAATAAATACAATAAAGAGTTATATCAGCAGTCGCTCACAATGACTTACCAAGTATATCCCAGATCTTTTTTTTTCTTTTTTTTCTTTTTTTTTTTTTTTTTTCAACGTTTATTTATTTTTGGGACAGAGAGAGACAGAGCATGAACGGGGGAGGGGCAGAGAGAGAGGGAGACACAGAATCGGAAACAGGCTCCAGGCTCTGAGCCATCAGCCCAGAGCCTGATGCGGGGCTCGAACTCACGGACCGCGAGATCGTGACCTGGCTGAAGTCGGACGCTTAACCGACTGCGCCACCCAGGCGCCCCAAGTATATCCCAGATCTTAAGATATGCACTGTATTTCAAATCCCTCTTTGGTAAACAAGGTCACACAGGGCAGAGTCCTAAGCTCCCAAGATATAAGTCAGCCAATACGACTTAAGTATTTTCATGAAGTGTATAATAAAGAACTTTCTATTAATAGTGATGGCAAACTACACGCCCAGACGACAGACACGGATGTCCATGCGTACCCATAATCATAACCAAGGGAGGCTGAGCCTCCGACATTTTTTACGTATTTGCAGACACGTTTAAAACAACACGGATCGTGTTTAGATTTCACAATTGTTGATTTCACAATTGTTGATTTCACAGCCGGAAGTTACCTTGAAGACGCCACTGCCTGGAAAAGCCAGGATCCAAGGAAGTTTGGGTTCAAACATCCCAGCCGTAGGCTCCAGGTTCACTAGCACGTGACTTTGGACACAGTCCTCAGCTGTCCCCAGCTTCCGTAAGAGACCGCACAGCTGACCGTGGCCACCTTCTAGGGCCCTTCGGAAGAGAGAAGCTTTCGGGTGTGGGGAGCCTGCACCCAGTGCCCGGCACAGAGCACGGGCGTCACACACACGGGCCACCCTCAGCAGCCTTATCAACAACAGCTGCGTTTAGCCCCGGAGGGTAAAAAGACTTGACCGACTTCGAGCAGTTAATAAGCCAGGGAGTCAGGGCTTCCCTCAGGTTTCCTGAGTTTTCATCCAGGGCTCTTACCACTTAACCACGGCTGCCCCTAATGGGTCATCTTGTTTTAGAGATCACATTTCTTTTTTTTTTTTTTTTTTTTTAACGTTTATTTATTTTTGAGACAGAGAGAGACAGAGCATGAACAGGGGAGGGGCAGAGAGAGAGGGAGACACAGAATCGGAAACAGGCTCCAGGCTCTGAGCTGTCAGCGCAGAGCCCGACGTGGGGTCGAACTCATGGACCGCGAGATCATGACCTGAGCTGAAGTCGGACGCTTAACCGACCGAGCCACCCAGGCGCCCCTAGAGATCACATTTCTAAGAGATTGATTAACGTGCCCAGAAGCCACAGGAACCGTGTGTGACGTCAGATGCAGTCGCACTTGAACGGGGTCCTTAAGCCCGTGAGAGAAAGTCCTCTTGTGTTCCACTGCTTTGATTATGACACAGCTAAATAGACCCTGAGAGGGGCGCCCGGGTGGCTCAGTCGGTTAAGCGTCCGACTCCAGCTCAGGTTATGATCTCACGGTTCATGAGTTCAAACCCGTGTCAGGCTCCATGCTTGAGAGCTCAGCGCCTGGAGCCTGCTTCCCATTCTGTGTCTCCCTCTCTCTCTCTCTGTCCTTCCCCTACTCACACTCCGTCTCTCTCTCTCTCTCTCTCTCAAAAATAAACAAACATTAAAAAATATAGTAAACAGACTCTGAGAAATTTCAGACCTGGGAACATGTGCCCGCAGGGACACGCAGGTCTGGCACAGGCTCCTAGTCACAGGCTTGGTCAGGTGTCAGGCAGGGCACAGTCACCAGCACACAAGCATGTTTTATTTAGGATACCTCAAAAAGCCAGCCAAGTGGCAAATGTGGACATCTGTGCTACACTGCGGCCGTCCTGGTTTTCAGTCTAATCTGTCAAGATAACCATTTCCCCATTCTCTTAAACAAACACAGACTTCCTTGTTTAAACACCATAACAGTTCCACCAGAAGACACAGCTTTTCATCATTCTGTGTTAAGGACGCTGGCAAGGGTCTGAGAAGAGAATCAAAACATCTTACACGTAAACGGGCTGATTTTGCTGCTTTACACATCCCAGGAAATGGGAGGGAGGGAGAACCCTGAAGATCCAGATAAAAGAATCGCATCGGAGGAGAAGGGATAGTGAGTTTTTAAAGGGTAATTGAATTAGAAATGCAATCGCGAGCCCAGTTCAGCTTCTAAAAGAAACAAGAAAAAGAAACCGGGTCAGGTTTTCGTGTTTCTTCTGCAAAAAGCCTCAAGTTCAGCAAATGTAAGTGCATGGCTCCCACTGCTCTTATACATTTATAAAAACAACAGTAGGGGGGCCTGGGTGGCTCAGTCGGTTGAGCGTCCGACTCCGGCTCAGGTCATGATCTCACGGTTCGTGAGTTCGAGCCCCATGTCGGGCTCTGTGCTGACAGCTCAGAGCCTGGAGGCCGCTTCGGATTCTGTGTCTCCCTCTTTCTCTCTCCTCCCCCCCTTATGCTCTGTCTCTCTCTTCTCAAAAATAAATAAACATTAAAAAAAAAAAAACAACGGTAATGCTTGAGCAGGATGCTGTCCTCAGGAAAGCTGTTTAAACGTGAGCAAGTTTGCTTCACCACCGACTCAAACCCTCTTGAAAGCCCGTGAGTAGAAAGCTCTGTCACAACACGGTGCGCATTCTTTTCCTTGAGGAGGCATTCGAGGTCATTTCCTAATATTTGAGACTAGAAACGTGAAGAGGGGGGGAGGGGACCTTCACGGTGGAATGAGCGAGAATTTTGACAAGGCTGATGCTCAGGATGTGCTTCAGCCTCACGACTCGCGATTTCATTTGCAAGATATCCAAAACTCACTCTGAAACGGGAGGAAGATAAAACTTACGCAAAATGCTGATACGCTTCCTACTTAGACAAAAAATGGTGGTAACCCAAACCCTACGAGGGCCGTGCTTGAGTGTAGTTCAAGTGCAAGCCGGGAGATCTGGGGTTCACATTCTGGTTCGATGGCATAATTGCATGATCTCGAATGAGTTGATAACCCTCTTGGAGCCTGGGTTGTGTTTTGTTTTGGTTTTGGTTTTTTTACCTGTCACATGGGGATAAAAATAGCTTAGACAGTACTTGTGAAGATTAAAAGAGATTTGCAATAGTAAGTGCTTAATAAATTGAGCAATTTTTTTTAATGTTTATTTACTTTGAGAGAGAGATAGAAAACGAGTGGGGGGAGGGGAGAGAAAGAGAGGGAGAGAGAGAATCCCAAGAAGGTTCCACGCCATCAGCCCAGAGCCCGATGTGGCGCTCGATCTCAGGAACTATGAGATCGTGACTTGAGCCGAAATCGAAAGTTGGATGCTGAACCCACTGAGCCACCCAAGCACCAAAATAAAGTTAGCAATTGTTAAGTGAAGCGTCCGCTAACACCTACCATTATGGGATCATGTTCTCACTGGCATATAATTCAAGTTAACAGATCTCCCATATAACATGAGCATGTCCAGCTTCACAAAATTTCTAAATAATTTAACTCAGAAATTATAAACCTGTATAAGAAATACCATGCTCTGAGTGTCGACCCCACGTTCAACTCCTTATGGAGAAAGTGGCCGGAATTTGCAACAGTTGTCACAGCCATCCCAGCACAGCTGGCTGGGCCACGTTCCCTGGACACGGGTGGGACCCCGTCTCTAAGCTCTGGCCTGGGGTCATCTTGCAGACTATGGTCTGACCCATAGATGGCTGGAGGAAACTAGTAGGTTGGGATCAGCCGACCCCATGGTGTCTTCCCCTTGAACGACAAAGTCAGCGTCCATGAGAACAGTGGTAGCAAAGACCGATAGAAGCCGACTAATAGTTATCTGACCGCGATGGAAAAATCCTGAACTTGGGGAGCGACACAGGCCTTTGCGGAGAACACGAGAAGACGCAGCCAACAGAGTTGAAAATTCTGGCTCTCCACCAGCCCTGGCCAGGTGTGAAGGACATTTTTTAAATCATCCTTTATTTCTTCACGAATCCTTACAACATCCTAATGGAGGCATCCGGAATATATATTGGCTGCCTTGAGACTCGAGTCTTCAGTGTGTCATTTTATCTCTGATGAGTCAGGAGGCACCAAAAGATCTCAAAACACTCGAGGGTCACAATTATTCACATTAGTTCCCGTAGGAGCACAGATGTCTCGTTACTTCCTCTTGGGATTTTGCGTCTATATTCTGAGAGCTGCTATTACATGGTGGGCGACACTAATTAGAGTCTAGTCGGTTCAGCCTACGTGGCTTCGTTAAACAAATATTAATGCTGAATGTAATGCTCTAGGTCTAAACACAAAACATGGCTAAACTTTGCAAGCAACCTACAAATGAGTAAGAAGTTTTCCTGTCCTCAAAAATATTAGAACCTCATGGGATTCGACAAGTTCACAAATATTATGAGATAGAATAAGATACATGCTTTAGGAGAGCAACACTTTTACGATGGTCCAGGGAACGATGTAAGGTGATGGATGCTTTGCTTCACTTGATGGTGGTAATCATTTCGCCATGTACGTGAATACCAAATCACCACATTGCACACCTTATTTGTTTTATTTTTAATTTTTTTTTAATTAAAAATTTTTTTTGTAAGTAGGCTTCATGCCCAGTGTGGAGTCCAGAGTGGGACTGGAACTCAGACCCTGAAATCATGACCTGGGCCGAGATCAAGACTCAGACACTTAACGACTGAGCCACCCGGGCGCCCGTAAAATAAATTTTTAAAAGCAACAACAGCAATGTAAGTTTGACATTGGTCGAGTTGGAAGAAACGAAAGGCACTTCGGAGGGGAAGCAGTCCAGGATTCAGGGAACACTGAGGGAAAGCAAGACGCCCAACACCTTGAAATCCAAGTATAATTCTTTTTTATTTTTTTTTTCAACGTTTATTTATTTTTGGGACAGAGAGAGACAGAGCGTGAACGGGGGAGGGGCAGAGAGAGAGGGAGACACAGAATCGGAAACAGGCTCCAGGCTCTGAGCCATCAGCCCAGAGCCTGACGCGGGGCTCGAACTCCCGGACCGCGAGATCGTGACCTGGCTGAAGTCGGACGCTTAACCGACTGCGCCACCCAGGCGCCCCGAAATCCAAGTATAATTCTGATGGGAAGACGAAGCCATGATGGGAACGGGGCAGAGTGTGAACAAGGATGGCGAAGGCTTGCTTGGGGAACAGCATGTATCGCAGAGCGACTGGTGTGGAGAGAACTTGTAGTAAGATGTAAAGACAAAGGGAAACTTGGGGCCAGGGAATGAAGGCATTGAAACGTCAGGATAAAGCGCTCAGAATTTATTTTGTAAGTAATGCTGTCTAGAGACGTTTTAGAGCAGGGAGTGATATAATCAGCTGACCCGGAGTCTGACACATGCTTCCACACTTGAATAACTTCTCCATAAAAATATGACTTTATCAAAATATCTTTATGAATAAAAGAGCGCATACCTATAAAAATGCGAATAAGCAATGGAAACACGATAGAGACTAAGAATTTAAGTAGTATAACATCCAAGCATAATGGAGTCTCCAATTTGCCTTATCAAAGAGAGATGTCCATTTTCTCGCCTAATCATCACTCCAAGCTGACTCCTGCAACCAATATTCTGTTTTTCGCAGAGCGTTCAACAGGCTGGGACTATCTGTCGGGCTCTCTCCTGAGGCTGCAACATGAGGCAGACATAAAGAACGTGAGCTAGCCCGCAGAAATGGAAATTTTCATCCATAACTGCTGCAGTCGAAATGGGCAGAGCCCTCTTGACGAGCAATGTGGCACGTGTATTAAGAGCTACGGGACGTTCATATCCATTGACCCAGTCTACCCACTCCTGGGTCTCTAGTCTTAGAACGTTTTTAAAAATAAAGAGAAAGTGGTGTGGATTAATACGGTTATCATTGGGTTTGTTATACTTGTGAAAGAAAATAAAGAGAAACTTAAATTTTTTAAAAAGTAGGCGGAATTCTTAAAATAAACAAAAGACCCTATACTTCACAGACTATTAGATACTTTATTTTATTTATTTTGTTTTATTCTATATTTTATATTTTATTTTATTTTATTTTATTTTATTTTATTTTATTTTATTTTAGAGTGTCTGCAAGTGGTAAAGGAAGAAAGAGAGAACCTTAAGCAGACTCCACGCTCCGCACAGGGCCCAACGTGGGGCTCGATCCCACGATCCCGGGATCATGATCTGAGCTGAAATCAAGAGTCAGACGCCAACTAACTGAGCTACCCAGGTGCTCCTAGACAGCTATTTTAAATCATAGTTACAAAGACTGTGTAGGCATGTGCAACAATGTTTCTGAGTTAACTGTAAAAAGAAAATCAGACCCAAAACATACAACAGGAGGAAAATTATGTAAAACAAAAAAAAAAAACTTCCTATAAAACAGACTGCACAACAATAGATTGTATATATGTATATTATATATATACATATATATATTACACACACACACACACACACACACGACACCAATCGTGTTAGGAAGGATAACACCAATCCTTGTGTTAGGATCGGATAACACCAATCGTGTTAGGAAGTTTATTAAAGGAGATGTATTTTCCTCTGTTTTGTCTTCCAAAATGTTGTGTTGTTATAATTACCAAAGAGTAAAGGAAGAAAAGGGCTAAGAATAGAGCTCTGAAAGGAAGCTAGTGGTCCCCTTAAGATGGCATATGGAAAAAGAAGTTATTGGCCTGGAGTGGTTTCTCCCCTGATAGATCCCATGTGGGTTCAGAGTGCTAGGGGGTTGGGGGATTCCTAGAAGACTTGAAGCCACCAGAAGCACATAGCAGAGAATGAGAAATGGGTCCCATGATGAATGTGTCCTGTTTGGTTCCTGAACAACGGTTCAGTAAGAAGAGAGCAGAGAACGGGCAGAAAGAAGGAGGTGTGACATTTCACTGAGTTGTAGTTCTCATATACAGATGATCAAACCACACCCTCCACCTTCTGGTCTCAAATGTTTACAGACAGTATGGTTTCTTTCCTCTTCCTCCCTTGGGAAAGACCCATAGGAGGTTCAGAAATTGAACACTTGAATACAATCACTGGTACTGTAATACAAGCTGATATTAGCAACACCCACTTAGAAACGGAGGTATTTCATTCTTTTTTATGTATTTATTTTTTAACATTTATTCATTTTTGAGAGACAGAGAGAGACAGAGTGCGAGTCAGGGAGGAGCAGAGAGAGAGGGAGACACAGAATCCGAAGCAGGCTCCAGGCTCTGGGCTGTCACCACAGAGCCCGACGTGGGGCTCGAACCCACAAACCGTGAGATCGTGACCCGAGCTGAAGTCGGACACTTAACCGACTGAGCCACCCGGGCACCCCAATTTCATTCTCCCTTTGAGCAAACCAGTAAAAATAAAATGGTTTTGATAACAACTGAGACCACAATAAAGACCTTCTTAAATTATGAGTAGCAGAATAGAATGTGTACTTAATTGTTAGCTACAAACAGTGAAAGTACTGTGTCTACATCTCTCAGAATGACCTAAGAATGAATAATCTATAGAATTATTCATTAATTCTCTAATATGTACAGCAACGAAGAGGAAAACAAAGCACCATCATATAAAATGTAGCAAATTAAATTACTGCTTCACAAGGATAGAAATATTACTTAATGATTAACGTGCTGCTTGGATTAAAACAGTTTGAAAAGGAAGGACTGATTCAAAGCCAATTAGTACCGCTAAATGAAAGTTTTGCTTTGGGGACTTTTATTATTTACGAGATATGTTTATCATTACTGTAAGTCAGACAACATTTTAACGAGGCTGCCCCTGAGCGTGTCGCCCAGAGCAGAAACCAGCGTTCTCCTCTGAACCCATTTCTCTGTGGAACCTCTCTCTTCCCACTGGAGGTGGCTCTGCAGACCTGATCCCATGTACCGGAGTGATTTTCTGGGCGCACACGCATCTTTCACCCCGCTCCTCCTGACTATGGTGAGGAAGCTACGCAGCAAGAAGGTGGAATCCCGGCAGTAGGTCACACTTGGTTCCAAGAAGGGGGCAAAGGTTAAGAATGAGTACAATTAAGCAGACAACCATGTATGGCTTGCTACCCTGCAGAGGCAGATTCCCCTGGCACAAAGAGAAGAAAGGTCCATGAATGAGATCATGTCACCTTTCTCTGCTTACATAGTCACTCCAGCCTCCTTTCCTCGGGCCCGGGCTGGCTTTTCCAGGCCTGGTCTAAGGGCCCTATAAGAATTCAGACTCTGCTTTTTGCATGTCAATGAACTCTGAGCCTCTCAGAACCCAAGAGTCCATGAACCTCTGGACACGTGCTAAACCAGCACGCTTGACTTTAGAAAGCGAGCACTTCAACGATCTCAAGATACTATTGGGCTGGCTTTGGGCCTAACGATACTTTTTTTTTTTTTTTTAATTATTTTAATGTTTATTTATTTTTGAGAGAGACAGAGAGAATGCGGGGACAGGACAGAAAGAGACAGTGGGAGACACAGAATCTGAAGCAGGCCTCAGGCTCCGAGTCGTCAGCACAGAGCCCAACATGGGGCTCAGACTCACGAGATCATGACTTGAGCCAAAGGCAGATGCTTAACCGACTGAGCCACCCAGGTACCCTGCACTTTTTTTTAAATTTTTTTAATTTTAGAGGGAGACATTGTGCACAAGCCAGGGAACAGAGAGGAAGAGAGAGAATCGCAAGCAGGATCCATGCTCCGTGAGGAGCCCAATGCGGGGCTTGATCCCATGACCCTGGGATTATGACCTGAGCCAAAATTAAGAGTTGGATACTCAACCGACTGAGCCACCCAGGGGCCCCTGAGATACATTTTTAAATTGAAAGGGAAGGGATTCTGGTTTCGGGCAGAGCAGGTCCTCACAGAGGACGAGACTCAATAAACTCACTTCGCCCATGAACTCTAAGTCAGAAAGAGTTTTCTAAATTATATTTTAATCCATGGATTAGTTCACTCAATTTCTTTTATGATTTTCTTTTCTCACTAAATTATTTTTGCTCTCCAGGAGTGATTCTAGCTAGGAAATATGACATCAATTCCCAGAGTAGGCATTAACTCATGGTAGATTGAAAGACTCAACATCATAATATTTTATATACGAACGAGGTTCCTATCATCTAAATCTGAACATTACCCAATTGTTTTATGGGCAGGTCGGCCTCTAAGTTAGTGAACATTAAACAACTGAGTAATATGTTGCTATGGAAATTCTATATTAAAATCAGATGTGTATAAATGTCTCCTTTTTTTTTTTTGGTGGTTGCATACGTGAATATTTTTAAAGTCTCTGTGGGAAAAATTTTTGAGAAGATCTTATATGGAGGTCACACTAGCAGCCACCTCTCCAAGGAAGAAGGTATTGATAGGGTTCAGGGTCATTACTGCAACAACACTGCCCCACGTCAAAGTCACATTCCCACGAGGGCAGGTATCTCTACAGATCGCTAGTGGTGTTCCTTAGGATTTCAGAAACAAAGACCTCACACCAGGCCATTTGACAAGCGAGCAGATGCTCCGTTAACTGACCGTCCAACAGCCAGATTCCAGATCAGCTGATCTCGTCTAGCGGTGATTCTTGGCCCCCACACACAGGTGGCTCATCTCATCATAGATGAGCTCTGTCCTAGACAAAATATCTGAGCACCTGACTCCCATTGGCCCCAATGTCTACCAAGAGTAAGGTAGGTTTGCTTTCTACTCCTGTTTATACAGTGTCTTCGTTATTGATTAGGCAATTTACTATTTAAAATCAAGCGATCGGGGCATCAGGGCGGCTCAGTTGGTTAAGTATGAGACTTCCGCTCAGGTCAGGATCTGACAGTTCGTGAGTTCAAGCCCCGTGTCGGGCTCCGTGCTGACAGCTCGGAGCCTGGAGCTGGCTTCGGATTCTGTGTCGCCCTCTCTCTCTGCCCCTCCCCTGCTCATGCTCTGTTTCTCTCTCTCTCTCTCAGAAATAAACATTAAAAAACATTTTTAATAAAAAAAATAAAATACACTGACCAAATAAAAATGACAGAAGAAAGATTTGTACTTTCTCTGAAATAGGGTTGTTGTTTTTTTTTAATGTCATCAAATTAGGAGTGAGTGAGAAAATTGTGAATGATTGGTGGGACAGTGTAAAAATTTAGGAGGATTTTCTTTCCAGATTATTACTTCAAAAATTTAAGTTCCTGTTCCACTTAGGAGGGGGAAAAAAAACAAAAACCCAAACCAAAGAAACCATGAAGTTGAGACGCTCATGCAAAAAAGATGATGCAGAACATGAATCAGTGGCCAGAAAGTGTTCGATTAATGCATATTTATAGGCTTTAAGTTAAAAGAAAATGTTTAAGGTACGTGTCTATCATCACTCACGATTCCCTGTTTTAACTGACATTCTTTTTATTGACCCAGAAGCTACTGATATATATACTGTAGACACATATATACAGTATACAAATATACTGTAAATTTCCACTGTAGTATATGGATTTCTACAGTTGTATATTTCTAGTGTAATATATAGATGGCTACTGTGGTAGATTTCTACTGTAGTGCATAGATTTCTATTGTAGTATGTAGATTTCTACTGTAGTATATATATTACTACTGTAATATATAGAATACTCTGGAGCCAATGAACTGGGAAGGATGAGCCAGGAAGCTATTTTAGTAAAAACAGGAAAGAATGAGAATCTGAATTACAGCGATGACAAGAAAGTAAGAGATCCCCACCCAGCGCATCCAGGGACGTGAGCGCTCTCCACATATCAGAGAAATTGCAACGTAAAAGTAACAAATTCCTGAATATTGGGGGGAACTTAACCCAAGTCCAAGGTTTGAGTGTGGGTGGGAGGCAGCACCCTGGAAACACACAGGGAGTCCAGCAAAAGAAGTTGATCTAGTAGGAGGAAAGAATTTGGGTTTCTGACTTACTAAGTTTGAGACTGACAATGACTCCAGGGGGAGTTACCAGCATACCACTAGAAGGCAGTCGGAAATACACAAGAGGGATCTCTAAGAGAAATACAGCTTTGCAAGCGGTAATACAGACAAGAGCAGTTTAAGTCCTGAGGCTGGAAGAAACCGGAAGGAAAAATCTATATTTGAGGGCAAAAGGAGTGAGGAGAGGCACAAAGGCCATAGAAGGGTTCAAAAGCCAAAGATGAGAATCACAAATGGACCAGGTCTCAGAAGCCAAGGGAGGAGGGGGGCTCCTGGGCGGCACAGTCGGTTAAGCATCAACTCTTGATCTCAGCTCAGGTCATGCTCTCACAGTTCATAAGTTCGAGCCCCACATCGGGCTCTGGGCTGACAGTGTGGAGCTTGCTTGGGATTCTGTCTCTTTCTCTCTTTCTGCCTTCCCCCTGCTCATGCGTTCTCTCCCCCTCTCTCTCAAAATAAAAAATAAGTAAATAAACTTAAAAATTCAACAACAAAAAAAAAGAAGCAGCCAAAGGAGGAGACACTTGGACACGGGGCAGATGGCAAGGGACACATGCTTCAGGGAAACGTATTTCCTCTGTCAATTACCAGGCTTCGGTCAGGGCAGCACTCTCAGGAGAAAGGTGAGCAAATACACCAGATTTCAAAATGCAAAGGACCCAGCACCTGGGGTGGGGGAAGAAAAAGCACGAGAAATAAAAATCTCAAGAAGCAGCTTGATGGTGAAGAGGAGAGAGACCGCGTTCTGCCTCAGTGGGGAAGATGGTTGAGCCATTGAGACTTTTTGGGAGAATGAAATCTTGAACTGATCACATTGATGGGAGAAGGGAAGGCAGCATTACAGAAGACAGAGTTGGCAGCATATGTTAAAAGAAGGCAAGGGCCCCAAGGAAGTTGGAAGGGAGCAAGAGAGCAAGAAAGGCCAAATCAGGCAATGAGGAAAGGACCTTGTTTCTTCATGATGGGAGTGATGAAAGAGAGAGGGTAAAGAGAAGAGGAAAACTCAAAGTGTTGACCTCCACCGGCCTCCATTTTCTTACTCACGTCCTCCACAGAGTGGCCAAATCAATGTTCAGTGGCTAAGAGGCTCTAATGTAACTATCAAGCTTAGGATTGGGGACTGGAGTTGACGGAGTGGACAATTTCTGAAATTTCTCTTCAGGTCCTCCAGTCATGGCTAGGCAGAGAAGATACCTAAAGTCTCGCGTTGGGGTATCTCCAGAGGTAACAACACAGTCCCTCTGAGAAATCACTTTGCCGGATAATCTGTCTGTCTAAAACTCAGCATCATCTTGAAATCTTCCACACACAGATTTTCTATAGCTGGGGTTGCTATTTCTAAATGAGGCCCCATCACACTACTCGGGTATTTGATACTCAAAAAGCAAAGCCTCACGTTGATAGGGATGACAATTCCCAGCTCCCCCTGTCCAAGAGGTTCATCCGACAGGCCCCCCCTACCTGTCGGCGGCCACTTAAAAAGGTGCCAGATTTAAACATGAAGAGATAACTCCAACAGCTGAGGCATTCAGAAGTTAATGTGATGGGTATCTGCCTTTTCTGGGTTATTTCAATCTTACGTGAAAGCATTCCAATTGTGTTGAGTAATGGTGTAAGTTACAAGGGACATTCTCTGTTTCCAGGGCACATGAACACTAGTCTTCACGGATCTTACTAACAGACAGAAGGTAACTACAACATGTGATTCCAAGAGGGTTCTCTCCACCCCTCTGTCCCAATATATTTCAGCCATGATGTTGTCCAAACCCCATTCAGCCGTATTTCCTCTCTGCTGCTGAGGCCACTTGAGTTTTACAACCTTTAGGATGAAAATAACCCTGAGACAGGAGAGAGTTAACACTTTATAAGTTGGTTATATCAAACCCATCAGTCTGTCCCGGGCAATGAAGGACAAAAAGGGCAAGGGCAGCAAATGGTCCAGACTCTAGATAGGCCAAGGAGAATAGGCGTGGGCAGAAAGCACCCCTAGAACTCCCCTGCACGGCCAGCCTGGCCCCCCGGAGCAGGTACAGAAATAATTACACAGCACAAGTCAGGCAATGGTTCCATAACTTTCCATGGGACCCAAAGGCTTGTAGACAGGCCCTTTCTAGAACAAACATATTTAAGAAGGTCCCCTGGGTGGTACCAACAAATGAAATTCCAGTCCAGTGGCCTCCCCTCCTCCCCACCCAACCCCCAGCGCCATTTTCTCTGTTGGTTCACGGGGGGATCAGAACACTAGGTGAACAGTGAGTCCTGATGATACTTAAAATTAAAATCTCTTGGGGCGCCTGGGTGGCTCAGTCGGTTAAGCGTCTGACTTCGGCTCAGGTCACGATCTCGCGGTTCGTGAGTTCAAGCCCCGCGTCGGGCTCTGTGCTGACAGCTCAGAGCCTGGAGCCTGTTTTGGATTCTGTGTCTCCCTCTCTCTCTCTCTCTCTGACCCTCCCCTGTTCATGCTCTGTCTCTGTCTCAAAAATAAATAAACGTTAAAGAAAAAAAATTAAAAAAAAAATAAAATCTCTTCTAACATCGAGATTCCATGATTCTGTAAAATATCGCTCAAAGTGTGTGGGCCAAAACTCAGGATTTTAAAAGTGTTTGTTCAGACAAAGACGCTCTTGCAATCCAGATCTGGGCTTTTTTAATTCTTTTTTTTTTTTTTATGTTTTATTTATTTTTGAGAGAGAGAGACAGGGTGTGAACAGGCAAGAGGCAGACACAGCATCGAAGCAAGCTCCAGGCTCCGAGCTGTCAGCACAGAGCCTGACGCAGGGCTCGAACCCACGAACCGGGAGATCACGACCTGAGCCCAAGTCGGCCGCTTAACCACCTGAGCCCCCCAGGCGAAGATTTGGGCTTTTTTAATAATGAAATTATTCCGGCTCCATTTTCTATTTATTTCTTGACTGATTTTGAGTACAGAGAAGTCAGCGTTTACAAACTCTACCTCAGTTTATAAACTCTATCTCGTGCACCTGTTATTTAGAGATGGGAAGAGAGTGGGACGGGGAGAACGATGTTGACGGCAACTGTTACATGCTTGGCACTTCATTATCTTATTTCTCTTTTCTACCTGTTTTGCTCTGCTGTCCGCACTTCATAGATGACAGAATTGATACCCACTGAAAGGAAATAACTGGCCCAGGGACATAAAACCAAAGGGCACAGATTCAAGGTCTAACCAGCTTCCGATACCAAATCTCATGCTTCTTTCTACCATGCATGATGGCCTCATACCTTGATGGGTTCTATCAAATCCCTCCATGTCCGGTGATGAAAGTCACACGAGTTTGAAATGTAGCTATAACCTAAGGACATTCTTTTTTTCTTTGTGTTTAATGTTTCTTTCTGAGGGAGGGAGAGAAGGAGGAGGGGAAGGGGCAGAGCGAGAGGGGGACAGAGGTGACAGCAGAGAGCCCCAATGCGCAGCGTGAACTCAGGAACTATGAGACAGTGACCCGAGCCAAAGTCTGATGCTTAACCGACTGAGCACCCAGGCGCCCCAACCTAAGGACATTCTTGATCCAAGTATAGCCCTTCCTAAATAATCTCCTATCAAATAAGGAAATTTGTGGGCCCATTCTATCACAGAAAGAATTTAAATTGATTGAATTGTGGTAAATCACGAAAGCATTTTAAGTACCCGTTGTTGAAATACAGTACTGTGTGTTTTATAATATATGTTAAAATAAAGATTCAAAGGCAAAAATACAATGGGGTCCTTTGCAAAAGAATCTAATACTCTACAATATACCCAATATGACTAATCTTGCATATCCAAATAGGATGCTTGAAAAAAATGGTAACTCTAGAATAGCTTAAATTCCTTCTCAT
Source organism: Leopardus geoffroyi (assembly GCF_018350155.1). NCBI lineage: Eukaryota > Metazoa > Chordata > Mammalia > Carnivora > Felidae > Leopardus > Leopardus geoffroyi. Next base: position 102,415,791 of record NC_059326.1, read on the forward strand.
GTCACGGCTGTAGATCTTATTTTCCTCCGGTGTTTAATTTAAATGTTTACGAAAGTCATAAATAGACTCCCTTGAAATATGGTGACAGACTTGTTAGCAATTATATGAGAAAATATATATTCTTAAATCATAATTCTCTGACACAGAGCGAAATAAGTAGGTCATGCATTTCCTTAAAAATTAGACTGGGGGTGGGGGGAAGCACCTGGGTGGCTCAGTCAGTTGAGCATCCGACTTTGGCTCAGCTCATGATCTCACGCTGTCTCTTACAAAATGAATAAACGTTAGGGGCGCCTGGGTGGCGCAGTCGGTTAAGCGTCCGACTTCAGCCAGGTCACGATCTCGCGGTCCGTGAGTTCGAGCCCCGCGTCGGGCTCTGGGCTGATGGCTCAGACCCTGGAGCCTGTTTCCGATTCTGTGTCTCCCTCTCTCTCTGCCCCTCCCCCGTTCATGCTCTGTCTCTCTCTCTGTCCCAAAAATAAATAAACGTTGAAAAAAAAAAAAATGAATAAACGTTAAAAAAGTTTTTTTTTTTAATTAGACTGAGAGAGGGGCACTTGGATGGCTCAGTCAGGTGAGCATCCAACTCTTAGTTTAGGCTCAGGTCGTGATCTCACAGTTAGTGAGTTCTAGCCCCGCATCAGGCTCTGCACTGACAGCAGGCAGGGCAGAGTGTTTGGGATTCTGTCTCTCCCTCTCTCTGCCCCTCCCCCATTTGTTCTCTCTCTCTCTCTCTCTCTCAAAATAAAGAAATAAACTTAAAAAAAATTTTAATTAGACTGAGAGAAAAAAGTACATCGTACCCTCCCCACCCCCACAATTTGAAATTATTTCTAGGAAATCTATAGACAAAATAACTGATCTTCATGAAGCTATGTATTCAGCTATTTTGTCCATGAGGTTTGACTCCTATAAGCATGCTTCTCCAAACGGAGAATTCTTCCTGCAAGAAGAATCAAGCAAAGACCGATCATGATTTATTTGAGGTTTTAACTGCTCCTCTGTAACAAGCACTAAGAGTAACAAAGCTCTGACCTTCCTTTAGTTCTGGGACCACGTTCTGTTCTGGAAGCTCGCCAGCCATGAATCCCTCGGATGGCAATACACACACCAGAAGAGTCAGTGAGCTTAGTCCCAAGAGTTTTTTTTTTTTAAAGATCCTTTTTAGCTTGCTTAGACCCTTTTCTGCAAAGATAGGTTCCAGATGAATCCCAGAATTGGGAGAATCATGCCAAATACTTCACAATTCTGAACACACTTCAAAGTAACTGCTGCTGTCCTATAACCATTTTTGACTTAGTATCTCGGGAAATTCTTTTCCATGGATATATATTTGATTTTATAATAGACATCAAGAGGGAAATGGGAATTGCTTTGCAGAAATTCACTTTACAGCCAAATTTGCTAGCGTGCATCTATTTCATAAACTGAGAGATGGATTTATTTATGTTCATATTTATCATGTCTGTAACTGCCTACCTCTCTGGGGCTTCCTTCAAGCAGAATCGGACAGGAGACAATTAAGCCAAAGGAGAACGTGGTTAATTCCACAAAGAACGTGTTGGGGAGAGCTCATCAGAACATTGACTACCATCTCGCAGAACCCTTTCTTACAGAGTGCCTGCCTCATTGCTCTGCCTCTCGCTCTCAGCACTTTCCACTGAACAAACAAACAAACAAATAAAAAAATCACCTGCAAGTATTGCTCTCACTGGGCTTATTCTCATCCCTATTTTACAGATGAGGAGATAAGCATTAGGCGATGTTATCTGATTTCCCCAAGATCACAAAGTCAGTAAATGTGGCAATAATCTTTTAAGTGTTTATTTACTTATTTTGAGAGAGAGAGAGAGAGAGTGCGCGTAAGCAGGGGAAGGGCAGAGAGGACGAGAATCCCAAGCAGGTTCCGCACCGACAGCGCAGAGCCCGACATGAGGCTTGAACTCATGAACCATGAGTTCAGGACCTGAGCCGAAACCAAAAGTCGGATGCTCAACCAACACAGCCACCCAGGCACCTCCAGTGTGGCAATAATCTTAAGACAGAGATTCGTCCACACCTTCTAACCCCAAATTCTACTTTATTATCTTTTTTTTTTCACTAAACCACACCGATCTGCTCGTTCCGTCTGCCAATAAGGTGACCATTTTGCTCTCCCGTCTTCTAGCTCTGTTTTCCGTGCTTCCTACTGAATTTCTTTTCTCACTTCTTCACCCAACCGAACGGAAATAGGTAAATGCACTGCGAATTTTCAACACCATAATGCCTCTTCTATAATTGTCTCTAAACTCTCGGATGGGAAGATGCTGAGCAAGCTTGATTTCAGGTCAGAGCCGTCTTGAGGCCAAATTGCAAATCCGAGGCTGCGCGTGCGGCGGGGAAGCCAGGGAGACAGAAGGAGGGAACCGTCCGGCATCCGAGCGGAATCTGTAAGCAGGACTCAGAGCAAACACCTCGCGAGAGGCAGGAAAGAGCCCCGAAGCAGCAGAGTCATCTATTTGAGCTTTAGATTATTCACTTTCCCAACTAATCAATAATTGTTATAATTAAAATTGATAGCTGCAAATAACATGACAGAGGGCCGCTGCCAGAATACTGATTGTGTCTTTGGCTTGGAAAGATAGGCAGCGGCGTGGAACACTTAGTTTCCAATTTGCTTTTAGCTGTGCGCAAATTGCTTTAGCTGTATCCAGCTGATTTAGACCTTGCCTAGAGGTGCACGAGATTAATTGAGAGCCACACATTCATTGCTTACAGAATGGACTCTGTAATTGGCGAAATTTGTTAGTGCCAGTTATAAAATAACTATATAGTTCTGCTTTTAGCTGTCCTCTCATTACTCTTGCCGAGAGAGAGGGGAGGGGAAACAATTAGGACCCGTCGGGCGATTAGGAGGGGCGTTTTTACACGAGGACCTAAAGGAACGTATCTGTGGTCAATATTTTACGCAGGCGAAACACGAGGGTGAAGACGGTCCTGATTTTTTTTTTTTTTTTTTTTTTTTGTTTGTTCAAAAACTGACAAAGTACATAGGCATCTGCTCGAGTTTTTCCATCTTTGTTGTGACCGTACCTTCGGTAAGAGAACCCACACTGTTGGAAAGATGAGCAGACTTTTCACAAAGATTCTTTGTTTTCTCTCCTAACTTCACGGAGTTAACCATGACTTTCTTATTACCAGGTGAAAGAACGACAACAGTACTGAGGCCGCACTTGGGTGCCCTCTTATTTGTCTGATTTCTTCTACTTTCTTCTTTGGGTCTCAGCGTAGGGGCAGGGAACATCCACATTGCCTAGTTGACATAGCAGATGAAAAGGTCAATGAGCATGAAAAGTCATTTTGGGCACGACCACATTTTTTCTTTTTTCTTTTCAGGAGCAAAACTTGATGGGCAAGAACAAAATATAAGCTCTACTCCATGCTAGAAAAACAAAGAGGTGTCTTCTTGGCTTTTAAAAAGTATTCTCTGTCCACAGATGTAAATATGCAAAACGGTCAATTGCATTCCTTGGAGAACTCTTGGTAGATCGCTATGCACACCAGACTGTACAAAGGCTATTCCCAGACACATTCAGAAACGATATATGAATGAATATATACACATAGAGTAGAGACATCAGAAAGGACTGTCATTCAGGTGACAAAAATCCCAACACCAACTCATTTCAGTTAACAACCAAAGAAAGAGTGGGGGAGGGGTGTTTATTGGTTCCGGTCGTTGAAAAAGCACAGGAGGGGGACCACTTGAGACACACGTCAGGGGCTCAAAAATACATGGTGAAGTCCTCCCTCCAACTCTTTGCTCAACTTTGTGGCCCGTTGGCTTCACTTTCAGGAAAGCCCTCACCCCATGGAGGGCTCCATCAGACCTGGAGTTAGAGTCTATCTGCCCAGCAACTACCCTGGAGTTCCAGCAAATTCTTGGACTGCAGGGAGTCACCTGCCTACTCCTGAACCACTCCCTGTGGCCAGGAGGGCAGAGTATGCCGACCAACCACACGTGAGTCTGAGTGCCACCGGAGCAGGTGTGGGGGAACCTGCCTACAGCTCCTGGACTGACAGTCAAGGACAGAGTCCCCTGGAGGACACAGGCTGAGTTTTAGAAAGCAGGGAAAGGAGGAGCGCCTGGGTGGCTCAGTCGGTTAAGCATCCAACTTCGGCTCAGGTCATGATCTCATGGTTCGTGGGTTTCAGCCCCGCGTGGGGCTCCATGCTGACGCCTCAGAGGCTGGAGCCTGCTTCCCATTCTGTGTCTCCCTCTCTCTCTCTGCCCCGCCCCTGCTCATGCTCTGTCTCACTCTGTCTCAAAAATAAATAAAACATTAAAAAAAAATTTTTTTTTAAAGAAAGCAGGGAAATGAAAGCCAGGTGGGAACACTGGGAACAAATGACCACCACACGGACAAACAAAATGGTAGTAAACTGTTGGTATTACTTAGTGATACTTGTTAAACTTCATTCATTTCTGTCCTTGGCATCTAATTAAAACTAAAGGTCTTTTCCTCCAGAAATATGCAGCTGTGACCATGTCACGCAAAATGTTGCCTTTTATTTCAGGAGGGTTCATGCACCCCCAGAGCCTAGCTGATAACGTGGAAACTAAAAAATCTTTTTGAGGTAAAAGGCACTCATAGAACCATCTGCTCCTCCCAAGGGTAATGGTTTTAGGTTTTCGTTTTTTCTTTCTTTCTTTCTTTCTTTCTTTCTTTCTTTCTTTCTTTCTTTCTTTCTTTCTTTTCTTTCTTTCTCTCTTTCTTTTTCTTTTTCTTTCTTTCTTTTTCTTTCTTTCTTTCTTTTTCTTTCTTTCTTTCTTCTTTCCTTCCTTTCTTTCTTCCTTTCTTTTTCTTTCTTTCTTTTCTTTCTTTCTTTTTCTTTCTTTCTTTTTTCTTTTCTTTCTTTCTTCCTCTCTCTCTTTCTTTCTTTTTCTTTCTTTCTTTCTTTCTTTTCTTTCTTTTCTTTTCTTTCTTTCTCTCTCTCTTTCTTTCTTTTTCTTTCTTTCTTTCTTTCTTTCTTTTCTTTCTTTTCTTTTCTTTCTTTTCTTTTCTTTCTCTCTCTCTCTTTCTTTCTCTTTCTTTCTTTCTTTCTTTCTTTTTCTTTTTTACTAAGCAATTCCGTTTATGAAGAATTTCCCTTACACACCTTTCCTTTATCCTTGTTGTGGAAGAATAAACTCTGAAAACCCAAACTGTACCAAATGACTGTTTTGTCCAAATGATAGATTGTCCAGGGCCAGCCTTTCAATCGGATGACGAAGAGAGTGGCTTCAAGAGTGATGTCTGCCCTTCTTTATTGAGCACAAGAAAATGAGGATTCTGAGGTAAGGCTGTGTTGTGTGTCTAACTTAAGGACTCAGCATGAAGATAAAGACTGTCAAGAATAAACACTTTCTTTGATGTTCTTATTTCATATAAGACCATATGTGACCAGAAAGGAGGAAAAATTATACCTAATAAGGCAAACTTTGTCATGGTTGTGATCAGAAAGAGACACTGTTTAGGGGCGCCTGGGTGGCTCAGTTGGTTAAGTGTCCGACTTGGGCTCAGGTCATGATCTCACGGTTCATGGGTTCAAGTCCTGCATCGGGCTCTGTGCTGACAGCTCAGAGCCTGGAGCCTGCTTCAGATTCTGTGTCTCCCTCTCTTTCTGCCCTCCCACCCCCACTCACCCTGTCTATCTGTCTCAAAGATAAATAAACATTAAAAAAATTAAAAAAAAAAAAGAGAGATACTGTTTAAACATTAGAGTGAATGCTCAGAACAAAACATTCCACAAGGTTTTCCCTCAGAAACGTGAATTTGGATATTTAAATTAAGATCGTTCTCATTGTTTAAAAAAAAAAAAGTTAACTGCACAGTGGAGGCAAAAAGACACGGTTAAAAAAAAAAAAAATGTAGTACTGTTCCAGAATAATCTGCACAGAAAGAGGTCCTATCCTGTGTTTGTGAGGCACCACCGCTAGGAATAGAAAACAAGGATGGAGAGAGACAGAGAGAAAGGGTGTGAGGGAGAAAGCAGCAGGTGAGCAATTGCTTTCAGATTTGGGGAAAGAATTCAAATGAAAGCTCAAAGCGATGGACGAATTGGAAAAACTGCCACCATCATAATGGTCAACTGTTGGCCGAAAATTCTGTCCTTGAACACAGAAGGAACTGGTCTATGCCAAGACAGGCGAGCAAGTCTTCTAACAACTGGACAACAGGTTCTGCAGCCATGGAATCAGGGCCAAGGTAATGGCAGCAGGAGATGAGGGAACTGAAAGCAGAAAAAAGCGGAGCATTAACAAAGGTCAAGATGAACGTATGAATTTCTTTTTTTTTTTTTTTAATTTTTTTTTTCAACGTTTATTTATTTTTTTGGGACAGAGAGAGACAGAGCATGAACGGGGGAGGGTCAGAGAGAGAGGGAGACACAGAATCGGAAACAGGCTCCAGGCTCTGAGCCATCAGCCCAGAGCCTGACGCGGGGCTCGAATTCACGGACCGCGAGATCGTAACCTGGCTGAAGTCAGACGCTTAACCGACTGCGCCACCCAGGCGCCCCTGACGTATGAATTTCAAACTATACACTATCAATGCCACAGACACCGCGAAATATCTAGAAAGATCTATACTGACCAAGGACAAATGGTTACTGGTTTTAGGTTGCCAGGAGGCAAAAGGGGGACTTCATTTCCTTTATTCTTCTGTGTGGCGTAAAATAGTTATTAAAATAACCATTGAGTTATACATGATTTATGCAATGAAAAAAAGTCACATAATAGAAATAAACCTGTTTAAAGTATGAGAATAAAATATGTTTCTGATGAGGTGCGTCTGGGTGGCTCAGTTGAGAGAGCGTCCAACTCTTGGTTTTGGCTCAGGTCATGATCTCGCGGTTTGGGAGTGTGAGCCCCGCATCAGTCTCTGTGCTGACAGCCTGGAGACTGCTTGGGATTCTCTCTCTCTCTGTCCCTCTCCTGCTTGCCCCCCGCCTCTCTCTCTCAAAAATAAATAAATATTTTTTTTTAAATGTTTCTGATGTAAACACAGGGAGTCTGGTTCAGAACTTTTCTCTTCCAAGAAACTATACTGAACAACCAGGACTATGAAGAAAAGCATTTTGCGTAAAGCTTGGATACCAAGAACTACAAACTTATTATTGTTTAAAATAAAATGTTTTAATTTTTTCTTTTTTTTTTTTTACCGTTTATTTATTTTTGAGACAGAGAGAGACAGAGCACGAACGGGGGAGGGTCAGAGAGAGAGGGAGACACAGAATCTGAAACAGGCTCCAGGCTCCTAGCTGTCAGCACGGAGCCCGACGAGGGGCTCGAACTCACGGACTGTGAGATCGTGACCTGAGCCGAAGTCGGCCGCTCAACCAACTGAGCCACCCAGGCGCCCCTAAAATAAAATGTTTTAATGTTCATTCATTTTTGAAAGAGAGTGAGAGCACGAGTGGGGGAGGGGCAGAGAGAGAGGGAGACACAGAATCCGAAACAGGCTCCAGGCTCTAAGCTGTCAGCACAGAGCCTGACGCGGGGCTCGAACCCACAAACCGTGAGATCACGACCTGAGCCGAAGTCAGACACTTAACCGACTGAGCCACCCAGGCGCCCCCAAACTTATTGTCAACGCTGCCTCAAAGAGCTGAAATGAAGCAGAGCCCCAACAGAAGTATTCAGGAAGCAGCAGAGAGCCACCCAGGAAGGGGTGAAGGGAACCGGGGAGCCACAGATTCCAACAAACATAAGCACAAATACGCTTGGCCTGAAAGGAATCCGCTAAAAAGTGAAAGACCAAAGAGAATGTTGGCCCCGAGGTGGGTGAGTTTTAACAGCGCTAAGATCACACACCAGGAGGTTCAGAGAGGCACAGGAAGCCAGTGATTGCACAGCACAGAGACGCCACGTTGAAGCAAAACCTCTCTACGGCAGCAAAGGAAAGGATCTTGTTACAAAGCCTACAATTTCATCCCGCCCTCCCTCCCACCCTTAACAAAATATCCTATAAGCAGAGGGTCCAAGAAAATCTAAGCCAATCAATCATGCAAAACATAATTAGCATGAGGCTGAAAAAAATTCAAGCATCAAATTGAGCAACAGATTAAAAGAAACAACACTCTGAAAAACATTGCCACGGGGTAGACAAAATCTGTAATCACAAATTCTACCATGATATTTAAGAATTAGTAAGAAAACAATGATATCCCTAAAGGAAGATTTCACCAATAAAAATAGAAGAACACAGAGCAGAGGAGACCAAACACCAAACAGTGACAAATATGTGCAACAGACTTGGGAAAGAAACATAAGAAAAAGAAATTTGGGAAATCACATTTTTTTTAATGAAAGGAGCAAAGAGGAAAATAGACACTGCAGAAAACCCAAAAAGGAATCTTAAAGCTAAAATGAAATAAGCTAAGAAAACGAGAGAGAAATAAAGAAAAACTGGGGGGCGCCTGGGTGGCTGAGTTGGTTGAGCGTCTGACTGTGGCTCAGGTCATGATCTCACGGTTCATGAGTTCAAGCCCCGCATCTGGCTCTGTGCTGACAGCTCGGAGCCTGGAGCCTCCTTCGAAGTTGGTGTCTCTCTCACTCTGTCTCTGCCCCTCCCCCGCTCATACTCTGTCTCTCTCAGAAATAAACAAACATTAAAAAAATTTTTAAAAAAGAAATAAAGAAAAACTTTTTAAAGAATTAGAAAGACAATAATTATAAAAGGTAAAATGTATCTAATGGCTACACAGTAAAAGGGTATCCAACATATACACACTTGGAATCTTCAAGAAGGGAAAATGACACAGAGCAAGTATTTTTAAATCATCAGTAAGAAAACTTTCCTGAAATAAATGAAGACTTGTCATATTTGAGGTTATTATATTGCATATACCACTGTATGAGGTATTTCTACCTTTCTGTAGTACAAAAGAGTTGCACAAAATATTTATACAAAAATACAAAATACAAACCTTCTCTAATGTCAAAAAAAACTGTTACAATCAGCAAAAAGAAAGTGTAAAAGAATATGACAGAGCAGAAACAAACACATCTTTCACAGCCATACATAAAAATGGGCTAAACTTAACTATTAAGAGAACTGGGTTTTCAGGTTGGAATCTACAGAGAAATTCATCTCTGGTCGGCGTAAAAGAGAGACATCTACAACAAATGATTCGGAAACCTTAAAATCGAAGGATAGGCAAAGATTTCTCCAGGCATACGCGAAATTATAAAAACGGAGGCTTGCCTCCATTGACATAGAAATATATATGAGTTTAGGGAGACGGAAATAGAACATATTTGTTTTGCCTTAAGAGCTATCTTAAGCATGCTTACAGCTCCTGGCCTATCAGGTACTGCCTGTCGGTAGATGCTGAGCAGGAAAAAAAAAAGAAAAGAAAAGAAGTAAGACTGTTAAATCCTGGCATTAAGTAACCTTAACTCCTCACTAAACTCAATTCTTGCTATGCATCTAGGCCACTATATGTCCTCTGTCTCCAAGGGTTCCAAAGTGCCCTTTTCAAAATGGCAGCCATTATGCAGATGAGTCCACGGCTCGTGCCTCACAGCCCATCACAACTAGGTTTCTTAAAATGACGAAACTCTCTTATTTCAAAATGAGGTAAAACCTCTACTAAAAGAACTTGAGATACACCTCTTCACAATTGGTATATTGTATTTTTAGCTCCAAAAGATTAAGCACCAGAAGAGGGTAACTGAACCTATTCTTTATTAATATTATTATTATTTATTTTTTATATTTGAGAGAGAGACAGAGAGCGCGTAGGGGAGAGGCAGAGAGACAGAGACAGAATCTGAAGCAGGCTCCAGGCTCCAAGCTGTCAGCACAGAACTTGACACGGGGCTCGAACTGCAAACCGTGAGATCATGACCTGAGCCGAAGTCGGATGCCTAACCAACTGAGCCATCCAGGCGCCCTTGAACCTATTCTTAATAAAGACATTTATTTGTCGGCGACTCCTTTTGAGCACTGTCCTCATGAAGCATGTAAGCATGTAAGAGTATGCATATGATGTTATGCTAAAATACTATACACAAATAGCCAAGGACCAACTTTGCAAAATAAATTTAAAAGCAGTTAACGTCATTGTGAAAGATTCTAGAATTAGCTAATAAACATTCTCCCTTGATGTACTATATATACATACATATATATATATATATATATGTATATATATATATATATATATATATATATATATATAATTTGAATAGAGATGAATTAACTAGAGACAGTGAAGAGATAGCAAGAGAAATAGAGGTAAGATAGAAGCACAGATATCATGCTACGTGATTTGTGTCCACCATTTAAAAAAACCCAACAGTTCACAATACATTAAAGACAAAGCCCCTCCCTGCTCTAGGCTACTCCCCTGCACCCCATTCATGGTAGGTAACCACCCTAAACAATTTGAGAACCTTGCTTTCCAGGTTGGTTCTCCAAACACAAATATACCACACACACACACATGTACACGCACACACACACAAACCATACGTTGTGGCCACCATATCGTGTGAATAAACACTAATCCCTTCAAGGCAGCACACCAGGGCTCTCTACCTTTGCTAGATCACACTGATGGACATTCTAGTAGTTTTGGGGTTTTTGAAATGATGCAGCGAACATTTTTATACAGTGTCTTTGTGCAATTGAGAATGGCGGTAGGGTAAATTCCTACAAAGGAAGTTACGTGTGCTCATATTTTTGACAAACAGCGCCAGATTCTCCTCTCATATACATCTCACTAACAGTGTGGGCACCTTCAGCCACACCCTCAACTAACATTTAACCTTTGTGGGACTAACAGGTGAAAACAAAAAAATTCTGGTGTCCTTTTCATTCACCATTTGACCATCTTTTTATGTTCCTGTCAGTCATTGTGTTCTTTATCTATGAACGGGTTTGTTTATATCCTTTGGCTCTCTCTTCTATGAGGCTGCTGGCTCAATGTTTTTAAAAAATAATTCCAGGGGCGCCTGGGTGGCGCAGTCGGTTAAGCGTCCGACTTCAGCCAGGTCACGATCTCGCGGTCTGTGAGTTCGAGCCCCGCGTCGGGCTCTGGGCTGATGGCTCAGAGCCTGGATCCTGCTTCCGATTCTGTGTCTCCCTCTCTCTCTGCCCCTCCCCCATTCATGCTCTGTCTCTCTCTGTCCCCAAAATAAATAAACATTAAAAAAAAATTAAAAAAAAAATAATAATTTCAGTATCAAAATTGGCCCTTTGCCTGAGGCAAATGTTGCAAATATTTCTCCCGGTTTCTTGTCTGTTATTTGACTTTACTTATGATGTTACTCCCCAAATGCAACTCCAAATTCTTTAATGTAGTCAAATTATCCATGTTTTCCTTTGTGGCTTGAATCTGATGCAATCTATGTACAGAAACATCACTCCCACCCCAGAAATAAGAACAAATCACCTGTGTTTTCTTCTAGTGCTGTGATACTCCCGCTAAATGTTTGATCCTTCTAGAATTTATCTGGTTGTTAAGGAGTTCTGTTGGATTCCAGACTACTTCTCCCATATGGCCAAGCAGTGTGTTAAGGTATATTTAAAATAATAACAGGCAACATTTGCTGGCCAGGCAGTGTTTCACTAAAAATAAAGATGAAATTACTTCTATGTTTTCATGCATTGATTTTCGTTCAGAAATATTAACAGTAGACTACAATCATTTTATAATATATATTTTATATTATATATATATATTATGAAGTGATATATATAATATATATTTTATATTATACAAATATATATATAATATAAAATATTTTATATTATATAAATATAATATATATTATATATATCACTTCATAATATATATATTATATATATCATTTTATAATCTATATTTCTTTAAGAAACATCATTTTCATAGGGTTATTAACTGGCCTAAGTTAAAAAAAAAAAAGAAACATAATTTTCAATTCAAATAACATGGAATTATTCGTTCTGTGTTCTAGGAACATGAGAAAGGAAGGTATAACCCCCAAATTCTTTTGCAACAAGAGAGGCTCCTAAAAAAGTGAAATCAATTATGTTCCGCAAAGACACTTTTAAATTACTTGCAAGAGAGCTTAAATGGATTTTTTAGGGTTGTATATCCATTGAAATCGCTATACCCTTTAGCTTCCTGAACAAACAGTGCAAAACTTTGATCAAAGTAGTTAAATAGGTTGCTTTTCTGCCCCAGCTAACCCAAATCACAGAAATGGGGTGATTAATGCAATCCTGTTTCATTTAAAATTCATTCGAGTGGAAAAAAATAGAGAAGGAATAATTAGAATAGGACATCTTGGGGAGGCAAGTTAAGCTTACTGCAAAGACTGAATGATCAGTTAAAAATAGCAGCGCCTCTCCACCTTCAAGGTACTAATTTACCTCCCGCCTTGCACACTTCTCCCGTTTAACATCCTCCCAGAACTGGCTGTATCTGTTCCCTAGGCTGACTCCTGTCCACTCTGTGCCCAGTCCCTCCCTTCACATCATGGGGTGACTGCCTCACCCTGCGTGTTCTTGTCCCCACGCCACCATAAGAGTGAACAGCTAATAGGCAAACAAATCAAAATAATATCTATGCCTCATCACACACAACCTACCTTCTCAGCCCACTGTATACTACACAGGCCTCTACAAAGAATCTGCTGGAACCTGCTTCTAGAATCGTTCCTACCTCCTGCCTTTCCTAAAATTTCCCAGGCATGTGATGAAATTTTAGCCTCATCTAAACACACAGCTCCCTCGCCCCCTCCAGGGTAAAAAAGAAGCCCTTACGACGGCTCCCAAGACGCTAATAATAGGCGAACGCTCTGCGTCCATCAGAGCTCGTGAGACGCGCATTTGCCACAGTGAGAATTCGAAGTTCTACTAGAGAAGACAAGAAAACAAAGGTGATGGATGCAAATCATTAGATGTGTTAAGCATAGATAATTAAATTACTTACCGAGGAGATAGGTTAAGACAGATAAATCAAATAGAGCATATATGTGCGAACCTAGATGGAAAGGAAATGGAAGAACCAAGTAAATACTAAATATTCATGATCACTAAATATATACGAGACACACAAAGCACTGAATATTCATTATATCCTAAATATAGCTGAGGACAAGAAGCACTCAATATCCACGAGGCCTTACTTCGGCCGGTCATTGATGACACTCACGCAAAGCCCACCTGCCCTGTGTCCCACACATGCAGATAAAGGCCGGAGCTGCTAATCACACGGATGCTACAGTGCCTGGCCAGGCTCTCCGACAAGCCTGTGCTGACTCCAGACATCCTCCAGCTTCCTCACTGTCACGTCTAGTCCTCCTAACCACAGGGTCACGGCGAAGGCTAACGCCCCACACCAAGAGGACAAAAGCATATGCGTAACACAGAACTCAGGGGGCGCCTGGGTGGCTCAGTCGGTGAAGCGCCTGACCCCGGATCTCGGCTCAGGTCAGGATCTCACCAGTTCGTGGGATCGAGCCCCGCGTTGAACTCGGCGCCGACTGGGGAGCCTGCTTGGGATTCTCCGTCTCCCTCTCTCTCTCTCTCTCTCTCTGCCCCTCCCCGGCTTTTACTCTCCCTCCCTCGCTCTCTCCCCCAAAATAAACAAACGTTATAAAAAGAAGTAACACAGAACTCAGGGTGTGGGGCCTTTCTGTTTGCCCGTGCCCCAGCCTACGTGTGTTAATCCACTCCATCTCTTTCCACGGGCTTCCAACCCTACGTTTCAGTTTACGTTGCCTCAATAAATCGTGTGATTTGTGCATCTTCAGTCTGTGAACTTTCCGTCCCACGGCTATGGACAGCTTGCCCGGCTTGTCAACACCTACCTTATCTACCATTTGACTCCTCACCTGTGCTCCAGCAACATTGTTCTCACTCTCCCTTCTCTATTCCAAACACGTGCTTACCTCAGGACCTTTGCACTGACTCTTCCCTTTGCCTGAAACACTAGTCTCCTGGACATCTCTATGTCCTACTCCTTCATTTCCTTCGGGTAGCTATGTCCTGAACCTCCTATATAAAATTACATCGTTTTCCAACAGTAATTTTCAGACCCTGTCCTGTGTCAGCACAGACCCCACAGGTTAAGGATTGTCTCTTTTTAATTTATTTTTATTTATTTGTTTTCCTTTTCTTGAGACAGAGAGAGCGAGAGAGAAAGCGCGAGGGTGGGGAGGGGCAGAGGGAAAGGGAGAGAGAGAGTCCCAAGCACAGAGCCTGCCTCGAGGCTCCCTTCCACGACCTGAGATTAAGTCAGACACTTAACTCACTGAGCCACTCAGGCACCCCTGTTGAAGACTTTTTATCAAATTTCATTACATAGTCATGCTTTATTAAATCATTGGCCATTGATGACTGAACTCAATCTCCAGTCCTCTTTCTGAGAGTGCTAACCTTCATTTTTTAAAAAATTTGTAATGCTTATTTTTGAGAGAGAGAGAGAGAGAGAGAGAGAGAAGGGAGGGACAGAGAGAGAGGGAGACACAGAATCCGAAGCAGGCTCCAGGCTCCGAGCTGGCAGCACAGAGCCCGATACGGGGCTCGAACCCAAGAACCTTGAGATCATGACCTGAGCTCAAGTCAGATGCTTAACCAACTGAGCCACCCAGGCGCCCCTGAAAGTTCCAGCCTTCTAATCATGTGGTTGCCTCTTCTGCAACCAGCCCCCAAGGTGAGGCTGTGAGGCTATGGAGAAGCTCTCCAAGGGTCACCTCATTACCATACAACAGGGCATGGCCACAAAGGGCTCCTTATGAATAACAAAAGGCACCTCTATTACTCAGGCAATTCCAAGGGTTTTAGGAGCTTTGTGCCAGAAACCTAGACAAAATCAAACGTATAAATGTTAGATATATAATATATAACACATATATGTCGTATATAATATATATTATATATGATACATATATACACACACATCTAATATATATTTCATATATATTATATATGATATATATTATATATGTATATTATATATGTAATATATATTATATATATTGTATATGTAATATATATGTAATATATATTATGTAATATATACATATATACATACAATATATATTATGTATATATATTATGTAATATATACATATATACATATAACATATACATATATATGTAATATATACATATATTATAGGATATGTAATATTATGTCTGTAATATATATATATATAATACATATATATTAGATGTGTGTGTGTGTGTATGTGTGTATATACATATACATAAAATAACACAAAAATAGGAATTTCCTCTCCCACATACTAGATATCCCCTGTCCTTTGGCTCTCCTTTGCCTGTCTCTACATCATTTACTACCACCTGACATATTATATACTTGTTTGCATATTTCTTGATGGTCACCTTTTCCCAGTAAAATGCTAAAGTCCATGAGGGCAGCGTTTCGTGTCTTTTCTTGATGGTTCTCTCTCCAGCATCCAGAACAGCCTTTAGTCTACAACAGGCACTCCATAAATAATTGTCGAATGAGGGACAGAGTGCCACGTCAGGATACAGGAGAGATGCCAGTGACTCGCCTCCTTTCTTTGAGAATCTGCCTCACCGGCCGTTCTAGGAGGGACAGTCCTGACTTCCAGGATTCTCTCCCACCTCTCCCACATCTGGCCAGCCACATGGGGTTACTGCAGGGACAGAAGGCCAGTGCTCCTGTGCGTCCGGGGTAGGAATTCGGAGGGGGAACGGAAAGGCTCAGTCAGTTAAGTGATGGTGGGAAACGGACCACAGTGCTCCCCAGAGCCAGCCCAAGCTGTATTCAATAAAACGAGTAGGGAAGCCATGAGGAGGTACCGCCAGTCCGTCTGCCAACAGAAGCAGGGGTAAGAGATTCTGCGACACTCGAGAGAGATTGAGGCGTTTTCTAGACACCATCACTGGGACCTGCCAATTCCTTTCCTACCCTTGGGCATTATGAGACTGACTCCTAAGCTTTCAATAGACCCTCTTTGTAACTCAGCTGGTTTGAATGGGCTTCTGTTCCTGTCCCTAAGTGCCCCTTGGATGCTGGGCTTGGGCGGCACTGGGGCGGGGCTGGCCCCAAGGAGCTGGCTGAGCAGTGCGCCCATTCCCCCTCCCTGCCTCCCTCCACAGGCAGGTTCATTCAGAGCCTGGCTCGAGGGACACCAGGGGGCCACTCGTGGAAATCTGGACTTAAAACCGAGACGCTAGGAATACTGTAAGTCGAGTCAGGCCAGGCATCCAGAGAAGGAGAGAGAGCCCTGAGCAGAGACAGAGCAAAGAGGCCACGATGGGGAGAGGGGAGGGGAGAGGATGAAGGAGAGGGAAGGACAAAGGGGCTGCCAACGTGCCTGAAGACCTCGCAGGTCCCAGGGCCCGCCCCCTGCAAGCTTATACATACTTCCTGCCCTCACTCCCAGAAGACACCTCTGCCCTACATTGAGCCTGCCTATTGTGCTTAGGTTAGTTTGACTAGGTTTCTGTTATTTCCAACTGAAAACTCTTTGACTAAGACATAGTCTTAGCAGCAAGTCTTAGCAGCAAGCATCCGACTTCAGCTCAGGTCATGATCTCGCGGTTCACGGGTTCAAGCCCTGTGTCGGGCTCTGTGCGGACAGCTCAGAGCCTGGAGCCTGCTTCGGATTCTGTGTCTCCCTCTCTCTCTGCCTCTCTCCGACTTGTGCTCTGTCTCTCTCTCTCAAAAAATAAAGAATTTTTTTTTAATGAAAAAAAAAAAAAAAAAAGGAGCAAGTACCCAGGTAAGCCTGCCAAACAGTCAGAAGACAGAGGCCCTCAGAGTTGCCTACATGGAACGTGGGGTGAGGCCGGAGACACTTGGCCTTCCTGGAGAATACTTCCTTCCTATTAAATACCAGTCATCAGTTTCCACCACCAGAGGACGAAAAGGAAGTCCCTGTTGGCTGACCCGGGGGACGCTACTTGGCCACCTGTAGGATCTTGGCCCACCCCACCCTCCAGTCGGCCATGGAAACGTTCCTGGGTTCCCTGAATTGTCACATGGGGTTTCCAGAAGCTTCACCGCCACAGCAGGAGGACTCTCAAGACAGAAACCTGTGCAAGGTGGCCGCTAACAGGCACCGAGGCTTCCCCCGGGCTGCGTGGCATTTTTTGTCTCTGACTCTGCCCCTCACTGACTACCACAGAAGCCAGGCAAGGGGCACGAATGAGTCAGACATCGAAGCTTTCCACATCTGGGCATGTCTGCCACTCCCCAGCGGCCTGGGGACTGAGCTCACAGGGCCCGCGGTCAGCGGGGCTGCTGGGGACCTGTCCATGACTAATCCTGCTTCAGCCCCCAGACGGTCTGGTCACCAAGCTGTTGTCATAAAATACATCTGTTATTGTGTGTCTCTTATCACTGACGGGATGGTGGGGGGTTGGGGGGCAGCTGACATACAGGCACTTGGGGATTTCTGAGGCTGAGCACATCAGGCTTGAAGGTTTATGAGCTTTGGTCGCCGAGTCTCCAAAGCGAGGGCTCGTGTGCACAGCCATCTTCCCAGTCAACGATAGGTCTGCAGGGCACTGCAGAGACATGCGGTTGATGCACAGGGAGGGGCGCCGTCCCCTCTGACTAGAAGGGCTGAGCGCCCACCAAGGTCTGGGCACTGTGTCCCTAGGAACGACGTGGCCCTTCAGTGGCACCTCAAGAAATCCATCCTGAAAGGACTCTGGCTCCTGTCCTGTTCGCCCACTTTCAAAATTCCTTCTTTGGAAGGAACTGAATCCCACCCAAAGTATTTCCGGTCACTAGACCTACCAGGTAGAGCATTAGCCCACCCCTCACCAACTCAGGGACCGCCACATGGAACCCCTGAGCTATCCACCCTCCGCGACAAGTGCACCTCTATACCTGGAACCGGCAACGACTGATAGAGGGGCGGGAAATTGGGGCCATTCGTCTACCTTCTTCCTACCAACTGCTGTGATCTCGGAGAGGAGAGAGGAGGTCAGAGGGCAAGAGAATGAAGCCCTCTCTGCATCCCTCTCCAAACCCCACCATCAAGGCTACCCAGGGGCAACCCGCCTACTCTTCCCCCTCAGCAACCACAAGACTGCTTTGCAAGAACCACTCAAGGCTCTTTCTCAACCTAAAGCTTTTGGTAACCCTGTGTCAAGGACCACAAGCTAAAGCCTGGTTTCTCTTTCCCTCTAGGAATCTTCCCAGGGGATTCTCCCCCCGGCCAGTGAGCTAATCTGACCTTGCTCTTGGTACACCAGTGTCTGACATTTACCCCTCCCAACGTGCCAGTGCCCTTACCTCCCCCTCCCCCCCCCCCACCCGCTCCCCATGACTTCAAGCTTGTATCTCTATTCCAGTAAGGGATCCAGAAATCCCCTCTTCTCTTCGGATTACAGGCTACTTGCTTGGGGAAAAGGTAGGTCCCTCTTATTTCTTACGGGCTATAAATTTTAGGGAACTTCTGCAGGGGGAAAAGAACATACAACTGTGTGTGTGTGTGTGTGTGTGTGTGTGTGTGTGTGTGTGTTTGCAGCGGCAGTGAAGAGCAGTATCGTCCTTCCTCCCCAGTAGAGTCCCGCTCGCTAGGTTTCTGAATCCCTTGGCCGTCTTTCGGATGTTCCATGATGTGGTAGCTCACCCCTTAATTCCGCCCAATCACTGGATTCTCTAGAAGAGAATCAGTCACAGTGGAGGGGCTCCCTGAGTTTCGCTTACGTGCCAACTACTGCCTGCTTCCTACCCATACCCCATCCTGTGTGCACACGTAGCTCAGGAGGAGCACAGGACAGCAGGAGAATCTACCCCAAGACCCACTGGGCTCAAGGAGAGGTTGATCTTCAGACCACACAACATTCTACTCCTTCGTCTTCTTCCCTAATGGAACTCTGGTTCCAAGCCCTCACGCGTCTCTCCGAGGCACGATCCGGGGGCAGATTTCTCACCCTTCTTAGCCCGAAGAAGTGGCAGCAATCTTATCCTCGTGTCCATGGTGGTTCAGGAGTGAGCATGTGCCCTGATTCTGGTCAAGCAGACATGAGGGAATGTGCGCCAGGTGTCGGAGAAAGGCTTCTCAACTCCTAAGACAGAGACACAGAAAGACTCATTCGTGTCTCCCAGATGTGGATGTCTCTGGACAGGGCCCCTGGAACTTCATGAACATTAACACAAGGGATCAAGAGACTAGAGCAAAGAGTATTCCAGAGAAGCAGACCCGGTGGCATGGAGGACTGCATCTGGGGCTCACTCTGCTCTCAGCTTTGTGCCACGGAACAGAATGTCATTCCTCGTGGGTTCAAGCCATTGGAGTCAAGGTTTTGTTACAGGCAGGGGAAAATAGCCAACCCCACAACGACCAACTCCACCACAGATGCCGTCCCTCTCTGCGATCAGGCTGAAAAGCCATCCCTGCCGGGCTGGGATTGCACCCCTCTTCCCCACCTGCCAACCGTCACCCTAGAAATAAACCCTGGAAACTTCAGGATCTGATCTAGGAGGATGGGGGTGGGTGTGTGGATGACCTTCCCTGGGGAGGGACAGGAAGATGGGACCACCTTCTCCTTCCAACCTGCAGTCTTCTGATGATTCCATGAGGTTCAGGGTGCCTGAACCAAGTGCCTCCTGCCACCCTGAGTAGGAAGAATTTTTGAATCAAATAGTATATCTTGCCCCCAGCACATATCTTCTGGAACAAAGTCGTCTCAGAGGCCAAGAAAAATCAAGGCCATTCCTTTTTTTTAGGCGTCCGCTATATTAGAATAAGGTAGCAATTCCAATCCAAGTTTCTAGAAACGGGGGTACAGTTTACATGTTTACATCTTGCAAATAAATATGTCGCGTATCTCCCTCGGCACACAAAACGCACTAGAAAAGGATCTGGTTACGGGAAATGAATCTGAAGCTGTGGTTGGAACTTCTTCCTTTGCTAGTCTTTCTTTTTTTTTTTCTTAGTAGGTTCTACGCCCTGCGTGGGCTGGAACTCGTAACCCCTCAATCAAGGGCCACATGTTCCACCAACCAGCCAGGCACCCCCCCACCTTCACTTTTTTCAAAACTTAACTTTTCTGGGGTGCCTGGGTGGCTCAGTCGGTCAAGCATCCGACTTCGGCTCAGGTCATGATCTCGCGGTCCGTGAGTTCGAGCCCCGCGTCGGACTCTGGGCTGATGGCTCGGAGCCTGGAGCCTGTTTCCGATTCTGTGTCTCCCTCTCTCTCTGACCCTCCCCCGTTCATGCTCTGTCTCTCTCTGTCCCAAAAATAAATAAACGTTAAAAAAAAAAAAAATTAACTTTTCAAACCCCGTTTTTCCCCTCAGCCTCTATCACACGAGCACCGGTTCCCACCACACCGAAGTTGGATTGTGAGCTTCGAGTTACCAGCTGCGTGTGGCAGTGTTAAAGGTAGCAGGGACCACTCAGACAACCAGGAAAATAGTGTAACTTCCAGCAACGTAGGCCAGCAATGAGCTGACGACCCTCCAAGCTCTCAGGATCCTGGGTCTGGACTGCTACCCAGCTCTGGGAAAGGCTGCACCGGGGTTTTGTCTTCTAGAAAACTCAAGACACAGACTATATAGTTCCCCCATTTGCCCCTCTGAAAGTAATCAAGAGTTTAGCAAAGAAAGCGGGCTGGGTCGTATTACTTACTGAGCGACGTTACGATCCCTCTTCTGAAACACGAGAGCATCGTGCTTGTGAAGCCTGCCCCTGTCCTTGAGGCTGCGTGGACTGCACTGGTTTTACCTCTGTGCCTCAGTTTCCTCAATTCTGAGATGGGAACAGTAATTGGGTTTTAGGAGAATTAAGGGCCGAGGCTGGGAGGCCTTG
Organism: Leopardus geoffroyi; assembly: GCF_018350155.1. NCBI lineage: Eukaryota > Metazoa > Chordata > Mammalia > Carnivora > Felidae > Leopardus > Leopardus geoffroyi. Next base: position 102,436,573 of record NC_059326.1, read on the forward strand.
CTTTTTAGAGACTGCTTCGGTGACGGAAAAGAAAGAATCCATGCCAAGGGCCCTGCTAAGCGCGGGCTTCACTCTGTTTTCCCTCCTCAAGTCAAGGAAAGTAAACAACATTTACGACTCAGGCTTCTGCGGGAAGCAGGGAACGGATGACTGTTTGGTGACAAAACAATAGTAAATGGCTTCGCCTGCCTAGTCTCTTTTTCAGACTCAGGGAGGGAATGAAACGACCGGGAATTATCATTTAAACCGCTGTTTTATCCTGTATCAATCATGGCCATTCCTTCTGGTGACTCTCAGACCCTTGGGCCGAAACCACAGTAAATCAGGGTCACAGCCAGGGTGAACGCAGAAGGCCAGCCTTTAACTCCCTGCGCGTTAGTGACCACTGCTGACCAGCAGGGGCAAGTTTCCACGAGAGAGCCATCTGAGATCCAAATCGGGGAACCGAGGGTTCTACGTGGAGCCTGTTCCCTTGTTTTTTTAATATTCTGCCGTCGATGGGACCACAGCTGTAAACAACTCTTCACTCTCATTGCTCCGTGAAGTTAATCGGCACTGTGTCAGCACTGCGGGCTTTGTGCATATGTTCAGGACAAGCTGATATGAGCGGGCCTGGAATGAATAATGTTTAGTAAAATCAATAAACCCTATTATTAGTCACTAAGGGGACTGATTTTATGTCTATAAAAGTGAAACAATTAGAACCGCATTAATGGCAGATTCATCATAGTAATATAACGGAGCCAAGTATGCCTGTCTTTTGGGAATCTTTAATTTACCATTCAGTCCTGACTATGTACTCAGCTAGAGAATCAGCACACATAATATAAACAGACCCTGGCCTTTGGCAATTCGTGTTGTCACAAGCAAAGACAACACTGTAACAGTTTCGGGGGACGAAACAAAACTTCATTTAGTGATTAATGTAAACCAGTCATGAATAATGTTCCCGTAAAAGCCTAGGGGGAGAGACTGTTCAAATCGCACTGTGCCTTTGGTCATATAACGCGCTGCGCTTATCAGCACTCCTGTTTATTACGGGTGCAGAGCTAAGCATGGTCGGCCGCATCTATTTATACTCTATTTAGGCCCCTAACTAGCAGTGATTAAAACGTTGGTATGTAGTAAGCATACACCCAGTCATTTTGCAGCTGAAGGGGAAGACCGGCTTTTATGAAAATTGTCTTGAAAGTACTTATTACGAAAACCAGGAAAGTCCTCAGGAACCCGTAGCGTCGCCCGGGCACCGTAAGGAACACGGTAAGTGAGCGGAAGACTTAAGGCGCTCTTAGTCTGCCGTTGCGTTTTGAACAACTCGATTGTCTGGTCTGTTCCAGAACTACGGCAGCACGTAGGCCATTAACAGACATACTTGAGACTGGGTTTGGAACAGAGGAAACATGCTTGTTGAAGCGGCATACGAAAAATTACATCAGCTCTTCAAGGATACATCAAGATGTGGTCTACAAACTGAAAACGAAAAAACGGATTTAAAAATGCGGTTACAAAATGATGGGAAATACGTGAAATTCTCTTATGAGTAGGAAAACACCAGAGAGTGATTTTTTATCAACGGTCACGAAGATGAAATTCAAAAAGAAACCCAAGTGAAAATTCAAAGAAAAACGTCCTTCTACAGAAATCTAGTAAGAACACTGGCTGGACCCGGAAGGCGTCCGGCAAGGGTAACACTTGAAGGTGATTTTCTGAAAGTGGAGAAAATATGTGGATTGCACAGAAGTCTACCCAGTTGTGAAGACAAGGCCCCTAAGGGGGACAGCAAGACAAAGTCCATCAACTTAAAGAACTTTTTATTTTTTTTTTTAATTTTTTTTTTCAACATTTATTTTGGGGACAGAGAGAGACAGAGCATGAACGGGGGAGGGGCAGAGAGAGAGGGAGACACAGAATCGGACACAGGCTCCAGGCTCTGAGCCGTCAGCCCAGAGCCCGACGCGGGGCTCGAACTCATGGACCGCGAGATCGTGACCTGGCTGAAGTCGGACGCTTAACCGACTGCGCCACCCAGGCGCCCCTTAAAGAACTTTTTAGAACACCAAGTGGGAGAACTGCCATTGGCAATTAGAGTAAAATTAAAAACTTAGCAGTTGCAAAGAAGCACGGAGATCAACCAGTCCAGACACAGAAAGCACACCCCCACTGCAGCGTTTCTTGGTGGCTGCGATGCACCCCCCCCCCCCCCACCCCACAGATCTGTGTATGGATCACTTCTCATCTCCAGTACTGAGGCTTCTCTGATGGCTCTATCTACACGCGCGGACTTTCACATCCCAATGCCCACTCACGTGCTTTCGGTCCGTAGTGTTTATCAACCATCTACTATACTCTATCACATAGATATTTTATTATGCTTACCACACCTAAAAATGCAAATTCTGTGAGTACAGGAATTTCGATCTGTTTTGTTCACGGCCATATTCCAGCGCCTACACAGTGTCCGGGATAAAAGTAGGTGCTCGGTGAGTGCTTCTTGGAAGGGAGGGAGGATGGGAAGGGGGCAAGGAAGAAGAAAGGAAGGAGGCAGTTAATTCTGTACGTCTGGCATAAAATCCGCTCATGAGACAACTTAATGGCGAGTCAAATAAATGGCTAGCTGACTTTTTACACACTTCACCTACTGTCCACGCATTGCCAAGACTAACTTTGCAATATCATTCCGTATCACAACCACCTGTATCTACCAATCTGTAGTGATATCACGCCCCCTGTTCAGAGTAAAGACCCAGTGACTATGGACATGTCCTCTGAATTAAACACACCGCTTGGATGTTATACCCGCATATCATATAAGAAAACTTAGCATGTGTGTACTTCATGAACTGAACATTCATAATATTAAGAAACCGTTTTTTGAAAATTGGAATCACTATCAGCCAACTAGAAAGAAGTCGAGACAGACAAGAAGCCGTTATAAAAAAAAAAAACCTTTTTAATTCTGATTGCCAAATTATTTAAGGCAGGTATAAAAAAGGAAAGCATTCAATATACATTTTACATAAAATAAACTAGATTACAGCATAAAACAAGTAACCAGGCAATGGCGTTAAAGTCTCTCTCTTCTAAAACTGGATAATTGTAAACATTAAAAAAAAAAAAAAAAAAAGTTGGCGGTGGGGGGGGGACTGTAAGACTATTCAAGTAATAGAACAATCACAGATGTCTCTGGTACGCAGGCTATTGGGTTATTTGCCATTCAAGATTATCAAAAAATGACACCTCATTATTCACAGATGCTCATTATTTCCCCATTTTTAATCTTTACATTATCTACAACACAGTTTTTGTGGTATTGGCAACCCCATGCCTTCCAAAAGTCATTTTTTTTCCACAACACACAAGTACAAACAGTGACTACAGGAACATTTTACACGGATGTGTCTTTAACGGGAGCCACCAAATAGACATCTAAATTGTACCCAAGCGTCATCATCACAGCCAGCCTTTCTGAGGGCCTTGCGGGGGCGGGGGGTGGGGGTGGGGGGGGGGGAATCTATGAAGGATATGCAAGGTTCAGGCACAAGGATACGTCATTTATTTACAATCGAAAAGGAAAAGGAAAAGAAAGTAGGCAGCCTTTTGTGGCTAACGCTTTTCAACATGACAGATACATTTTTTTACTTCCTTTACTGAGTGGTTTGCAAGGGGATAGCAGACCCTGTGTGTGCGAGCCTGGTTACTGATACAAAAAGTAAAGAATATATATATATATATATATATGTATATACACATATATGTATACGTATATATATATAAAACAGAAGCTTAATTACAGCAACATTTGTTACTCTGTGATAAAATCTGTAATTTACAAAAATGAAATGACTGGTTCTTGCCTGCCATTAAAGGCATTTCAAATTAACACCATGGAACTGATGTCTGTATAAAAGCGCTTCCCCATGTGATCCAGTCACATGACAACGTACATTTCCAATCTTGTTATTCTCTGCAAAGGAAAAAGAAGACCTTAGCACAGGACTTCATCCGCATCTGACGCCGAAAAATGTGAAAACCCTAAGACTGACGGGCTTATCTTAATTCTATTCAAATCATGGAGCTCGCTTATTCAAGAAAGGGAATGCACACGAGGGTTACGATCTACACTGTGGAAAAATAAATTATGTTCCTTTCTGACACAACTTGAGGGGTAATTAAAAGTATCAAAGAACAAACATGACCTTCGGCATTCTGAAAATAAATGTCTCCCTTTGTGACTTTATTTTGAAACATGATAAAACAAAGGGAGTGGTGGCAGGAGTGTTTTAACAGGGCTGTGAGGGTAACCGAAGAGGCTTTTCCACTGCTCGAAAAATAAATAAATAAAAGCACTCATCAGTTAATTACTAACCTATATTACAGCTAAAGAAATGAGGGTCCCGGAACGTAAGCTGCATGTAAGGCAACGGGCCATAAAAGCACGTTCGTTACAAGAATATAAACACCCAAAGAGCCAAGTTTTTGGTCTAAAGGGCCTACGCTGAACTGCCTCCCACCCATTAAGACGTCTCTAGGTAGAAAAATGCAGATTCAAAATGTAAGGATATTTACCTTCTTTGTGCAGGAAACATTCCTGATGCAGATGCCTGGGCAGCCACCTGCTGAGAGGCAACGAGGGCGGCGGAGGTCAAGCCTAATGGGGGAAAAAAGGCAGGGTTTCTGTGACACTCGGGAAAGATAAGAGCAGGTGCAGGCCCAGGGGGGAAGGGCTGCAGCAATCCGTCCTCTCCGAAACACACACAGGAAATGTTTCACATAGAAGAGACGGAGCCCACACCGCTTAGTCTAACCCCTATCTAGCCATTTATCCAATACTCCGCGGTTTTCTTAATAGCTAGTCAAAGAGAAGAGAGAACATTCCATCTCTGTGACTCTGCATGGTACTAAATGGTTTGCTCGCATTCCTGAATAGGAAGCTCAGGAGACATAATAGGTCCCCGGCAACAACAGGAATCAAAAGTCACAGTGAATTACAGAAGCAACACGCCATTTGCTTAGCATACAATACTTTCATAATAACTTTTATCATTTCAGCATTTCCCCAGTGAACGAACACAACGCATCCTGCATCCCGTAAGAAACACAGAACCGGTGAATGGAAGTTAACAACAGTCCTAACTTCTACCTTGCAAGAGAAAGACAGCAGTCAGAGAACAGAATGGCTCCAGATGGCGCGGAGCTGCCTGATAGGAAATTATTTTTTAATTCTACAGAAAACAATCCTGGAAAAACAAGAAAGAACACATGCAAAGCTAGGGAAGATCATTCTCCTTCTAAGCCCTCTATGTTCTTTCTGAACGCTACTAGTTGACTGTGAGTGGTAACGAGGGGTAAACAAGTAAAAATGACCCTTCCCATGTGTAGAGTACTTCCTACTCCTGGAGGTACCTTTCACACATGGTATCTCGTATTCACACAGCAGAATGAGGGCCAACGTGGCAAGCGCTATGGGTTGAATGTGGCCCTCCAAAATCCCTATGTGGACACCCTAATCCGCGATGTGATCATCTGAAGATAGGACTTAAATAATTAAGGTCAAATGAGGTCATGATGTCCTTATAAGGAGAGACACCAGAAGGTAGCTCTCTCACAAGCTCTCCTCCCTCCACCGCTGCCCCTGCCCCCTGCACACAGAGAAGAGGTCGTTTAAGCACAAAGCAAGATGGCAGCCACCTACAAGCCCGGAACCGAGCACTCGTTACCAAGCAACCGTGCTGGCACCTAGCCTCCCAGACTCCAGAACGATGAGAAAACTTTCTGTTGTCTAAAGCCAGAGAGTCTGTGACATTTTGTCATGGCAGTCTGAGCTACCTAAGACAGCAAGAACCTAGCGAGTGGATCTCTTGGTAGAGATGGGGCCACCACCCACCCCCGTAAGGTGACAGAGCTGGGACACGTAGCAGGAGGTCAACTAGAACAACACAAATTGAAGGCTATCTCACAACAATTCTATGGCTTTCTCAAAATGTTTCTCCATCATTAAAGTCACAGCAATGAACGGCTGTGAAGAGCCCCCGAATTACAGGGGATTAAAAGTGTTGACCCTGTCCCCATCAAATAACCACCAGCATTTTTCACAGGGCTAGAACAAACAATCCTAAAATTTGTATGGAACCACAAAAGACCCCAAAGAGCCAAAGCATTCCTGAAAAAGAATGGTAGCCACCGAAACTGGAGACATCACGATTCTGGACCTCAAGCCATATTACAAAGCTGTAATTATCAAGACAGTATGGTACTGGCACAAGAACAGACACATAGAGCAATGGAACACAACAGAGAACCCAGAAACGACCTCACAAACGTGTGGCCAACTAATCTTCGGCAAAGCAGGAAAGAATATCCAATGGAAAAAAGACAGTGTCTTCGGCAAACGGGGTTGGGAAAACCGGACAGCGACATGCAGAAGAATGAAACTGGACCACTGTCTTACACCATACGCAAAAATAAAGTCAAAGTGGATGAAAGACCTAAATGTAAGACAGGGAGCCATCAAAATCCCAGGGGAGAACAGAGGCAACAACCTCTTTGACCTTGGCTGGAGCAACTTGTTACTAGACATGTTGCCAGAGGCAAGGGAAACAAAAGCAACCATGAACTATTGGGACCTCATCAAAACAAAAAGCTTCTGCACAGCGAAGGAAACAACAAAACTGAAAGGCAGCCTATAGAACAGGAGAAGATATTTGCAAATGACATATCTATAAAAGGGTTAGTATCCAAAATCTATAATGAACTTAGCAAGCTCAACACCCAAAAACCAAACGACCCAGGTGAGAAATGGGCAGAAGACACGAATAGACATTTGTCCAAAGAAGACACCCGAAAGATGGCTCACAGACACAGGAAAAGATGTTAACATCACTCCTCATCAGGAAAATACCAATCAAGACCACAATGAGATACCACCTCACACCTGTTGGAAGAACAACTCCGGAAACAACCGGTGTGGGCAAGGGTGCGGACAAAGGGGAACCCTCTTGCGCTGCTGGTGGGAATGCAAACGTGTGCAGCCGCTCTGGAAAACAGTGTGGAGGTTCCTGAAAAAGTTAAATTTGATCCAGCAATCCTACCACTCGGTAGTTACCCAAAGGATACAAAAACACAGATCTGGAGGGGTAGAGCAGCGCTATCCTCAACAGCCAAACTGTGGAAAGAGCCCAAATGTCCATCGACTGATGAATGGTAGATTCGTCGACTGATAAAAAAGAAATGGATATACATACACACACACACACACACACACACACGCACGCACACCCCTCTCTATACACACACAATGGAATATTACTCAGCGATCACAAAGAATGACATCTTGCCATCTGCAATGTATGGATGGAGCTAGAGTATATTATGCTAAGGAAAATGAGCCGGAGAAAGACAACCATATGATTTCACTCATACATGGAATTTAAGAAACAAGACAGATGACCAGATGGGAAGGGGAGGGGGGGGGGGGAAGAGAAGACAAACCACAAGAGACTCATAATGAGAGAGAACAAACCGAGCGAGGGGTTGATGGAGGGAGGCGGGTGGGGTAGGCATAAGATGGGTGATGGGCATTAAGGAGGGCACCTGTGATGAGCACTGGGTGTTGTGCAGAAGTGATGAATCACTGAATTCTACTCCCGAAACCAGTACTGTGCTGTGTGTCAACTAACTGGAACGTAAATAAAAATTTGAAAGGAAAAGGTTAGACCTAATCGTGTCACTCCCATTACTTCCGGGGTGAGGGTGGGGGTGGGCGCAGATACAACGTAAAAGGCCTGCAGAAACCAGTGCCATTGCACCAAAGCCTCTCATTATGCCTCCCCTTTTTCCCACAATTTCCCTCAAGCGGCTATCTGATCTTCTGATTGTTATATTCAGTGCCCCAGACACGGGCCGCCACCCTCACTCCCTGAGATAGCAGGAAGCCACCGATAACATCAACCAGGGACAATTATTAAGTGGGAGTCATTTCCTGTCTCAATAGAACACAAAGACGCGGGGAATCGCCTTCATTGTATCACTAGGAAATACTAGGAAATAAGAATTAAGAACTTATTTACTCCCTGGAGTTCATGTTAACTCAAAGCTCAGTGTGTTTATTTTAAGACGTGAGCAGTCCTTTGGGCCAACAGTTTTCCAAAGCAGAACGAACAACACAGTAACGACAGAACCGCTGACCTTGAAAAGGGTCATATTGACCAGGGATGAGTGGGTAACCCATGCCCACGTGGGTGTGGTGGTGCGTGTGCAGGTGCCGCTGGCTGAACGGCGAGTGGCGGTCCCTCTCCCGTTCTGCCTCCCGCTCCCGCTCTGCTGTCGCCTTTTCCACGGGCTGCAACAGAAAACAAAGACGGGCCCCTCTAAATACTCTGAAAAACAACCGACAGGAGTGCTAACGCACTTCTGTCCTTTGAGCCCTATGTGTAAGTGATTCAGAAGCAAACACAGAGATACTCAACATTCCTTACTAAGTGAAGATCATTTCAAAAGGCACGCATGAGTTCCAGTTGGCAATAAGGCAAAGCTAAAGAAACGCTCCACCTAAAAGTTAACCAGGTGGCATCAGGGTTTGCCTCAAGTGATGGAAATAAGAGAACTTTTTCTTTACAGTCGCTCGAAATTGCAAGATTAGGATCTACCCGATTTCTTCCCAGAAACAACATTTATACGTGGGTCAGGAAGGTTGAAAAAAATTTTCTAATGACTGTGTGTTTTACTTACATTTTGTGGGGCGAATGTATCTCCCAATTCTCAGTACCCCTTATCCATTTTAGCCCATTGAAAATACACCTCTCGGGGTGCCTGGGTGGCTCAGTTGGTTACGAGTCTGAGTTCGGCTCAGTTCTGATCTCACCGTTCAGGAGTTCGAGCCCCACATCGGGCTCTGTGCTGACAAGCTCAGAGCCTGGAGCCTGCTTCAGATTCTCTGTCTCCCTCTCTCTCTCTGCCCCAGTCCCACTCTTTCTCTCTCTCAAAAATAAACAAACATTTAAAAAAAATCTTTTTAAAAACAAATAAACAAAAAAAGAAAATACACCTCTCGACAAGATAGGGCAATACCAAGTACGGGAAATCATCGCCCTGTGCCTCTGAAAGCATTCCGGAATCCGGCAGCTTCTGAAGCCTCGACGAAAAGCTGTGGTTCTCCCGAATCACAGTTTACGACTGCCTTTCCTACACGTGTCTGCCCACTAGAACCCGGCCAACCTGAAGTTCTCGTTGTCACGTGAAAAGAAAAAAAATGTCCGTGCTGGAAGGAGTACGCACCGAAATAGATTCATGAGTCCCCTTTCCTCGCTTACAGAGTCCCCGCTGGACTCCTCCACATCAAAGATCTTGGATCTTATTCCAAACTTCTTTTCTAGGCAAGGATGGCCACACCCTTTTGTGTCTCTTGACAACAGCCTTTAGGACTAGTAGTTGCCCTCTTTCACGGAGGGGGTGGTGCCGGGATGGGAGCAAGGGTGCAGCCATCTTTCACAAAGGCACGTGTCTCCCTTGCTTCGGGAAGTTACAGGGACAGGACGATGGGTCGCGGCCAAAACAGACAGGTGCAGCCGTCCCTTCCCCACGCGACTCACCCGTGCCAGTGCATCAAAATATCCGCCATCAGAAATACTTCACGCCGCAAGCCGGCTCCTATGAATTTACATGTCCACCTAGCAGACGCCCTCCTGGGCAGTCAAGGCACAGTGCATTTTGCGACAGAAGAGCTCGCCAGCACCGCATACGCTTTGACGATTTTTTTTCTTCCCCCCTCGCGTGTGAAAGCATCTTACCTTTGAACATTGCGTTCTTTATGTGCGAAGATAAAACAGCATCTTGAAATCACAGCCGGGTTCGAAAACCATTTATATTTCAAGACCGCTTCCTAGCTTGTCCCCTCTTCTCCCCCAAAACACGGTACTTTTAAGTAACAACAAAAGGAGGCTTACGGCAGGAGACTTGCTATGGTACTGGTTGGCGTGCTGCTGGAGCAAGTCCAGCGCTTTTGATTCCGATGTTGTTTTCGTGTTGATGCTAGGGCTGGTATTGACTTTCTCTGCCTCTTCTCTCCCTGACATCTTCCCATAAACAGGATAATGAAAGCCTGGAGAGAGATAGGCCCCTGCAGATAAACAACAAATGCCACATCAAGTTATGGGCTACATTTTTTAAACAGAAAAAAAAAATCACTCGGGTTACAACGAATTTGGGCTAAGAGTCGGAGACCTTCAAATAGGGGATTACATTAAGAATGGGCTACATCATCGTTAAAGTGCACGACGTAGGTTCTCCGATTTTCTTCTCCCAGTTAATTCGTCCTGATGAACGGAGGTTATAAACAGAATTGAGCTTACAGCCATTTCATACATTTACGCGTCCGCTTAAGTGAAAGGAACAGTAACTATCATGATTATGACAGTGAGCGCCGAGAATATTTTCATAGGCAATAAAGTATCTGTCAGTCTAACAGACTAGGGCATCAGAGTCTATGAAAACTAGAGCTGGGAACCGTTGATGGTTTCTCTAAGACAAAACACAACGAACTCATGTTAAGTTAAGTTTCATCCTGGGGACTTGAAACAGCAGAGAGACAAGCAAAACAAACGCGACCATCTGAAACATCTCATTTATCCTGAGCTTTTCAGTAACCAGTAAGTGAATGTAGCCTCTTCCCTCTAAGAGAGCGAGAACCCGCGACACGTACCAGGGTAACTGTGCATTAGGACAGGAGAAACAGCCCGGTATGCAGGGTGGCTGGGGTCATACATCTGTGGGTAAGGATAAGCATGCAAGTACTGTATGTAGGGCTGATGCTGACTCAGAGGCGAGGAAACTGCCACTCTCGTTCCCCGAGAGTCCTTCCAGTTCACAGGCGTCTTCCGATCGTCACTCTTGAGCTTGTTCTCCTCCGTGGACTGAGAATCCGGGCGCTTGGCCTCTTTGGGCTCCTCCTTAATGCTCGTTAATGACACGGGAAGGCTGGACACACCACTGTCTTTAGTGGGAGTCTTCCTGGGACTATCTTCTTTTAACTTCTTTTCCCTCTCAAGCTCTTCTGACTTTTGCTGATCCAGGTATTTGGGCTGGTATACATAATGATGCCAGGTCCTTGAATCTGGATCCTGATTGAGGAGAGGGGAGGGGAGGGGAGGGGAGGGGAGGGGAGGGGAGGGGAGGGGAGGGGAGGGGAGGGGAGGGGAGAGAAGAGGAGAGGATAGGAGAGGAAGAAAAGAAAGAAAGAAAAGAAAGAGAAGGAAAAGAAAAGAAAGAAAAGAAAGAGGAAAAGGAAAAAAAAAAAAACACCTCGTTTTAAAATCTCCATTTTTAAGCAAAACCCATTAATCACCATGACAGCATTATTACTCTTACTTCTAATGCTAAGTTAACATGTATTTATGTGCTTGCACTGTGCAAAGAGCTTTACCCTCCTCTCACAAAGTAACAACATCTGAGGTAGGCATCGTTATTAACCTCTTTTACACAAGACAAAAGCAAAGCCTTTAAAGCTCAAGGAACAGCAGGGTCGTGCTGCTGACCAGGGCGCAGCTGGGCTTCCAACTGAGGTCTGAGGGAACTCAGAGGCGGGCCCTTCGTGGGATCTTTCAACATTAAATAACACCCTCAGACATAATTTAATCTAACCCTCATTTTCCCTTCATTGTCTCACACAGGCAAAAACGAATTTGAGAATTCGTCAGCTCAGGGGGCGCCTGGGTGGCTCAGTTGGTTAAGCGTCTGACTTTGGTCAGCTCAGGTCATGATCTCATGGTTCATCAGTTTGCATCCCGCGTGGGGCTCTGTGCTGACAGCTCAGAGCCTGGAGCCTCTGTCTCCCCTCTCTCTCTCTCTGGCCCTCCCCTGCTCACACTCTGTCTCTCCCCCTTTCAAAAAATAAATAAAAGTTAAAATACATATACATATTTAAAAAACTTCAGCTCAGGCCACTTAATAGTGAATTTGAGTCACGAATAGATCACGTAACATCATTTATGGGGAACGGGGCGGCGGGGGGGGGGGGGATGGAAACTCTTGGTTTCCTAATGTATTTTCTTCAACTACAGCAGCTGAGGCTTAATATAGGGGCTCACATCTCATGTGCAGACATCTTCATCAAAACAAAATTTCAAAAATTAATAGCACACATCATAGCTTTTCTTTTAGAAACCAAAGGCATCTATAACCCCCCCAAGTTCTGACGCAGCCCTGTGAAGCCACGGCCTGATTCAGGCCTCCAGAATTGGGGCAAGCGAGGAGCCCAAAAGGCCTCTGCGACCCCCATCCCATTCACGACAAAAACCCCCTGGGTATTTAAGTCCTGAGAGAGAACATTCAACCTTGGGCCTAACTCTCAACCTCTGGGCAGAAATGAGCGTCAAGAAAGGATTCTGGTGCTCTGATTCACCAGGGGTGAAAGCGTGGGAGTGGAGAGGGGGGTCGGGAGGCCGGGAAACCCCAGCGTTAACTCTCCCGGGACCGTAGTGAGTCAGGATGTGTGCGCCGTGACAGAAAGCGCGAGCACACGTGTGATTTCACGGTGGCCGATTTTCAGGTGTCTGCACAGGGAGCCTCAGGCTGGCCGAGCAGGGGCTTCCGGGCTGGCTGCGGGAGGCCCACGCACCCAGACCCCCCTGCTCTCCTCACAGGCGATCGGCACGGAGCCCCGCGTTGGGGCTCTTAACCGCTAGGCATCTCAGACACCATGTGGAAGACATCTGGGCCCCAAGTGGTAGGACAGAGCCCAGTGGGGAATGTGGGTTTAAGGCCCCGGTCTTATGTTCCTCGAGGCTGCCGGGAGACATCTGGACACGAGAAAGAACAAACGCGGTAGAGATCAGACTCAGGATCTCAGCGGCCACGTGGAAGGATTCCCTCAGTCTGGGCTCAGTAAGAAAGTAAGGGACCTCGTCAGATTCACAGCGAGTGACCAGCACGGAACACGAGTCCGCGACGCACAGGTGCGACGTTCCTTTGACTACATACACAACCCAAGGCAAGGGTGAGTTAGGCACACTGGAGAGGTACACAGTGGCTCGTGAGAGGATCTTTGCGCACACGTTTCAGGAGGAGAAGGGACCAACCCTAAGGAACCCTTGGCTTATTTCCTGGGAAGAAGGCTAACCAGATCAAGCCCAGACATGTCCAAGGGTCAGACTCGCTCTCTCCCTGTGGGGGGCCACGCTCCACAATCTTACTTGTTTAAATCTCGAGGCTGGGTCTACACCTGTCTGCTTCATAGAGTCCATGACAGATTTCATTTCTACAGCCTCCTTAATAAGCTGGTGGTTTTCCATCTGCTTAGCTTTGAAGCTGTCGGCCTGAAGCTGCTGCTGGTGGCCGGGGAGAAGCTGTGATTTACCTGTCTCCTCAGTTTTATTAGGCACTGGCGGCCCTAGTTTAGAATGGGTTTTGTTAGGCTCTGGGGTAGAGGGAGCTTTTGAGATTGTGGCAGACGGCAGGCTTTTCTGTTTACTGTCCTCCTTGCCCAGCTCCTTCAAGGGGAGCTCGCTTTTCCTGTCGCACTCTCCTCGGCCAGCTTGGGCCATTTTCTGCTCTGCCAGCCTCTGGTCCTCATAGTACTTCTCATACTGCTGTCTATAGGCAGGGCTGGTGGCCATCAGGGACTTCTGGTCCATATAGAGCCCGTAGGCGTACTGGCCGTAGTAAAGCGACTGCGCCAGCGCTGGGTGTCTCTGCGTGATCACCGACTGGTGCTGAGGCTGTAAGGGTGCCGGGTTGTGGTCCGCTTTCTTGGCGTCCAGCTGCTCTGCCTTGTCCTTCCTTTCGGCCTCCTCCTCGGACTCCTTCTTGATCTTCATCGCCTGCGTGCTCCCGCCGTTCCCGGCCGCAGGGGCTCCCACCTGCCCAGGGTGCATGTAACTTGGAGAATAGTAAGGATCGTAGCCATGGTAATAGGGAGAATGGGACTCTTTCAGCTGAGAGGACTGTGCTGTAGCTGCAGGATGCCCTTTGACGACGCCCTCCTTACTGGAAATGATGTCCGACGGGGAACCGGCCTTGGACCTCACGCCCTCCGACCGGCTGTCGGACCCACCGTCGTCGGCGGCGTCCGAGATGTCCGAATAGGCGGGGCTGCTGGTCTTGGCCGCGGTCTCGGCCCCGTTCTGTGTCAGCACGTGCAGCGGGGCCATGGGCGCCTGCCCGTTCACCAGCGGGTTGCACTCCATCCTCGAGGCGCTGCCTATGGAAGGGCTGGGCGCGTTGTCCGTGAAAGTGTAAACCTTGTCGGCCTCGGCTTTGATGCTGGCCATCCGGCTCTCCTGAGACTCTGAGAGCCCGTTGGCCAGCCCTTCACTCTTGTTGAGATGGTCCTTTAAAAAATGCCCCGATAAGTCTTTCCCGGCCCCCTTGGCGTCCTCAAGTTTGCCCAGCTTGGCATCCATTTTCGGGCTCCCCGACTCCTTCCCTTCTTTGTCCTTAAGCTTCCGCTTCTCCTTCTTCTTTTTGTCTTTGAGGGACACGAGAGCTGGGTTCACGGTGATGGGCTCCCCCATGATGGTGGGCTTTGGCTGGATGGGTTTCAACGGAGGACTCTTTGGTGTGGCCTGCACCACGGTGGTCGTGAGGGAGGGCAGTCCGGGGATGGTCCCCGTGGTGGTGCTCGTGAAGGCCGCGGTGGGTATGGCGATGAGCTGCGGCGGGGTGGGGGCCGGGGCGGGGGCGATGGGCCGCGCGGTTTTCAGTTTGGAGAGGTTCTTGTCCATTTTGCAGTTGTTGGCTTTCTTGCCCTTTTCTTTCTCTCCCGCGTTCTTCTTGTCGATTAGCCCTTCTGCTTCCAGTTTGGGCATCTCGGAAGCCAAGCTGCCATCTGCCGCGGAGCAAGCGTCTAGGGTGGCCGTCATGTTGGAGATGACCGGGAGGTTGTTCAGCTCGCCGTGAAGGCCCTTCTTCTTGCCAGAACTCTTCCCCGCTTTCGAGCCGACGACAGAGCCCGGACCGTTGCTCATCAGCTCTCTCTTCCCCTTGGGGGTGCCAGGGGGGTGCCCGGGGCCGGGCGACACCGGCGCCTTCACCTGGTCGTAGGCCGCCAGACTGGCGCTGGGCTCGCTGCATTCGAGCGCCACGTGACTCAGCGCCTCCTCGCAGTCCGAGATCTTGTCCTCGCTGTCGGGCTCGAACTCCAGCTTGTTCTCTGGGTCTAGGTGCGCGTGGGCCTGGTGGTACCTCAGGCCGTTAATGTGCTTGTACTTTTTGTTGCAGTTTGGGTGGGGGCAGTCGATCAACACTGGCGAGGAGCAGCCCTGGTCCAAAAAGGTCGCCTCTGGTTTCCCTTGAGGAGTGGTCGGAGTGCTTCTGGAGTTGGTGCGGACGCGCTTCCCCGGCTTATTGTCCTCGGAGCTGGAATTCAGGTCCAGCTCCATCGGGGGCTTGTTTTTCCTCTTGTTGGTGGAGGAGGGGCTGGCTTTGATGTCCTCAGCAGCACAATTTGGGGGTGTCCTTCGCCCGCTGGTGTTGAGGCTGCCCCGCCTCCCTTTCCCATTGGCCCCCCCTCTGTTCTTGTTCTGCAGCCCTCTGGACTCCGTGAAGCTGGCCTCTGAGCCCGGAGCCGCCGCGGCAGACCTCGCTCTCTTCCCTCGGCCCCGGCCCCCTCTCATCTCCAGGTCGCTTGTCGGTGACTCGCAGAACCTAGGGAAACAAGCGACAGACGTCAGGAGGAGCATCCCCCAAAGAGCCGGGAGACAGCGCGAGGCACACAATGCCGGCAAGAGCGGCCAACACCCCAGGGGCGCGAGGGCTGGGCCCAGAGAAGGAAAAGACACCCTGTTCTTGCGCTGACGGTTTTAATCCCTGCCAAAGAACTGGCAACGAATGGCCTATGTTCTTCTTCGGAACACCAAAGGAAAACGGCTTAGGTAGCTAGCTTCAAATCCAGTTCAAATTCCCATTTTGAGAAAAGAAGAAAACAAAGGAGAGGGGGCGAAGGGGCAGGGAGTGCATTTCACTGTGTGCAATCCTCACCGGCTCCTTTCTCTTTTGCCTGGTTTCAATTACGGGCAGACTTTTATGCATTATTAAGCTACCTCTATAGTTTCTGTGCAAAGAGAGGATGGCGGAAGGAGACGGGCAGCGGAGGAAGGAGGAGAGCAAACAGAGCCTGAAATAAAAGGCCCCGTCCGTACGTACCTGGGAGGGGCCCAGTCGTGCTTGGTGCAGTCCAGGAGGGTCCCTACGTAAGTTTTGTTCCTCCACGTGACATTGACCACTAGAACACCTGCAGGAATGGGGAATGAAGGAGGACCACTGTTAGCACTGATTACTCTGTTTCCAGTTTATTATTAGTATACTGTTGTTGTTGTTGTTGTTGTTGTTATTTTACCAGCAAAATTCTGTTCTCATTAGCTTTCAAAAACTGTGGTTTGCATTCTTCCTCTTTCTGGTTTCAGTGACCTCAAGTGAAAACCCACAGGAAATTGTGTGTGTGTGTGTGTGTGCGCGTGTGTGTGCGTGTGTGTGAGAGAGAGAGAGAGAGAGAGAGAGAGAGAGAGAGATCATGCCTGTGTGCATGCGGTACAAAAGGGTAAGACCGCGTGTGAGAGTGTAATCAAGATACTGCTGACAGAAGGAAATGGTTTTTGCCATGTCCTCCTGTAAAACAGCAACACTCACCTCTTAATTTTTCTATTATTACACATAATTGCTTTCGTTTGGCAAGCAGCCAACAAAAACTAAGCGCCAGTTACCAGTGCTTAAACCAGAAGGTGACTGAAAGGAATCGGCTTTGTTTCCCATTCAACAATATAAAATAATGGTGATTTTTATTTAGGAAAAGATTATGTGGGTGCACAAAAAAACAGGAGAAGGGGAGGGCAGGGGCTGAGAGTCCAGAGAGCGGACAATCAGCTATGATTTCTCTTTCCTAATCCTCCCCTCTCTGGCTTTGTGAGACAAGAATCAGCCAGGGTATGGTATCTGTTTCACTGTTTGGTCTTGTTTCATATTAAGGACTCCTAAAATAGCCCTCTTAAGAAAATAAATGTGCACAATAGGTTTGCTCTTGGGGTTATCTTTAGAATCAACTTTAGTAAGCATTTGCCACAGAGGATTAGAAGAAAAAAATCTCAAAACCAACACACTTGCTTCCTGCAAGCCTTTCTGCTTTTCCCAACTGCTCTGCAGACAGACAATTTAATTTAGCACTGCATCTGTGAATTACTAAACTTAAGTGCACTTAGTACACTAAATGTCACAGGAAAATAAAATAGAACATCCTCTTGATTTCTCTAGAGGACAAGTGCCATATATTTTTTTAATCACCCCTTTACAGCGTATATTAAAAGGACCTGGGTTTTTGAGGCACGCATAAAATACGAGGGTCAATCAACGCAATACTTAAGTGAGCCTTTGTTTTCTTTTCTGTACCTACCTACCCTCCATTCTATTTTGCCAACACCTAGGGACATCACTCAAAGTCTCCTTCTAGCTGGTTTGCTCACTTGCTCACTGCCATTTTGAATTTTATACAAACCCTGTATTGCACTCCTTTATGGTAAGAGACACCTCACGAGGTAAGACTAATTTCCGTGGGAAATGTTTTAGCAGCAGGTAAAAATATTTCAATGGCTGGGACCCGAGCAGTGGGGAAGGAAGGATTGCTTTCAAAAGTCTCTCAAAGAGATTTAAAAAAAATTGTTTCCCATATGGTCTATGTTGCCATTAGGTGACAGCTGAATTTACTCACTGTAGCAATAGTCGGGGGTGGGAGGGGGACGAGGATGAAGCAAAGCAAGCATTTCCTCAAATCTCGGTTGATTCCATTCTAATTCCCTCAGGACAATTTTCTTTTAAACCACTGAGTATAAAAATTCATATTGAGATGAGAATCAATGGTAATTAGGCATTTGGTCAAAATTTGCACAAGACAGAACAATTGGAGGAAAGGATTCTTTATGAGCACATCCCTCCAGGAAAAGGGAGGGGGTGGGAGGGAAGGCGAAGGGGAAGACGGAGCTGGTTTTCTCATCATGTGCTCTCTGGGGCACTGTGTGTGGTGTCAAAGACCTTTGCAGCTGCTTAAAATTCTTTAGCATGTCAGCTATATTTACAGTGCAGGAATATATCTGTATCGCCAGAAGGTTGCTGCATTTTAGCTTGCGACGCAATAGGCTGAAGCACTGCGTTCCAGAGTCCCTGATGTAGCACAAATGTATAATTAAAATTGCTTGAAAGGAAACATGAAAGAAACAACAAACCCTCCATTCTTGCAGTAATAAAATTAAAAACAGGAAAAGTCTGCACAGACACTTAACATTTGTCTGCAGTGAAAGGCTTTTGTTATTGCTTTTCCCCCAAGGGTTTCGCGTTTCCAGCAAACGCGGGCCGTGGATTGGCCGGCGCCTGCAGGGAACGCTCGCGTCTGATTGGCTGGGCCGAGGGCGGCCGCCCGGAGCCTCGAGGCGGCGGCCGGGGATAAAGGGGCTCGGCCGAGGGCAGGGGCCGCGGGGCGGACGGCGGCCAGGAGGCCGCCCGCCGCCACGGGACTAAGCGGGGTGGGGGTGGGGGTGGGGGCGACGCTTGGCGCGTGCGCGGCCCCGACAGGGCTACCCGCCGCGCCCCACGCGCGGCCGCTCGCGGCCCCCGGGACAGAATCGGTGGTCCCCAGACAGGACCCGGGGAAGCAGTCCCTGGAGACGTGGGGCTGCCGCTGGGAGCTGTCACAAAGGCTGGGCTCACGCTGCGGCCGGCGCACTGTGAAAACCGTTCCCGCCGCCAGATGCTGTTTCTAGTAGCCGCCCCGGCACATCTCGCGTGGCGGCAACAGCGACACTGCTAGCAGCGTGGTTCGTTCGTTATCAGCACTCGCTGGGAAAGAAAACGCCGCCAGTCAAGTCCATCCCCAACTTCAAAAGGACCTCAATCAGCCAGCCTGGTTTTTCTAGAAGCCCTGGGTCTGTGAAACGCTCAGAAGAAATGCTCTAACTCCCGGGGAGATTCTGAAGAGTCCCCATCAAGCGGGGCTAATTGAATGCGTGTGCTGGTGTCTATTTTTCTTTCCGCCACACGGTATACTTCGATCAGCCTAGCATTCACGTGCAAGGGTACACACGCACATGTTTACACAGCCAAAACGGCAAGGAGGCTTAAGGAATGCTTCTCGCATAAACTACAAAGTGTATTGTTTCTTTGTAAGCGAGCGGGTGTTTATACAACATCCTATTGTGAGGGGCCAAGTAGAAAGGTGGTGTTTGGGCTCCAAAACCTGCGGATGGTTGATCCTCTTGCTGAAGTCTCGACATCTTGAACGCTTTGTAACTCACGGGCATATAAAAGCGGACTCTACTTTTTAAATAACCGAAGTGACAACGAAGCCTTTCAAAGTTCCACTTTGAATTTTCATCAGTCTGGGCAGAGTTGTGGTTCTCATTTACCTTACATTAATTGGAAATAAATATACATTTATTCCACAAAGATTTAATATTTCATTTAATGCACATCTGTTCTTCCAAACGTCTAACCCATGAACCATGTGCTGGGGACACTCTACACAAGCCTTTTTCCTCTTTATATTCTCCAGTGTCCCACCAGGTTTATCATCCCCTTTTCCCCACTGACTGGGCACGGTCATTCTCAAAATGCTAAATAACGCCTGGCCTGTAACGTTTTATATTTGGAAAACATCTGAAGATTATTACCAATTAAGTAAGAATAGAGCTGAAGACATCAATGGATGGTCTGAATGTGCTCACTGACCACACAGGGTTTTCTTATTTATATTCTCTCTGTCCTACACACTGATGATACAGGATTTAAGCTACTGCCCTACCCCATAAAACATGTATTACCTATAGGGCAGTGAAGAACACGGTCTGTGTTGTAAAACCTCAGCCTGTTGCCTCTACAAGCCAAAAGAGCCCTGTTATCTCATCAGGATTCCACAGTCACAGTGTCCTATTATTTGCTCTTGTCAATACTTAGCAGTTAAGTGCTCCCAGAGAGATGGTCAGGCCCATGAAGCATTTACAGTGCATCCTTAGGGTATACACTAGGTACTTATTTGGTGCTATGGAATCAGCCATACTTCTGGCCGGACCTCCATCCAAACTCTATTCTTCAAGAGCCTGCAAACTTGTAACAACCAACACAGGGATACCCTGTAATCCAGAAAGGGAAGTATAGTTTACGTATCACCTACACCTACAGAACAGGCCTCTTGATCCATGATATTAAACTAGACCCTGGAAGAGATTTTCCTAGGGCCTGCCCTGCCCACAGTCCCCGCTCAGACGGTAGTCCTAGGAGACAAGGCTCCTGAGCCAGTAATCCTAACCTTAGCGTCGTCTGATGGTTGCAGGGACGGGTACGTGAAACTGAGGCAACCAAACACGACTTACAATGGGAATCTGAATGAGTCACAAGGAAACTTGACAAGAGAAGGAGAAACCTCAAGGTCACAAGGTCACAAGCCTCTAAAGTCTGAGAGGACTACAGTGTGCCAAAGCCCCAAGGGCTCAATAGCTATGATATTAGGAAGTCGATGGGTGCAATGCCCTAAGTGCTTACGTGTGTGTGTGTGTGTGTGTGTGTGTGTGTGTGTGTGTCCCCTCCCGTCTTTTAGCAGTGACAAGGGCTTACCAGCACCCAGGACGGCCCTATTATTTTCCATCCGTCTTGTGCAAAAGGTGTTCCTGGTTCTGAACCTAACCCTGTCTTTGAATAGCTTGGTCCCGGAGGTGTCCCTGCAGGGACAGTCTACCCATCCTCCACCTGTCAGCCTCTCTCCACCCAGGCAAACACAATGACCACAGTAACATTCTCACCTCCAGCTCACACGTTTTTTTCCCCCTCTCCAGCCAAAATAGTTTCTTCACCCACTACTTAGGTCACAATTTTAGTCCCCCGAAGTTGTTCTAGTCCAAACCTCCAAGGAAAGCTAACATTCCTAATGAGTTAGCACCAGAGAGAGACACAGGGCAAATGTCATCTCTTCTGTGGATGCTCTCCAGTCACACACCGATGGTGCGCACCACCAAAACACGGCCACTCCCTCCTGGGTCCCCACGGCACTCCATGCCCGGTCCTCTGGCCAAGGGACACTCACCAGAATCCATGCTTCCATCTGGGCCCAGAGCTGGACACGTCTCAGCTTCCGGCCCAGTTAGACGTGGGTCTGTGGCACACTCAGGTCTCTGACAGCTAAGCGACTTGAACTGCCCCGTGCCACTTACAGGCCTGGCTCACAGTAATCTCCTGTTCATGTTCTTCTACTTTCTTCCTCTTTCTGTCTGGCTGGGACAGAGACTGCAGCGACCTTGAAGGCCCGCTGAGAATCACAGAGCCTCCTTCACCTGGGACCCTGAATGACAAGGAGAGCCCACCCAAAGAATACCACACTCGGTCTAGTAAGGAAGCAGCGAATCATTTCCTCCCATGTTTGGACACCGTTGAGCCTCTCTGTCTTGCCCTCGCACACAGCCCCCTTCACATTCCACTCCTCAGATACATGGCACGCCTCTCTTCCGGCCAGACTACACTCTCTGAACACAGGGGTGGGGTCTGTACCTGCTGTACCTGTGAGCGCCGTGCCTGGCACAGAGAGAGAGTTTACACAACCTCTGGTAGCCGTGGCATGGTGACAGAAGGGAATCCAGATTTGAATCCTTCTTTCGACTATTACCATACTGTTTCAATAAGCATCAGCTCCCACTAGCTTAGCGACGCTAGAAATTCTCTGTGGAGAGACTGTACTCCAAAGATGTTATAAATATGGTTTATGAATTACCGTTGCTGGTTATTTGTGAAGATGTTTCCTCAAGAACTGGGCAAATGCCTGCTTTCCCAGTGGATCAGCATAACTCTGTTTGTATTACAGTTTAAAGACTGTTTCAGAGTCTTTACAGTGCCTCATCCCTGGGACAGAAGTCTCCGGCAAGCATTGCAAACGCCGAATTTGGAATCAGACATCGTTTTTTTCTTTTTCTTTCTTTTTTTTTTTTTTTGGAACTCTTACTCAGACTACCACATCTGGATGGACTTCGTGTGCACTCATGCAGAAAACAGAAACCTCACTCTAATAACACCGAAACGTAACCCATGTAGGCTGCAATCCTTTTTTTTTTTTTTTTTTAAGTTTACACATTTCTTTCCTTTCCTATATTTTTTTTTTCCAGTAGACACATCAATGACAATAAAAAAGGGGCCACAGTAAGCTGGTTTCTGCGCACAGGATAACGTTCAGACATTTCGAGTATCCTATTACCTCCTATTTTAATACATGACTATTGGGGCGCCTGGGTGGCGCAGTCGGTTAAGCGTCCGACTTCAGCCAGGTCACGATCTCGCGGTCTGCGGGTTCGAGCCCCGCATCAGGCTCTGGGCTGATGGCTCAGAGCCTGGAGCCTGTTTCCGATTCTGTGTCTCCCTCTCTCTCTGCCCCTCCCCCGTTCATGCTCTGTCTCTCTCTGTCCCAAAAATAAATAAACGTTGAAAAAAAAAAAATTTTAATACATGACTATTGTACAAGGTAGGATTTATCACCTTTCCTTTGTACCCCTCCAGAAGTTTATTGTTGTGGTTGTGCTCTATCCAATCCTGGTACTTTTTAAAAAGCTGAGTCTTGTATAGTACACTGGTTCCTGTTTCTGGCTTCAGAGCATCCCATCTTCAGAAACATCTCTCTTCAAAGGACACAGCCGAGTTTCTAATTATTGGGGGAAATGTTTAATTTACAACTGAGGTTGCCGATGAAATACCTGACGGCCAAAACACAGAGGGACTTTCCTATTCCCTGTGCTAAGTATCTCTGGGGCACTAGGACAAGAAAAGTATGGTCACGTGACCAGAAAGAGCCCTACTGCGGAGCTGCATGTTTGAAGAGTCACTTTAACCACATCCTGTAATCAAACCATCTGGAACACAGTGCTGTGATTAGTCACCCTGAACATTGGGCTTTATCTGAACAAATAGCGAACGGCAACGGGGCTTGGGAGATAGGGCAGCACTAACAAAGGAAGTGTAATGAAACACTTTATGCCCTAGTGTGTCGCCACCCCAGTCATAAACCCCAGACGCACACAGCTCTGGTGTTAATGCACTACTTTAGGAAAGCACAGTGTGCTTAAAGATTAAAGGAATGCAGGGCTAAAAATTGCTGGTTTGGATAGACGTTCTCTGTCGGCCGCTGGAACATGTTGGCACCCCTCTATCTGCGTTAATTATAGCCTCTCAGATGACAATTCAGCAGTCCTTTTAGGGTCTGGTGTTATTTCCAGGGCACTGGGAACAAGGTTCATTTATGGGAGGATAGTAGTGATTCTTTCTTTGCCAGAGGTTAATCTGAACAGGGAGACCATTCCTTTTTGGTTCATCCAAGCCCTATCCGCAAATAACAAGAACAGACATCCAAATAAATGTGCTAATCCAACATCAAAAAGCAAAAAGCGATGGCAAAATGCTGCTCTCATCTATGTTTTGAAAGATGGTATTCTTCCTTAACGGACCTCATCTCTTTCAAAAGTACATTTGATCACTGGGATGCCATCTATGGAAATCTTTAAAAAAAAAAAAAAATCCTGAAAGGATTTCCCCCCCTAAATACATTGAATAAGCCCTAAAAGGGGAAGAGGGGGGAAAAATGGCTAAAGAAACCCTGTTTCCCCATGGGCCTTATGGGTTAATACACAAAAGAACACAGAGCTGTTTTTCCATCACCGTCACCTCCCCCGCAGCCTTTGTTCTGAGGCCTGATGAGCTGTATTGATTTGGGAAAATCATTGAGCTTCTTGGAAAACTAGACTCTCACTTATTCACTGCCATCTATTTCTTTCCCATGAAGACAGGTGGTCAATATCCAGTTGACTGGTCAGCTAAAAGAGGCTCTGGCTGCTTTTCTTTTCTTGCCTCCCCAGTAACATTATCCTTTCCCACTTCTGGAAAACACAATGGCCTGTTCCAAAGTCTTGTGGGTAAGAGGAGGGAGCAGAAACAAGGCTTTTGTAAGGCACCTCCGGGAACACTGAACGGCTGTCCTAGACATCTGCACGGGAGCCCACACTACATCCCTACATGCACGGCTGGTGACAGGATTTTCACTCACCGAATGTTAGGCACAAGTTCTGGCATTAATGGAAACTTTGAGAGCCCAAGATAAAACTCAAAAAAAAAAAAAAGTATATACATATACATATATATATATATGTATGTATGTATATGTATATATATACACACACATATATACACACATGTGTGTGTGTGTGTGTGTGTGTATATATATATCTCGAATCAACACAGATCATTAGAGCTTCCTGTGAACTGCAGAAAGTGATGTTTTACTTCTTTTAATAATCGGTACATATGTTTTAGCAAGGTTTTCTCATTGTAGGATGCCCTAAGTGTCATTATAGACATTTGGGGGGAACAAAGAGCCTAGGAGAAAAAATAACATACATCACACGGAGATCTTTACAAAGCAACTTTAAACATGACGAGAACAAAAAACACTTGATTTTGGGTTACACAGGCATACACAGCCTAAAGAAACACTGTCCTGGATGGCTTGAGGCTACTTTTTAAAGGTATAAATATATGCACATATATAAATATATAAATATAAACACACACACACACACACACACACACACACACGGTACAACCACTCACACCACAATACGTAGCCCTTAACGTTTAGGCAGTTCCTCTAGTACTTTCTGCTAAGGTGCCACAAGTCCTCCCACCTGAGGGTAGGCAGGAGGACAGGTTTCAGGTGACCATGTTGCTAAGGAGTGGAGGACACGAGCCCCTTAAGCTTCCTTCCACAGGGCAGCAGGTCACAGACCCTCAGTCGGGCTGCATCCAAAGCCACCCCTGCATCCCAAGACAATGCCCTTCAGGCTGTGGTCTCCTAAGGCTCAGCCAACACACAGTAAACTGAAGTGATATGCTCAAGTACAAGATAAACGATGAAGGGGCGCCTGGGTGGCTCAGTCCGTTGAATGTCCGACTTTGGCTCAGGTCATGATCTCACGGTCTGTCAGTTGGAGCCCCGCGTCGGGCTCTGTGCTGACAGCTCGGAGCCTGGAGCCTGTTTTGGATTCTGTGTCTCCCTCTCTCTCTGACCCTCCCCCATTCATGCTCTGTCTCTCTCTGTCTCAAAAATAAGTAAACATTAAAAAAATTAAAAAAAAAAAAAGATAAACGATGAAGTGGCCAGGGCAGGGGAGGGTGCGGGGGATGATGGCAGAGGGAAAAACGGGGAGACAGGAGAGAAAAAAAATACAAAGTCTTCGGAGACAGACATTTGGTATAACTGAAATGCACAAAGCCAACACGTACACAGACGGAACCTACGTACATATGTAGGTACACACTTGTATAAGGAGATTTCATTTCTTGTCTGGGATCAAACTTCCCAGCAAGTAATGCCTTGAGGCTGGTGGGCATGGAGAGAAAGCTACGGAACCCGATTTCTGGTGCAAAGTTCTAGGCCTGAATTCTCTCCTGCTCTTTTGCAGGCATGCATTAGTATTTCTGAGAGCTGCGGAGTTTAGATGCATGGTTTGTAGTTCTTCAAACCCTCTCCTTTTTTAAGGCACAGTTTCCCCACTTGGAGTAGCGCAAGGATTTCTCATTCCCCTCCTCCCTTTCTTCACGGGAAGACCAGGATTCAATGCCAAATGTAACGGAATTGACTCATGTCCCCCAATCCAGTCTCACAAGCTTGAATTATTAGCTCATCTGGAGATCAGTTTTTTTTTTTTTTTTTTTTCCTTCCTTCACACAAAAGCATTCAAAATTTGGGAAACGTATCTTTCCCATAGTAAGTCGACTTACTATGAGCCACGATAATGATACGGTTCTTATTCTATCATTACCTCCTAACATGGTGTTCCCTTGAGAGTGTCATTTTAGGAGGCAGCCGCGTACAAGGGGCCCAGGCCCACAGCACATAACCAGAACCCCCCACCTCAACGGAAAGGACACCACCTCAACACAATCCCACTTTGAGACCTGCCTGCCACAGAAGATAAGCAGCTGAAAAGAAGGCAGGCCTTTCGTTTCCCGCACTTAATACTAACCACGGGATCTTTTCAGCTTACAACTTGTGCGGCCAGGATCTCTAAGAGCCCTGACGTCACCTTCACAAACAGGTAAAGAGAACAGAACAGCAAGAGCAGGTAAAAAATTAACAATCCTCCAGGCAACAAGCCCCACCCTGGACCAGTGCCCCTAAAAGAGAGCACTCGAGGGCTGAAAGTGGGGAGAAGGGTGTGAGGTGATGAGAATTTGGAAGGTCGCTTAACGGGGATCTCCGCCTTCCCATTTCCTGGTGGGGAAACCAGTCTGTTTCTCTGCTGTCTCACTGCTCTCCACGGGCAGGAACAGGGGAGGGAGGGGCAGGCGGGGAGGCCAAGTCATCGCCGAGATGAATAAAATAGCAAGACGCCAAGGAAATAAAACAGAAGAATGGAAAAACTCATATACTTTGGGGAAGGAGAGGAGACTCAGCAAAGGGAATATGGAGGGCTCCGCGTCCTAGCCTCAGCTCACAGACCTCCTGTGGATCAGTCTAGGTGGTTGATTAGCAGAGTTCCTGGTTTCAATGCTTGTGAATTGCTTGTCAAAATATGCGTATACAACTACAGACTATAGGACTGCGTTTTCAAGTGATTTCTTACCATCCCCAATCCTTGAGCTACAAGGAAACGGTGGGAACCAATCGACAATTATGCTCACATCAAAAAGCTGCTACTGATGCGTGCATCTCCCTGGGACCGAAGAGCCAGGCTTCATATAAATTATGACGCTTTATTGAAAGTCAGAGCGCTTATTTGCTTTTGTGCCAGCTCTGGGCCCTTTTCATCTGGAGCTCTCCCCGGCCCAGGAGAGCACACATTCCTACAGCTCTGCTGGCCACCAGCTGTGTCCCCCATAAATCATAAATCCTCTGAACAAGCCATTCTTTACAAAGACCAACAGCATTTACTGGAGATGATCACTCTGCTATTATTCCACTTGCTGAAATTTAAAATAGCAATTTACAACAGCAGCTGAAAACCAGGGAACTTTGTGTGTGTGTGTGTGTGTGTGTGCGCGCGCGCGGGTATGAGAGAGAGAGAGAGAGAGAGAACAGGAAGGCTGTGCATGTCTGCAGCACACAAAGGGGCACATTTTGTGTGTCACCTTCAAGTCAGCAACCCTGCGAATCTAAAAAGGAAACAAGGGGTGTAAATGTCAGAGGAGCCAGACTCAGCACCCTCACAACTGAAGGCAGTGGGGTGAGTGGGGTCTGTGTCGTGGGTAGACCTCCTTGGTCTCACCCGGAAGCGGCCAAGCCCCCAAGGCAGCGTGGGAGGGGGTTCACACAGTCTCTAGTGAGGCCACATAATTATGGCTCAGGTTCAGAATGTAATAAGGAAAGCTGAAGGAATTAACTCCAATCAAGCTCAGTCTGCAGCCAATTTTATTTTGAGGACTAGGGAGGAAGACAGAAGAAAAGAGTGATTGGTAATCCCACGCAGCATCCCGAGCGCCTGACAAGAGGTCTCTGGAGGCAGACGCACCTGGCTCCCAAGCCCGCTCTGCAGCTGCTGCCTCACCTTCAACTAAAGCGCTCGGTGCCTCAGTTTCCTCATCTGTAACACAGGGAGGATACATACGGGTATCAAATAAGGTGTGATTTCTGTAAAGCATTTCACACGGGCACTGGCACAAAACAGTCGCGTCGCAAATGGACTTTGGCTTCCTCATCTTCCAACTCCCCTGGAGCCCCAGGTCACAAGCTAGGAGAGCAGAGGGAGAAGCCAAAATCCTAGGAAATCCGCACTCAGAAATACCCTCAGCAGCAAGCGCCACTGGGCTCCTTCCAGGCAAAACACCCTCGGACCTGGGCGTCCACAAAGATTATCCTGGACTCCTGGTGACCAGGCCCCTGCGCATACGGCACATCGATCCTGGCGAGTCTCACGAGCTGCCAATTCCAACGTGAAGGAGTTGTGTGATTTCCACACCGGTTTCAACCGACACGAAGTTCTCCTTCCTGACAGACCTCTCCTCGTGCCACCACTCAACAGTACAGCCGACAGAGGAATGCAGTTCCAAATCCCTCAAGTCTCCCCTCTGGACGGAGGACAGGGAAACCTCACATCCGGTTTTCAGAAACGGCGACTGGAACTGGATGCCTGGCATTGGTCTGAACGACCAAAGGCAAAATGGTGACAGCAGAGGGGAGGACCCCAGCAGCCAGGCTCCTGGGATGCTGAAGGCGTGAAAGGCAAACTCATCTTTCCCAGTTACCATCGGCACAGACTAGATTTCTCAACAATGGTCAGAGGCACCCTCCCCCCATTCCGAAGTCCCTATCTTTCAGGGAAGAATAAAGCCCAGCAGAGTTACAAGTATTTCAATAATGTGCTTAGAGACCAGCTCTTTTCTGTAAACAAGCCTAATGAAGCATGACTAATAGTGCTCTCCGTAAGCAGAGCCAGGGAAAAGGGCCTTTGTTAGCACTTACTGGAGCAAGGCATCATTTTGCTGGAGCAGAACAAAACTTAGCTGGTTATTGATTGACCAGCCTCGCTCGGGTGTCACCGCTCTGCTGTCCATTTCTGTATAGTGTGTGTAGGCAATGCATGTGCTTCCGTAGACGCAGAGACGTTCTGTACACACGCACACGCGCGCGCACACACACACACACACACACACACTCCCACGTACACAGTCACGTGCAGCCACCAAGCTAACTTTGGGCTACATTTCTCCGCAGAAGGGATCAAGTATTCCAGGCCTCTCGCTGAAACCGAATTGCTCTCCGATACTCGCGCGTCTTCTCGTCCTCGATATCACCTAACATTTCTCTCCGCGTTGTCAGGACCGTGAACCTCCTCCGCCTCCGAGCCTGTAAACCGACACGCCCCACGGACGCTTAACCGTTTCCAAAGTCACTACGATTTAACCTGACCTAGTTACTACCTTCTAGAGGGGATTTCCTTTTGTTTTTGCAATACATTCACAACGGCTGGTGTTTCTTTTCCCCATTTGGCCTCGCGGTTCTGAAACTCCTGACATTTGGCTCCTTGTAACTGCCACAGACACGTTCCATGATGGCTCTCATTCTCTTCTGCAGTTCCAGTTTGTCTTAAATGTTACCGATGCACACACGCCAGCAATGTTAGCAGGGAGAGCCAAAGTTGACCTGGGCGTCTCTTCCGAACAGGCAGGAATTCGAGTCAAAACTTGCTTTCCTTGCGACTCTAAGCACAAATTTCCGTATAAATTATTGACCGCACTTTGGCCTCATCTGAAACATTAGCCCCGCAGGCTGATAAGTTCTGACCCCAGGTGGCACATCAACCCTCTCCGAAGAGGCTGGAACATTAGTGCTTTGCACTGGGGACTAAGGCGTGAGAGCCAATCAATCAAGCTCCTGACAGCTTTTACGGCCTCTGAGCATTAGGCCCAAGTCAACCTCCAAGACTCCTATTGTTTGCATTATTCTCTTCTTCTCTGGTCTGATGAAGTTAGGGTTAAGTCCAAGGCTTCGGTGAGAGAGAAAGGCTATTGTTAGTAACTCAGTCTTTATTGACTCTGACCTGCAGGGCAACCAGCTTGAAGTCTTTTCCAGAAAGTAACGCACAGTTAATTGGTGCTCATCATCAGGGTATGTTTTCTACACCTCTCTTCACTGAAAGGAGACCTGGCCGAACATTCCAGCATCTTTTCCAGGTTGCCTTCTAATTCTCCCAAGCATTACACACACACACACACACACACACTTTGGACAAAAAATCTGATTTGTACCCATAACCGTCTGCCTGAAATAACTGAAGATCTTTTTCAGCTGAAGCTGGGGGCTGGGTCTGTGAGCAGCAGCCGGCAACAGATTGCATGGCCTGGGCAGGGAGAGGACACAATCCCACACGGGCTTCGTTTGAAGCACGCAGCCGCCCTCTGAAGGGGTTACAGCATTACTGGACCCAAAGGCTTTCCCTTTGAAAGAAACACCAGGCACACCATTATCTCTTCCTACCCAAACAGGCCTCTCAGAAGAGAGGGAGGGGGAAGGTGGTGGCCAGACAGAAGTTGGCCACCAGAGCACCCAGTCTGTTTCTCAACAATCCTGGGCAACGGGTGCCCAGACGAGCCAGCCACACTTCAAGGGTCTTCCCCCACAACCCTTGTTGAAAGTACTGAACAACAGGCTACCCACGGAACGCTTTGAAGGAGAAATCACATGTTGACGTTTTGGAAATCGAAATTTCTGGGATGGGGGCGGGGAAGCACAAAAACCAAACGGCTTTTTTTTTTTTTTTTTTTTCTTTTTCCACTTAGCTTTTGCTTTAGAAATTTTCAGCCACCCGGCTGCCTGGGTGGCTGAGTCGGTTAAGCAGCTGACTTCGACTCAGGTCATGATGTTGCGGTCTGTGAGCTCGAGCCATGCACGCGTTGGGCTCTGTGCTGACAGCTCGGAGCCTGGAGCCTCCTTCAGATTCTGTGTCTCCCTCTCTCTCTGTCCCTCCACCGCCCGCACTCTGTTCTCTCAAAAATGAATAAACGTTACAAAAATTTTTTTAATTTTTTTTTTCAACGTTTTTATTTATTTTTGGGACAGAGAGAGACAGAGCATGAACGGGGGAGGGGCAGAGAGAGAGGGAGACACAGAATCGGAAACAGGCTCCAGGCTCTGAGCCATCAGCCCAGAGCCCGACGCGGGGCTCGAACTCACGGACCTCGAGATCGTGACCTGGCTGAAGTCGGACGCTTAACCGACTGCGCCACCCAGGCGCCCCTAAAAAAAATTTTTTTAAAGAAATTTTCAGCCACACAATCCTACATTTAGCCAAGAGACTGATCATGCTATTTTATTTAGTACATCCCGGTACCTGAATTAGCACAAATAAACGAGTACATGCTTTTCCAAATGAGTGAAGAGGAAGCCATTTTTCAGTTAAAGTCTGCCCCATTTGTGTGTTTGACAGTATACTAACTCCAAAATATATGAATCTAATATTAGATTGGATAAGCTTTCTGAAAAGGCAGTAGTTAAGAGAGCACACTGATAAAGTCTCCTGCTGCAAAGGATTCCATTTTCTGGTGCCAATCGTTCAACTCAACTTCAATATTAAAGAAAACTACAGCCTTCTCATTCATTAAGAATGCACAGTCAAAGCACATTAAACTCATGAATCCCAGGTGCTACCAAGGCCAAAAAATGTTTGCAGACTCTTCAAGTCAAAACCGAACATGCGGCCCGTTCCTGTAGAGGAGAACTTCCTCCAGGAGCCCTACTTTCTTACAGCCCAGAAGTAAGTTAGGAAAAGATGCAAAGAAAAACCAACTATAGTAGTCAAGCGAGTGCTGTTCCTAAAGACCGATTACAAAGGCTAAGTCTTGAGCCAACGAAGATGCAAGTTTCAAGGGAACAAAACAGGTATCAGCTAAAAATGTTTAAACCTAGGGGCACCTGTGTGGCTCAGCTGGTTGAGCATCCCACTCTTGGTTCTGGCTCAGGTCAGAATCCCAGGGGTTGTGGGATCGAGCCCCGAGTGAGGTTCCATGCTGTGGAGCCTGCTTGGGATTCTCTCTCTCTCTCTGCCCCCTCCCCGGCTCACGCTTCCCCCGCCTCCCCCAAAAATAAATAAATAAAGTTTAAAAAAGTAAAAATAAATACAATGCTTAAACCTATAGACAAACTGAACGCAAGACTGAATGAATCTTGATATAGTTGAACGTGGGGTTCCCGCTGAAGCTTCAGTGAAGGCAATTCAAAACTAATACGTTTTACACAACAGGTGGTTAACATTTGTGTTACTGTCCCCAGGAAGTAAAGACAGGAAATAGATACGAGGAATTCTGACGGAGCGCTTTACTGTCTGTAGGCCATCAGTGCCCTACGAGCCAGGTTCTTTTACTGTTCCTCTTTTACTGATGAGCAAATGAACGCCAACATGGCTTAACTGCCGGGCTTGCCTCAGAGGGGAAAGTCAGAGATTTGAACACAGGCAGCCCGACTTCTGATACCATACTCCTAAATGCACGGTGTAAAAGGTTACTTACACCTAAGTTTATAAAGAACACAATTTCATGACGGCGCTGTACGTGAGTGGATGGGGCCCCATGACGTAAGTGAGTCCGTGCAGGTGACGCACGGGTGTCTTCGGAGGCTTGTGCTGTGGATAAACCAGTGACCTGACACTGGAAGCTTGGAACGGACCATGGGGAGAATACATATACCAAAGAAAACAGCAAACACTGCAGTTCAGGGTTCCCCCCGACACAGCCCCGACTCCAGGGCCGGCTGTTACCCAGCACACCGACAGTTAGTAACCTTACTTTGTTGAAATACTATTCTTCTCTCCCACCATGTGACGTGTCAGAGAAACTAGGGGCCCGGGGAAAGGAGGGAATGTGGAAACCCTTCCCTATTTACGTTTAGCTGCTTAGAAGGTATCCGAAGGACAGAACCGAGGGACGATTCTAGAACCCACTAGAGACTACCCACTGTACCCCCTGTTCTACCTACTGTAGAACCCACTACAGTCCTCACTTAGGATGCTGGCTGTTTCACAAGGAGTCACAACGCACAATCCTGGATGCCTCCTGGTTAAGCACTCACACCTAATTCACTGCTCACCAAGTCAGGACTACCTTGCTTCCAGGCTCTGTCCCCTCCCTCTTCCTCCAGACCAGCGTCCACAGCCAGGGGATGGTTCCCTTCCCACTGTTACCACTCACCCCTCCCCCGCCTCGCAACGCTTCCAACTGCCTTTATTTATTTATTTATTTTTTTCAACATTTATTTATTTTTGGGACAGAGAGAGACAGAGCATGAACGGGGGAAGGGCAGAGAGAGAGAGGGAGACACAGAATCGGAAACAGGCTCCAGGCTCTGAGCCATCAGCCCAGAGCCTGACGCGGGGCTCGAACTCCCGGACCGCGAGATCGTGACCTGGCTGAAGTCGGACGCTTAACCGACTGCGCCACCCAGGCGCCCCTCGCCTCCAACTGCCTTTAAATGTCCCCAGCACACAGAAAGTTGCCTCAGGCTTCAGGCTCACCTCCTATCTTTTGCAGGGAGAGCCTGGCCTGCCTTCACCTTCGCAGTCTGAGTCCTGGTGCACAGAACCCCAGGCAGCCCTGAGAATGGCTGAGTGCCCCTGCGGCTATTTCTACCGCAGCACTTACGTGACATCCAGGACGCCTGATTTTTCCCTGCCAACCTCTATAAGAGACCATGTAATAAGCACCATGTCTTTCAAATTGCCTGGCAAAAACCAGAAGCCCCATAAATGTCTTTTTTTGTTTCCGAGGGCAAACGAAAAATTGAAATGAATAAAAGTGCAAAAGAGCCCCTGTGTCGTTATTAGGCACACAGATCAAAACACAGAAGTGAACTGCGATGCTGACAATTCTTTGTCACCTGATTCCGATACCTCCCGAGCGAAGGAGCCCGTCTCCGTTGATTCTTCCCACTTTTCAAATAACTGGTAATGATGTCAACGTAAACGATTTGGTTTCGAGGGCTCTTCCATTTTTGGTTGGAAATTTTTGTGAAATTAGTACTCTTACAAGGGAAAGAAACCGGGGACCCTCCTCTTAAGATTTCAAAAGCCATCCGCTTTTACTGAACTATTACAAAAGCAACTGAGGAGGTACATGGGTCGCTCACCTGATGCAGACGCTCTGAACACAGACCATAACCGCCCAGCCGCGGTAGATGCGGGCCGTTGGCCTCTCCCACTACACTCCTTGTAATGTAATGAACAGTCATATCCAACAAATCTCCTCCCAATGGGCTGCCAGTGGTTGTTCTCCCAGACTCTGGGGCCCCAAAGAGAGATTTGTCATTGCTTAAATAAATTTTACAGATGTAATAGATAAAGGCAATAAAGAAAACAGAGCTTTTATAAAACAAAGTTGACAGAGCAGAAAGCCATCTCTCCATAATGGGCGCGTATGCTGGTGCGTCCCGGGCTGCTTGTGTGTACCAAAGGGAAACAGACAATGAAGGTTAGGAAGCATGAAATGACAGCCTTCTTTGCCTTTCAGGGAACGTAAATTTTAGTTGCTGAATGTAAATCTTCAAGCCATGGTTTTCAATCTGCCTGGCTGATCACCAGACACTGATTTCAAGGAGACAGAAAATAATCTCACTTGTTGGCCAGCCGTGCAGATCCCTGGCTACAGGTTTGTGACGACCCACCGTGGAAAACTCGGGTGGCGCTGGGAGTGATGAGTCCCTGTTGTGG
This sequence comes from Leopardus geoffroyi, assembly GCF_018350155.1. NCBI lineage: Eukaryota > Metazoa > Chordata > Mammalia > Carnivora > Felidae > Leopardus > Leopardus geoffroyi. The sequence continues at coordinate 102,470,760 of NC_059326.1, forward strand.
TTCTTACAGGCATGGATTATGTCACCTGCCCTCTGGGGAGCGTGCGTCTGGAAGGGGCGCCTGTACTCGGAACTGGTACTAACTAGAAGCTGACGTTACTGGCAGTGCATACACGCATCGCTGGTCCTCAACAAGTGGCCCGTGACTTTTAACAGGGGCTTTCTTGGTGCCAGATGAGAAAGAGACAGAGCATTTTCTGGGCCACTGTGCTTTCCGGTGTCTCGTGCTCTGCCCATAACATAAGCCCATTAGTTTACTTTCAAGTGTCAGGGCTTCAGGCTGTTAGGATCTTGGACCTGGCTCCTCACACAGGGGAAAGACGTGGCAAGAACATTCAATCCTGTCGCCTTCCTACCGCGGTAAAGAGGCAACGTTTTTCCCCAGAAGATCGGGAACCCATTTTGACTTGTTTCTTTACAACTCACGAACGACCAAACTCCAAATCAGGGTTGTCGTGCATGTTTTGATCTGTCCTACGCCCTGCAGCATTTGTTGTTTAATTCCAGTTAATTGGGTCAGTCTAGTTTTACGTGAAGGCATACTTTGAAACAGAAGCTTGGTAAATATACAGAAGTCACAGTGTGCTGGTAAATATGCTACAGAGTAGAACAAAAGAACACTAATTTAAAAAAAAAAAAAAAAAAAACCAACACAAAAAAAAACAGTCCTGCTAAAAAAAAAACGTGGCCTTAACAGCAATAATGTAAATACCAGCCATCAATACATGGGGTAAGTATGGTCAATATGGATGCAGGGGCGCCTGGGTGGCGCAGTCGGTTAAGCGTCCGACTTCAGCCAGGTCACGATCTCACGGTCCGTGAGTTTGAGCCCCGCGTCGGGCTCTGGGCTGATGGCTCAGAGCCTGGAGCCTGCTTCCGATTCTGTGTCTCCCTCTCTCTCTGCCCCTCCCCCGTTCATGCTCTGTCTCTCTCTGCCCCAAAAATAAATAAACGTTGAAAAAAAAAAAAAATATGGATGCAGCATGTGTCCTCTGGAACAGATTATACAGATGCAAATTTTCACTGACTTATTATAAATTAGCAATTCAATTGAAAGCAAAAAGGAATCGCCTGATCCCTGAATGCATGAGGTACAGAGGATCAATCCTTCAAAATAACTTCTACTTAAAACGCACTTCCAACCGCCGTCATGATATAAAGGAAATAAAAGAAAGAAATTTACGAAGGTAGATTTGGGGACCGGGGAGGAGGCAATAAATATTTTTCACAAGGCATTTCCACGTGAAGTACTGTTCCCCACCATCTCTTCCTGTTGTTTACATTCTATGTGACCCCCAGAGAAAAGTGGCTTCTGACAAGGAAGGAGGGCTCCTTCGCTGCAGATCCTAAATGCGGTCATTGCCTGCCCACGGCTTCCCTCTCCCCTCACGATCACCTTTGTTGGAAGGACCTGCAGTCAAGCCTCCTGCCAGCTTGATGTGGCTGTCGGAAAGGACACACGTGGCCGTGTTAACACATGGTCAGTAGTGTAGGAATACCTACTGGTATGAGGGGCTGCCCATCGTGGAGGCTGGAATCCCAAAATACAGGGAACGTGTTGGCAGGCTAATGAAAAGCATTCCTGTCTCTGCCTAGAACAAAATTCTACGGCATTGAGAATTGTACTCTTGTTTGTCCGTTTAAAAGTGCATTTAGGGGGCGCCTGGGTGCCTCGGTCGGTTAAGCGTCCGACTTCGGCTCAGGTCATGATCTCACGGTCCTTGAGTTCCAGCCCCGCGTCGGGCTCTGTGCTGACAGCTCAGAGCCTGGAGCCTGTTTCAGATTCTGTGTCTCCCTCTCTCTCTGCCCCTCCCCTGTTCATGCTCTGTCTCTCTGTCTCAAAAATAAATAAAAGTTAAAAAAAATTAAAAAATAAATAAATAAAATAAAAATAAAAGTGCATTTAGGGCTAGCTATTGGACACTCGTTGGAATGTCTTAGAGTAAGCTTTCTAACAACCCAGTGAGGAGGGTACTATATTCTCCCCATTTTACAAATGATGGGGCCAATGCACAGAGGCAGTAAGTCACGTCCCGAGGCCACAGGGGCAGGAAACTGCAGCACTGCGATGGAACCCAAGGGGACAGGCTCCGGTTTGTGACAAGGACCCAGTATCACCATGTAGAAGACGCCAGGGCAAAGAGGGTGAACACACACACCCGGCCCTCAATTCAAGGGGTTTTCCTCTTGCACTAGTTTGTTGGGGTGCCAGATCTAAAGGACAAGGTGCACAATTTACTCGTTCAATTTCATCCTACCATGTCCTGAATGTTCAAACAAATGAACAGATGAAAGAAATCATGTTATTTTGGGGTGTGTGGATGGCTCAATCGGTTGAGTGTCCGACTTCAGTTTGGGTCATGATCTTGTCATTTGTGAGTTTGAGCCCCGCATCGGGCTCTGCACTGTCAGCACGGAGCCTGCTTGAGATTCTCTCTCTCTCTCTCTCTCTCCCTCTGCCCCTCCCCCACTCGCACAGGCACACGCGTGTGCGCGTTCTCTCTCTCTGTCTTAAATAAACTTTTAAAAAGTCATGTTATTTTCAAGCACAAAGGAATCTTAGAGATCATTTATTCAAAACTTGCTGTCTTTATCAAGGAGAAACCGAGGCCCAGAGAGGTTACGTGGCCGATCGTAGCCCCCACGACTAAGGAGAAAAGAGCCAAAACCGCAGCTAGACCTCTCGCTTTCTTCTCTTCCAGTGATCCTGTGGGTCCATACAGCAGCACCCAAGGTAGGTAGGTAGCAGCTAGGATGTCAGGTGATAGGCTCCCGATGACTCTCCACTGACCAAGAGGTCCCCTTTTTTTTTTTTTCAACGTTTATTTATTTTTGGGACAGAGAGAGACAGAGCATGAACGGGGGAAGGGCAGAGAGAGAGAGGGAGACACAGAATCGGAAACAGGCTCCAGGCTCTGAGCCATCAGCCCAGAGCCGGACGCGGGGCTCGAACTCCCGGACCGCGAGATCGTGACCTGGCTGAAGTCGGACGCCCAACCGACTGCGCCACCCAGGCGCCCCCAAGAGGTCCCTTTAAAGGCACTCACAGCCCGAGGCCTTTGCAGGATTTTGCCCCAGTGAGACTAACACACATCCAGATGGTTAAGAGTTGCTTTGGAGAAGGGAGGGTAGGTCAAGAAAAGGCTTCTTCGAGGTCTGGATAAAGACAGAGCCAGACCACCCGGCAATAACCAAAGTCCCACGGGAGGTGACACAGGATTTAATCAGTCCTAAATTTCTTGGCCCAGTTTGGAAGGCAGAAGGTGCACGTCTCAAGTTTATGGCACGTGAAATGACTGAAAAGAAAGAATCGGAAGGCTCTTTGTTGCAAAGGACATAGTGCGAAAATTCGATTCCTTTAGTGCCACATTTAGTGCACTGAAAGTGGGGGTGGGGGGAGGGGAGTCAGATGAAGCTGTCCCCCTGTTTCCCTTCAGTGACTACGACCACAGGCTTCCTGGGACGGCGTCCTGTTGAGAGGCAACAAGTGGCAGAGGAGGAGTCTGGTGAGTCCTACCGCCCCCCCCCCCAGACCCCCCGCCACTGCTGCCGACACCCACGACCTGCCAGAAATCACATCACACAGTACGGTTTCAATCAACTTGTGCTGACAGCCTCTTGGTCTGCTTGCTTCACAAAGTAGCCGCTGATGCCTAAAAGGTGGGGGCTACATCCCCAGTGTTCGCAGTCTTTGCTTTGGAAGAGGGGGTGTTCTCAGAATGGCAGTGGGGTCATCACACCCTTCTGGCCTAATGGCCACGGGACACGGCCAAGGGACCTGGCAGGACCGGGAGGGTAATGAGCAGCACTCTGTCCAAATGGAGCATTACTGACAGCAAAATCCACAGGCTTCGAGGCTCTGGCTATTTCTAAACGTTAAGAATCAGGGCTCCATTTTTGAACAAAATATAGAGCAGCTTTCCAGATGTGGGTTCCTGGCTGAACTACAGAGAAATCTGTGAATCTCTTGTCTCACTCAAACACACACGCGCACACACACACGCACACACACGCACACCCCGCCCCTAGAAGACAGCACATATGGGTTTCAAACCCAGGCCTCTCAGACTCTTATGTTTCCCCAAACTCCGTGGGGGCTAAAAACCCTCCTGAGTCCTTATTAAAACTACGGATGCTTAGCTCTACTCCAAACATCTAAGGTGATTCTTAGCGGAGCAACTGGGTTAACAGACTTTAAAGAAAAACGTACACCATACAAAGTAAGACACACATACACCATGTTGAGTCTTTCAAGGACAGAAATGGGGAACAAGGACTTTGATTAATTACTTGCCAGCATCTTGGGGGATGGGGCGGCAGGTGGGGAGGGGAAGGCATTATGCGACTCCTTTAGGAAAAGTTACCAAGGAGCCTGGAACGAGGCTGAGGACTTTTTATCTGCTGAGCCCTCGGACAGTAGTATTAATACAACAGCTTAACTTGGTTTAAAGAAAGGATTATTTCGCCATCTGCAATAATCGCTTCTGGCAAGAGGCAGGCTCCGCTACGGCCACTCAAAAAAGATGATGGAGCCCCGCAATCCTTTCTTCGCAGACAGGAATTGGGGGCTTTTCAAAATATTAATATAATCTCGCTTATTAAGATAAAACGATGTGCTAAAGCACTGGAAATTCTCCCACTGGAGCCGCTGTACATTTTCTTTGACTTTTTTTCCCTTCTCCTTTTAACAGAAAGGATCTATAAATCCTAAATCAGAGTGTCCGTTTTTCCCATCACATCCTAAAATATGAACATCTTGATATGCCATGTAACCGTGTGCTCTTTTTACCAGAAGTCAAATAATTGAACAGGTCGTCGGGCAAGATAAAATAAATTGCAGTTCAGGGCCGCCTAGGGGGCTCAGCCGGTTAAGCATCCAACTTGGGCTCAGGTCGTGATCTCGAGGTTCAGGAGTTCAAGCCCCACATCGGGCTCTGTGCTGACAGCTCGGGAGCCTGGAGCCTGCTTGCGATTCTGGGTCTCCCTCGCTCTCTGCCCCTCCCCTGCTCGCGCTCTGTCTCTCAAAAAATAAATACACGTTAAAAAAAAAAAAAAGTCTTTTAAAGAAATAAATTGTAGCTCCGAGGCAAGATTAATAGCAAGGCTAGCCTCTGCATCGTTACAGGCAGGAGGGCCCTTCTGCCAGGGACACAGGCCTCCTCCGGGAGGGTGGGTGAGTGCCTGAGGGTAACTTCTAACTCGTCTAATCACCCTACCATAGAATCAGAGTCAACCAGTGCTTTTCGTGAGGCTTGCCAAAGGCGAGGTGGACAGACAGAAGGGCAGAAAGAGCGAGAAGCAAACCAGCCTGCCGCTTCCACGCTGCTGCACCACAAAAACCTCTTGTGAGGTCTTCAAAACTAACAATTCAGCAAAAAGTGACAGGCAGAGTAACCACTGAGTCAGCTCTTGTAACTCCTCTTCAAAAAGCTGCTTTCAGTGAATCAATTTTCAGTGTTGTTTCGGTTATTCTTAGATAGAAAACTTGCTACCCCCTCTCCTTCTCCTTTGGAAATTTGGTAACCATAGTTTCTGTATCCTGCTGAGACTTGATATGTGGAGCTGTATTCTACCTGCTATTAAGCTGCTGATAGCAGTGTTTCTGTTGCAATTTATGAGCAATGTCAGTTGAAGGCAGAGAGTATTGTACACGCTATATTTTCCCAGCTGGAGATCTCCGTGAATGGAAAGCAAAAACATGAATACACATGCACTGTGGGCTTGAAGGAATAAAAAGGCAGGGAGAAAAGTCAGCAGGCGAAAATCAGGTGGGTGGTCTCGATTATAGACCAAGGAGATAATAAAATATTCAAAGGAAGCTCTGACTAAATGGCCGGGAAAAGGAGATAGGCAATATAAAGAGAAGCCTGATAAAGTCTTTTTTCTACCTGTAGGTCTCTTGCGCGATTCTTAGATTGGGGACGTGCCAAGATGCACCTTGCCGCCTGGGGTTTTAAATAAGCTGCCATAACCGAAGAGTCATTTGAAACCACAAAAACAAATCCCACTCCACATTAAGTTTCTAATAAGGGCTGCAGCTGACAGTGAGCACAACACATCTCATTTCCAACCTTCTCAATGTCTCCACACACGCTATCTCAAGAGTCAAATTTTATCTTTTTTTCCTGAACCAAAAGCATTTTATAAGGAGACAGAAACTGGGTTTTATTTTTGTGGTTAAGAAACAGACACACTGGGGGTGCCTGGGTGGCGCAGTCTGGTTAAGCGTCCGACTTCAGCCAGGTCACGATCTCGCGGTCCGTGAGTTCGAGCCCCGCGTCAGGCTCTGGGCTGATGGCTCAGAGCCTGGAGCCTGTTTCCGATTCTGTGTCTCCCTCTCTCTCTGCCCCTCCCCCGTTCATGCTCTGTCTCTCTCTGTCCCAAAAATAAATAAACGTCGAAAAAAAAAATTATAAAAAAAAAAAAAAAAAAAAAAAAAGAAACAGACACACTGTATCGTCCTTGGACCCTGATACCTGCGTCCTCATGGAGCACACAGAATAGGTAACGGTCCTCAGAGAGACCCAATTCTAGAGAGGAAGAAAGGATCAAATAATCAATCAGGAAAGTGCCCCGTGAAATTATTAAAGAGCCAAAAGACATTTTCTCTCCCTGAACACTCTACTGAGAAATATAACATAAAATATTAATAGGGACCTCATTAAATAAGCTTGATGTAATTCTTTCCCACCTAAATAAAATGCAGAACCGGTCTGTGTCAATGGTTCCCAAACCTACATCAGAAGTATGGGGGAAAAGGCTTTTTGTTTGTTTTTCAAATAACTACACCATACCCGCACCCCTAAATATTATGATTCGGCTTCCTAGTGCTTTTTAAAAAACATGATTTTAATACTCTTCCTCCATGAAAACAATAATCCTCTAAACAACAAGTTAAACTGCACTCAATTATATCAGGAGGCTCTATTCGCTGGAAAAAAAACGGTCTCCAGGTACTAAAGGAAAAATGGGTCCAAAACAGTCACAAAAAGCAAAACATTTACTTATTTAACATGGAGCATTAGTTTATGATTTTTCCCAAGTAACACTGGAACGCGTACTCAACGTATGTATTCAACTGACTTCCTATTCAGAATTCAATAGTTTTTTTTTTTCATTCAGACCCTCACCCCCTAGTACCAACAATATAAAATGAAAATACTTGAGCCTGTTAAATTCACCAAGCCCAAAGCTAACCCAGGAGAAAAGTAATTACCATTTAAATAGCAACATGAAGTTCTTTGAAGGAACAGCCTTTTGATGTTAGCATCTCTAATGGTAAAAGCCAAAAAAAAAAAAAAAAAAAATCTCAGATCTGAAACATCGTTCATTGTCTTCCAACCCAGAGAAAACAAACGTGTCTCCCAAAAGTTCTTTCATCACAAAGAAGTAGGAACCCAAGTTGTTTATCATGGGCTTGTGGTAATATGGTGACGAGGTCCAACTGAATTTCAGTGACACTAAGAAGAATGGCAAAGTGCAACGAAGTGGTTTCTCACACGACAGAAAAAAATGGGAGCGACGGGGCACAGGCAATTAATAGATTTCTGGTGCCCCCGTTCAATGACGGAGACCCGACTGCTGCACCCAGACATCACGACATCCCCCCCGGGCTCACCGGCAGGCAGCACGGTTCCTTCATCCTTACACACCCTTTCCAGTGGATTCAGCACCAAGTTGGAAAAGCTTGTCCTTATTAAACTCACTCTCTTAATTCACAGGAGGGATGGGGATCTTGGGCCTATGAGCGCTGGAAAACCGCTTACAAATGACTAGAGACACGGGCCAGTACGACGTGGTATGTTACACACAGCTGCTACTCTTCATGATGGCGCAAGTGACGAACCAGTTGGTGGATTCAACAGGCCGTACGTTATTCAGCCAGCGCAAAACATTTCTATTCATCCACAAACCCCAAGACACGATCTTACACTTTTATAATCTCCTTCCTACTGGCTCACACAATGCTAGGCACTTAACAGAATCCAATCGATGCTATCCCAACGCTCCTGTCTTTTCACTTTTGCTCCTTGACCTGTTTTTCCCAGAAAGCTCCGTTCGAGTATCTCCACAAGACCGAAATCATGACAACAGAGCGAAACACAAACCAGGTTTTAAAATTTTAAAAAGTCCATGGGGCGCCTGGGTGGCTCAGTCGGTTGAGCACCCGACTTCGGCTCAGGTCATGATCTCACGGTTCGTGGGTTTGAGTCCCGTGTCGGGCTCTGTGCTGACAGCTCAGAGCCTGGAGCCTGCTTCCGATTCTGTGTCTCCCTCTCTCTCTGCCCCTCCCATGCTCACACTCTGTCAGTCTCTCTCTCAAAAAATAAACAAACATTTAAAAAAAATTTTTTTTAATTTTAAAGTCTGTGTACAGGGGACAGAGTAAGACCTTCAAGTACAGTAAGACCTTCCCCCCCCCCGCCCCCCGCATTGGTTTTGGCTTTTAATTACCCATGACATCCCTACATGTTATAATAAACAGCTGACCATGTGTCATATTCCAATGATCAAATGCTTATCTCTGACCAGACTTTCTATTTCAACCTGTAGTTTATTATCATTTAACTAGAGAAAACTAAGCAATTATAACTGTTCACCAAAATGACATAATTGACAGCTTTTGGTTATATACAATTTTCCTAAATCTGAAAGGCTTTTGTTTTACGCGGCTCCTTTGCTCCGAGGCAAACCAAGAACATTTTGAGAAAATTTACCCGCGACCAGAATTTGGTAAAAAGCAGTTATTTCCTGGATTCGGGCCCACGTCCCCCAAACTTGCATGATCATAAACCCAACCACCCCTCTGGAGATTCTGGGGAGGGGCCAGGGAATCTGCATTCGAGGAGGCATTCCAGGTAAGTTGTACCAACTGGCAAAACCACGCAGGCCTTTCTGAGTCAGCTCTGGGCTCACGCAGCTCACACTTGAGCCCAGTGGTTCACAAACTGGGGCGCGTTAAGTATCACAGAAGAAACCTTTCACAAAATCCTGGGGCCCATCCTACTTTAAATCCAGACCACTGAGAGCAGGCCCCCGGCGTCAGCGTCTCCTCACTTACCAGGGTGATTCCAATAGACAGCTATGTTTGTAAACGAATTATCTCTTCCAGGGCTTCTTGACCCTCACTGCTGGTCAGAATCACCTCAAGAGTTACAAAGACGCTACCAAACAAAAAAACAAGGCTAGCTTCCATCTTAAACCAACTGAATTGGACTATATGGATGTGAGGCCTCGAGCCACGGCATTTGTTTTCTAGGTTCCTAAGACGATTTTTTTTTTTAAAGTTTATTCATTTCTCAGAGGCAGAGAGACAGAGCATGAGCGGGGGAGGGGCAGAGAGAGAGAGGGAGACACAGAATCTGAAACAGGCTCCAGACTCGGAGCTGTCAGCACAGAGCCCGATGCGGGGCTCGAACTCACGGACTGCAAGATCATGACCTCAGCTGAAGTCAGACGCTTAACCGACTGAGCCACCCAGGTGCCCCCAGGTTCCTAAGATGATCTTAATGTGCAGTCTGCGTTGAAGAGAACGAGCCTAGTAGATTCCGAGGTTAATACCAAGTATTTAAACAACTTAATAAGCTTTTATCCAAAAACGCTTTCTCTGCCTGGCACATGACCGTGTTTGTCCAATAGAATAAAATTACAAGACAAAACAGTCTCTCCTCTGAAGGCTACTGCAACTCAGCTGGTCAGAGGAATAATCTACCTAGATGAAAGAACAAGAGAACGGTACAAAGTATCAGCAAGGGTAAAGTTTACAGAACTCTGAAAACCCACACGCAGAAAGGAAAATAAAAATGTTCTTGGTAAGTTTCCAGTTCATGTCAGCTAGATGCACTTATCATTCAAAAGTGTGCAGATTCTCGATGAAAAATTACTGACACTGACTTGGGAGTCATAGGTTGGACAGAAACAAAGTCTTTTGGAGCCTTCCACCCTGACTGGTACTTTAATCTTTAAAGATTAAAAAAAAATTCTGAAAGCTTTTCAATCCAAGTTCCTTTCAACAACCTTGGGGCTCGTATACACTCAGCAGCAGTTTATATAATGTCAGCAACACCTATAATAACAAAAATACACCTTTCTCCCTGTTTAAAGGGAATGTGTACCTACTAATGTTTTCTACTTACTACGTCCATAACCCCATTTCACAGATGAGAAAACCAGGGCCTCAAGAGTCTGATGACTCACGTTCAAGTCTCCAGTCGGATGTGGACGACATCCTTTACTTAGAAATATCCTTGGGGCGCCTGGGTGGCTCAGTGGGTTCAGCATCCGACTTCAGTTCAGGTCATGATCTCACAGCTTTGTGAGTTCAAGCCCTGCACTGGGCTCTGCGCTGATAGCCTGGAGCCTGCTTCAGATCCTCTGTCTCCCTCTCTCTCTGCCCCTCCCCCCCCTCAAAAAAATAAACATTAAAAAAAAGAAAAAGAAACATTCTTAATCTAGCTGTTATTTCAGAAAAATTCATCTCCTCTATCCACTTTTACCCTTTCCCATGTACTAGGCACTAGAGATAAGACTCTGTGCCCATATGACACATGGAATGAGACCGGTAATGGCCGTGGTGTCTGGGTGGCCCAGTGGGCTAAGCGTCTGACCCTCGATTTTGGCTCAGGTCATGATTTCACGGTTCATGAGATCAAGCCCTGCACTGGGGCTCTGTGCTGACGGCATGGAGCCTGTTTGGGATTCTCTCCCTCTCCCTCTCTTCCTCTGCCCCTACTCTGTTCGTGCATATTCTCTCTCTCTCTCTCTCTCTCTCTCTTAAAATAAATAAACATAAAAAAAGGACAGGTAATAGTCAAGGAAGCAACTATAGTTTTAGGTACTAAGTTCTTGAAAAAAATAAAGTAGAAGAGTTTAGGAAGTGATCGGAGAAAAGCTAGTTTGAGGATGGGAGTCAAGGAATGTCTTTTTTGGGGAGGTAGCTGATGCAAGACTGCAAAGGTGTGAGAAAGCGGCTGTGTGGCAGCTATGGGCAGAAAACAAAGCAAAGCAAAGCAAAGCAAAGCCCCACAGACAGCAAGACGAGGCCACAGAGGACAGGCAGGGTCCTACCTATGCAACTCGGCTCATCTTGGAAGATATGTTTGAAGAGTGGTACTCAGTTTTGGAGAAGCTAGTGTATTCTCAACGTTCAATGACGTCAGTGGAGATGCCATCCAAGGCCTTTAGTCGATGCCAATGGAGACACGACCAGAACACCCGGTGGCAAGTGTAGGCAAGAAACGCTCTATTAACTGAGGAAGGAGAGGTGAACGCAGCACATGTAAATGAAGCAGGTATTTCTTGTGGGAGGTTTTCTCTTCCTACCGGTTATCTTTTTGATCTTAAAAATTCCATTGGACTCTTCAAGCTGGAGTTCTAACAAACATTAATGAAATGCCTTTTGCAGCAGCAATGACTTTTATCTGGACCACTACGAAGGGTGGAAACACAAAGCTACTGTTCTTTCATAAAGCTGTGCAAATATGGGCCTTTCTTTGAAGTGTGTAATCATTTTACAATCTAAGATACCTGAAATATTCTGTGGCCTACCCTCCTGGCAAAATGAATCATTAAAAAAAAAAAAAAAAAGAAACACAAAAAACCACCAGCATAGTGTTTAAAGTAGATGGGTTTGTTTAAAAACTGCCTTAGATACCAGAAGACATGTACAAAAATGTTCACGGGGACAATGTTTGAAATAGCAAAGAACTGGCCACGATCCAAAAGTCCACTGGCACAAGAATGGATAAATAATAATGGTATATTCAAACAACCTGACACAGCGGTGAAAATGAACCAGAGCCTAATGTTGGGCGAAATGTTGAGTCAAAGAGAATTACTGCATTATGATTCCACGTATACGAAGTTCAAAACCATGCAGAACAAACAGTGTGTTTACCTAGGAATTTACAGGGATGCAGTACAACATGGGGGGAAAAAAGCCCCACGAGATTCAGGTCAGCGGCTTCTCAGAGAGGGTAAGAAGCAGAGTGGGGTGAAGGCAGGGGCACCCCAGGGGTTCTCAAAGGTCCTGGAACTGAGAGTTTTCTATTTCTTCACCAAAGTGGTGGGAAATACACATTTGTTTTCATGTCGTTCTTTACACCGTACGCAGGTTTGAAATCGCATTTTACACACGTATTTGTTTCGCATTCTGCATATATTTAATATTTGGCAAAGCCAGTGTTCAGAACCGCCTTTGAGGAGGAACTCGGCTCTTCACCCAAATGCTGCTCTGGCTTATTTCACATGTGTATACAAATGCCTTTTTAGAAACAGAAGCTGAACGCTCTTTCTTCCATGTAGCCAATATGTTGCTGGGCGCAGCCCGAAGAAAAGAGAAGCACCTAAAAACTGCCGGGAAAACTGCACATAAAATCCATGCTCCCTGAAAAGCTGAGGGGAAATGGAGCTCCCGCTCTCCTCTTGCACCCGACCTGGGGTCCACGAGCTCCTGACCTAAGGGACACAACAGTCCACGAGGCACACGAGGCAACATTTGCTTACGAGGGTGCATTGTGCAGGAAACCAAGGACTGATGTTCTCAAGGCTCCCAGGCAAGAACTTCCACAAAAGGGAACAAGGAAAACTATTACATATCCGTGAAAATCAAAATTCATAGAAGAGTGGCAGGCAGCCAAGCCAACTACTCCAGATCTGCTTGGCCTGCTGACTGTCGGAAAATACAAGCAAATCACTTCTTCTGCAACTAATTCTCAACAGGGCTCCTAAAAGCCAGACTCCATGATGCAACTTTAATAAGACAGAACAGCTTATTATGATCAATAAAGCAAAGGTTTCCAGGAGTTGCAGAGCCGAAAGCTGGCTCAAATGCGTCTTCGGTGGACACAGAGCACGAATGCCATCCTTCCCCGGCCCTGCGGAAGCCCCTGGGCCAGCACACGCTCAGATACCCGGAATCAGCTCCGTCCTCACTCCCCTCCATGGATGGACCCAAAGGCGTTCTCATCCTCCTGGATTTTATTAGCCCCAATATATGGTAATTAATTTACTGCAGGCTCTTTATTCATAAATGGAATCAAATAAAGCCTTACATGGCTTTTGGCAGCTAACCCTCACTAAATTACAGTGACTCGAAGTTTGCTCAAATGCTGCACATAAGTCGGCCCCTTCAGCTTGTAAAGTTCAATTAGAGAGTTCTTAGCCTATTGTGTGCCTCAAAGCTTCAAAGAAGGCATTATTCATGCATTTGCCATTGCCAAAAAAGAGGAAAGCTGGCAAAGGAGCAATTCCTAGAGTGTTGATCTAGGCACTACTCAGAAATCTTAAAACTTCAGCTCTCAGTACCCAAACACCTCCACTTTGGGGCAAAATCTCCGTGAAGTGTAAAAGACTAAAATTAATCTGATTGACTGTGGAAATCTACATAATAATGAAAGTTCTGACCAAGAACACAGCCACCTGCTCCGGTTTCTTTTTCTATATTCCTCTTATAAGTGGCCGCTGGCAGGTTCCTGTAAATGTGGCCTGAACACGCTGGGGGCGTAACCGGAGGCCAGAAAGGACGTCTGGGAACCGCCATCCCCACCACGATGGGCTGCCATCTTGGTGCTCACGACCCGATCTTGAACTGGGGGGCAAGGCCGGTGTTACGACCTGACGCAGGCAGGTGTGAATCCGACCGGAATGTTCGGAGGCTATGCGTCAGGTGCCATGTGGCTCTCTTCCGTCTGCGGCCTGCGTCAGGCAGGGCTTTGCCCAGGGGCGCGGGCACGAACTTTCGCTCTGACACTCCCCTTCCCGGCAGCCAAGGGACTGGATGCTGCGGTTCTGCGGTTGCCCTCAGGTGTGAAAAGGGGCCAGTGTGATTTTCTCAAGAGCGCACCATTAAGCCAGAAAAGTCCCCGGCGACCAATCTCCCGGTCTGTCTGCAAAAGAAGAATCTGGGGCTGCCGGTTCTGCAAACAGCCAGCCGGGCTGTTCCTACTGCCGGGCAGGAGCCTAAGAGAAAGGAGCAGGAAAACAATTCCACTGTGAGCCACTGCCAGGGAGGCCACGGCTCCAAATCTCCTCGAAGCTGAAAACAAATGAGCGGCTTTGCCTGCATCAAGCCAGCCATCAGAAAGAGGCTTTTTTTTTTTTTTTTTTTCACTCCGGCATTACAAACTGCTCCTCAAAGATAACACTTTTAAGGATATAAAAACGTTTCCTTCGGCTTACCGCCTGTCACCTATTGACTCGACTGGCAGAACAGCACGAAACCCACAGCAGCTCCCTCGGAGCGCCAACACGGGGAGACGGAAGGAGAGCAGATGGCTTTTAAAGTCACGCCCGACCTGACCACCTTTCTCTTCACCATTCATTCACTCATTTATTTATTCATCCAGAGGACACTGATTGTGGGGCGGGGGGGGGGGGTTGGTTTGCCCATGTGCTTGGCACTGGGGACACGTGCGTGAACCAGACGGGCAAATATGGGCGCCTCATCAGATACCAACGTGATATTTACAATCATCTTTTACAGCTCTTCTACTTAAGAAGGAAGTGTCCCAGATGACGCTAAAGTAGGTGGACTAAATGAAAAAAGCCCCTTTCCAAGCTGAGAAGGAAAACCTGAAGACACAATTACATGTGCTTTGGATAAATGAGCAGAGTGCTTCCGGATACACCCTGCCCCCCAGGGCGTGGGGCCACCAGAGAAGCCCGAGGAAGGGAACTGGGTTCTAACAAGGTGTCTTCAATGCACCTGTCCGTTGCAGAAGGAAGAGCTGTTACACCTGTCTCAACTTCAGTGTCTTAGAGGTGCAGGTGTTAAAGGGCTAGTCAAAACCCAAACGAATGTGACTTCTGCTAGGAACACTGAAAGGAATCCGTGACAGGGCAGTTTGGTGAACAACTTGTGTTGCTACGTAGAGATAAAAAGAACAGAGCTCAAGGCCAAAATAATGACCTGGCCAGGACCCATGAGGGCAGCAGGTAGGGATGGGATTAGGAGAGTCTGTTTCAAAAGCCACTAAATTTCTTTTGTTTAGCTGACCAATAGCCAAGCAACGACAACAAGAAGAAAGTTTGTTTCATTTGCATGCCTCTGTTTTAAGCTCCCAAATTTATAGTCCATCTGAAAACGAAGTATAGCTAAAACAACATGAGGGAGAGGGTGGCAAGTAAGCCATGGCAAAGATACACTAAATGACTCGATGTCCCTATAGAGGTGAAGGGATCATGATGATGGCACGTTCCTAATCAATGAAAACGATCTCAATTTCAGATCACGAAATAAATGGTAGCTACCAAGAAAACTCAATAAAGGAACTTTAGACTCTGAGAGTTTCCTCATCTGTATAATGCGGAAAATATTCAAGTTACTTAAAAAAAAAAAAAAAAGTAAGATTAAGTTTTTACAGAATGGAGAGGAAAACCTTCACCCGTGTTTCATCCTGAAATTGGCACCCAAAAAAGTTGATGACCAGGAAATTAAAGAAGGCTTTTCTGGGGAAACTGATCAAAGCAAGAGAAAAGCCATATGGAAACCCCCAGCTGGGAGATCCCCTAGAGAGACAATCCACTCACATCTTCCTATACCGTCAAAATGCCCTCCCACATACATGGGACTTCAAACCAGCTTCTGAAAGCATATTGTCCACACGCAGACAGTCAAGGATCATGGGGCATTTGAGGAAAGTCTCCAACGGGAAAGACCGAGGACAAAGCACACACACAAAGGAACTTAGAAACCAGGCTGAGAAAAGGAGGAAAGGAAGGAAGGGAGGGAGGAAACAAGAGAGGGAGGGAGGGAGGAAGGAAGGGGAAGGAGGAAGGGAGGAGAAAGAGGGAAGGGAGGAGAAAGAGGAAAAGGGGGAGAGAAAGGAAAGGAAGGCAGAAGGAAGGGGAGAAGGAAGGCAACAAGGAAGGTTCATCCTCAGGGAAATGAGACACGGTATTCATGAAACTACAGCAGGAGGCTTTAAATCCCCTGACAACAACAAAAAGGAGCTTTCAGAAATGAAAAATTTAAGAGATTTTTTTTTTCAATGAAAACATTTAAAGATAATGAATGAGAAAAGTCCCCAAATCACAAAATACATTAAAAACCATATGCCAGATGGGGCGCCTGGGTGGCTCAGTCGGTTAAATGGCCGGCTTAGGCTCAGGTCATGATCTCGCGGTCTGTGAGTTCGAGCCCCGCATCGGGCTCTGTGCTGACAGCTCAGAGCCTGGAGCCTGTTTCGGATTCTGTGTCTCCCTCTCTCTGACCCTCCCCTGTTCATGCTCTGTCTCTCCCTGTCTCAAAAATAAGTAAATGTTAAAAAAAAAAAAAAAAATTAAAAAGATAAAAACGATATGCCAGAGATCTGAACAAGGAAAGAAAAGGTCAGAAAAGTAGACCGATGTAAGAGGCTGTTCAATGTGTAACTAAAAGCAGCTCCAGAAAGAGAGAACGTGGAAACAGAAATTACACCCCCTCCAAAGAAAGACATCTATAAAATCTCTTAACGCGACAGGGCCTGAGTTCCCAGTGAGAGAGCCGAGCTCCACACAAGACATAAAAAAGACTCTTGCCAAAGGATGTCACTGAAAGGTATCAGAATGCTGAGGACAAAGAAGAGAGGAAGGCCTGGCAGATCGGGGGGGACAAACAGCCATCACACTCAAGACTTCAAATCAGGATGGCATTGAACTTCTCAGGGACAACACTGGGGAGAGCTCAGAGCATGGAGTAATGCCTTCAAGTCAGACAGAAAATGATTTTCCCCCACTCTTCATCTAGCCACTTCATCAGTCAACTCTGAGGGTTGAAGGAAAACACGTGCAAACATCTGACATTTGAAAAATTTTACTTCCCATGAATGCTTTCTTAGAAAACTAATGGAAAAGATGGGCTTCACCAAAACGAAAGACACAAGAGTGAAACATACACAGATACAGGCAACAGGGCGTCCAACACAAGAATGGAATCTTCAGGGTGGAGGAGAGAGAGCTCAGTTTTGTTTTGTTTTTAATTTTTTTTTTTCAACGTTTATTTATTTTTGGGGACAGAGAGAGACAGAGCATGAACGGGGGAGGGGCAGAGAGAGAGGGAGACACAGAATCGGAAACAGGCTCCAGGCTCTGAGCCATCAGCCCAGAGCCTGACGCGGGGCTCGAACTCCCGGACCGCGAGATCGTGACCTGGCTGAAGTCGGACGCTTAACCGACTGCGCCACCCAGGCGCCCCAAGAGAGCTCAGTTTTTAAAACCATTTCACGAGGCCTCTGCATAATCCCTAAACTACTGGTCCCGATGGGAGCAGATCCAAAGACTCTGGAGAGACTACTCCAAAAGATAAAAGGCACAGAATGCCGGGGGTATTTTACCAACTTCGAAGCAATTTCTAACTCTGGCAGGACAGTTCCTGGTGAATTAGTGATGGGTACACAGAACACTAAGCAAATAAAAAAACAAGACGATTAACTCCAGAGAGCCAGTTGGGTGAGAAAAGAAAATAATCGTAACACACGGTGCGTGAATAGTATGTCCATAGGTACAGTCACGTAAACACTGAATGCTGACCTGACAAAAAAATCACTTAACGGTAGGCAGTCTCCAAGATGGTCCCAAATAATCCCTGCTTCTTGGAGTTGATACCCTTACGTGATACCCTCCCTTCCTGGAGTCTGGGCTAGACTTACTGACTTCTAAGGAACAGAGTAAGTGGCAAAAGTAACAGGCTCTTCTCTCAGACATGACATTACGCAAAGGCTCTCGAGTCTATCTTGGACTTGTTGTCTCTTGCTGGCGAAGCAATGTACGAAGTCATGCTCAGCCCGATGGGGAGGCTCCTGTGACTCCTGCCCACAGGAACAGCGAGATAATCCATGTTTGCGACTCGGAGGTACTCGGTTTTGGAATCATTTGTTACGCGGCAAGGGATAATACAACTAACTATTTGGGAGAACAGGAGGCAGGAAAATCTGAGTGGGGAGAGGGGAGTATGAGCTAACTCCCCAGCTTCCACATGAAGTTAAGATAAAATGCCTAAGACTAAAAACTTACATCAAGAAACAGCCATAGAAACAGGTGTTTTCAAACTGTAAAGAAAATACAAGCTAACAGAGTTTAAAGCAGTTTATTGCCTCTGGCGAGCAGGTGAAGGCCAAAGTGGAGGTTTTCTGTTGTTGTTACAGAACTAGAAGAACTCTGGCTTTTTCTATCATCAACGCATATAACCCGAAGAAAAGTTAAAAAGAAAATTATAGTACCTTCATGTGTTCACGCTCAGGCAGCCTATAAATTCTCTATTTTGCAGCCATCTTTTGGACACTTTAAGGATTTCTTTTTTTTTTTAAGATTTTAACTTTAAAGTAATCTCTACACCCAATGTGGGGCTCGAACTCACAACCCTGAGATCAAGACTCGCACACTCTACCGACTGAGCCGACCAGGCAACCCCTGGACACTTTAAGGACTGTTTTTGTTTTTTTAAACATTTATTTCTTTTATTTTGAGACAGGGACAGAGAGAGAGACAGACAGACAGAATGTCAAGCAGGCTCCACCAATGTCAGTGTAGAGGGCCTGACGTCGGGCTCAAACCCACAACCTGTGAGATCACGACCTGAGCTGACACCAAGAGTCAGACACGCTCAACCGACTGAGCCACCCAGGCACTTCCAGGGGCTTCTTAACACCAGGTACAGACGGAATAACACAGAAGCAGCTGGAGCCTGTGAGGAGATTTTAGAGTGGGCCCTTCTGACGTAACTGATGATGCGACCTTTCGGGAGTCTTTTCAGATAATGTCTTCCGTGCGCTCGTTCCTCCTTGGAATGTACCAGGGCATAAAATACACGTCGGCCTCCTCACGCCAGACTCCACTTTACCTGCCCAACTGCTAACAGTTCAAGAACGGTTTAGGGGCGCCTGGGTGGCGCAGTCGGTTAAGCGTCCGACTTCAGCCAGGTCACGATCTCGCGGTCCGTGAGTTCGAGCCCCGCGTCAGGCTCTGGGCTGATGGCTCAGAGCCTGGAGCCTGTTTCCGATTCTGTGTCTCCCTCTCTCTCTGCCTCTCCCCCGTTCATGCTTTGTCTCTCTCTGTCCCAAAAATAAATAAATGTTGAAAAAAAATTTAAAAAAAAAAAAGAATGGTTTCAGTAAATAAAGAGTTCTAGAAGTAGATCCACTGTGGGACACTTGAGGCATGGCCACCTGCTGTTTGACAGGATTCGGCATGAACCCCGAGGGTGATTTAAGGGTCATGGCCATCGAGGTGGGCTGGTCGCTAAGAATTCTCTTCAGAATCCTGAGAGTCTGAACCGATTCCAGCAAGAACACTCTACGGGCGTCACATTCCCTCGTTCCGCACACCTCCGGTACCTTCATTCTAAACCCTCCCATTTTGCAGAGGAGGAAAGCGAGGCCCAGAGCCGAGGAAACGCACCTGGCTTTCACAGTGGGCAAGGGGTTATAACGTCTGCCAAAGCAGAGGAAGCAACAGACACGCTCTAACAGAAGAACCTCATTCGGTCGTTGTACATACGTGTAATTTTACAACAAATGGGATGGGAGGAAGCGGGACTTACCAACGCTAGCTGAACAGCTGCATAGTTTCCATTTTCCTTTCAACTACTCTCCCTTTTCTCTTAAGGCCAGCACACTCCAGTAACCACAGCGTCACAGCAATCACATCATTTTAATTTGGTTTTTCTCACGTTTGAGCCACACGTCTTCTGAGTACCGAGAACTCTGGAGGATTCTGCCACGGTACTTTTTTTTTAAAAAAAAAAAAAACAACAACAACAACAACAACAACAAGATCTGCTAAACGCAGGGGGCCCGGGTGGCTCCGTCAGGTAAGGATCCGACTCGATTTGGGCTCAGGTCATGGTCTCAGCATTCTGGAGTTCGAGCCCCACAACTGCCTCTGCGCTGACAGCAGGGAGCCTGCTTGGGATTCTCTCCCCCTGTCTCTCTCTGCCCCTCCCCTGCTTGTGCACAGGCGCCCAAACTCTCTCTCTCGAAAACATAAATCAAACATTGTTTTTTTTTTTAATCTGCTACAGGGATAGATTCAGAACACTGCAGCCAAAAAGATAAAGGAGAATGTTTAACAAAGCAACGCCATGTGCTTCTTGCCGTGTGCGCTCACGCCCTTCCAGGATCTTAAGACACACAGCATTTTGTATGAAATATAAAATGCTTCCCTTGCTCCCTTCTCATGGGGGGGCTGTGAAGGTGCATCGGGTCTCATGTGCTTTTTGTTAGTCAAGCCGTGTCACTCAAGTTGCTTTTCGCAAATCGAGTAACCAAAAATCAAGAAGTTCACGTGCACAGAAGACAGGCTTTGGCGGCCTTCAAGCAATTTCACTGTTTTGATGTTGGCTTCTGATCAAGCATCTTACGCTTACCGACTGGCCCGGTCCTCCCACCACCCCTTTGTCACTTTGCATTAATGATCAGAAGGAAACAAACGGGGCCATGACACCACACACTGAACTGTGCAAGTTGAAGCTGCCAGAATTTACGGACAGAATCACACAAATTGAGACTCCCTGACGATCCCCTTCCTGCGCAAACACGTTTTTCTACTTTCCAAAGTACGCAACGATTTACACTGTGTAAATACTCGACAGTGAAGGGTGCACGGTCCAGGCATGGTATCTGCATCTCCCGTGAGTAAAGCGGAGCGTCGAAGCCTGGGTCTAGAAGAATCAAATGGGGGGGAGGGGGGGTGGAGAGAACTTCCCATCGAGCCAGAACTCAGACCCCAGGGGATTTGGGTTAGCTGCCAGGCCTGGATTATTCTCCAGAAGAGGACCCCAGGGTGGTCCAGCCCGCCCTCTAATGAAACCTTGAGGTAAGCCTTTGTGGCTCACGAGACCCTTCCCGAGCCGTCACTGAAGCTACTGCAACGCTGTGGTATTAGATTCTCCTTCAGACCCTGTCTCGACTTCCACTCAAGTCATAAATTCCCCACACGTTATTTTCCTCCCTTCGCGAAAATGAAGACGGCGATGTTAACCGCAGTCACACTCAACATGTCATGCCTGGTTGAAATTCCATACTTGGAAATGTGCTACCGCAAGGAATTTCAAGCTCAGGAGGACTGGTGGGGCGGACGAGATCTATTTCAAGACGATATTTAATTCAGAAGTCAGATATAAAGGGAGACGTCCTAGAGGCAGTCTACTTTGGATTCTCTAGTAACTGACTGAGGATTTTGTGGTTAATGCTCTCCTCCTGAATTACTCAAGACTTAACGGGTAGTCACTATAAGCCTAAGTCCCTCACTGCATTCTGCTTCTGTGCAAGCTGACCCTCCATTCCCCTAATCCTACTAGGATCATCTGTCCCAGTAGAACCTGCCACTTTTTTAGAACTCCCGGGGAACAGGATACCGCTTTTGTGGTCACCTTTCCCAAACAGAGGCATCATGGAAGAGACAGGCTCAATATAAAGAAGGCTGTCATCAGGGCGCCGGGGTGGCTCGTTCCGTTGAGCATCCGACTTCAGCTCAGGTCATGATCTCGCGGTTCGTGAGTTCGAGCCCCGCGTACGGCTCTGTGCTGACGGCTTGGAGCGCAGAACCTGCTTTGGATTCTCTGTCTCCCTCTGTCTCTGCCCTCCCCTGATGGTGCTCTGTCTCTGTCTCTCAAAAATAAACATTAAAAAAAATTTTTAAATAAAAAAAAAAAAAAAGAAGACTGTCATCGTTCCAGTCTATGGCCTCCTCACTTGCCCGCCCTTGGGTATTCAAAGACCCGTGGAGCTCAAAACACCTCTCATCGCTCGCTTTCTGCCACCAGATCGGTTCCAGGCTCAGAGTGCGAAACCAAGGCTTCCAACCCCAACGATGGTTCTTCTGTGCTTCCAGTATTCACCCCTGCCCCTGGTACGTTTGTTTGGGTAAGAAACAATAGGTGGACGCTCGAGGTGCTAGAAGAATCCCCTCTCCGTGAGTCCCGCCTGGGACCGGCTGGCTCTTCAAATTTGCAAAAGCTGCGAGGTATTCTGGAGAAGCCGAGGAAGGCGGTGGAGAGCAGGCTTTGCGGTGCTACTCAAGCGAAATAAGACACATTGAATGTTCTGAGTCAGCTCTTGCGACTCGACCTACTTCAAAAGTTGTCTGTCAACGTGGCTATCGGGAAGACATATACATGACAACACACAAACTGTGCAGATGTACAAGTGAGTCCCCGCGGAGCTGGCAGGACACAGGCTGCCCGCCGAGCCAGAGAATGCGTGCCACTGCCTCTGATGTACGGGAAGCGGTTGGCCATTTTTCCTCTTGTTATGAAACGTGTAGTCAAAAAACAACATTTTGGGTATTTCTGCAAAAATATTTGGTGAGTATTAAATTAAAAAAAAAAAAAAACACATCTCACTCTATACGCCGAATTAAGTTCCCACATTTCAGTCAAAACCTCCAACTGACAAGCAAATGTTTATTTGCCTCTTAGCCTATTTTTAAAGTAATTGGTTGCATTCATACATTCATACGCGCACACGCACGCACACAGATTTAAACGCGAGGAAAGGCTGATCACATCAGGTACAAACTAGACATCCAGAAAGGACACAGAGCCATGAGACTCAGAGCGCCTGTGCCTCAGTTTCCCCGCAAGAGTAAAAGAGCTCATGAGGGGAGAAAATGCTAGTTAATTAGATGGTGTTGGCAGAGCACGGTGAAGTTCTCCAGGCAAAAGCATTCTGTTGTTCTGACTGAACGTGGCCAAATGTGCCATGTGTCACGTAAAGGAAAGGGCCGCATTTCTAACACCCAGGGAGCGAAAACACCGCACAAGTGTTTCGGATAAGTATTTGAGTCAGAAGACTTCACTTGACATGAATGCCACATACACGGGTGTGGCATATTTACACCTGTTCCACTTACTACGCAGTTACAAGCGATTATCAAATGGGCGGCACGGGTCTTGCCTAACGCACATCACCTTTTATCCGACCTGTCTTGGGTCTTCTGACTGTTATATCGGACTTTGCTAGAGACTCTGCAGTTGTGCCCACGAGCCTAATTCTGCAAGCTTCTTGGGTGAGAACGGCTTTCCGCAACTTCGGACGGGCCCTCCCCTGGATCGTAGTCTACTCTCCTTTGGCCAGAAAAATATCAGCCAATCTTCTCTGAGCACAGAAGGGGTGAAGAAGGGTACAGGTGAGAACACGTTAGTAGATATTACTTTTCTTAAGCTTTGTTTGTTTGTTTTTGAGAGACAGAGAGAGAGCAGGTGAGAGCCAGAGACAGCAGGAGAGAGGGGATCCCGAACAGGCTCCCCACTGTCAGCACAGAGCCCGGCACGGGGCTCAAACTCATGAACTAAGAGATCATGACCTGGGCCAAGATCAAGAGCCGGACGCTCAACCGACTGAGCCACCCAGGCCCCCCTAGTAGATATTACTTTTAAAAACTACCTGGACAGTTCCTCTCACTGCAGCTATACATGCAAGCAGCCAAAGGAAGAGGCTAAAGGATAAAGAAAACAGGGGCGCCTGGGTGGCTCAGTCGGTGAAGCGTCCGACTTCGGCTCAGGTCACGATCTCGCGGTCCGTGGGTTCGAGCCCTGCGTCGGGCTCTGTGCTGACAGCTCAGAGCCTAGAGCCTGTTTCAGATTCTGTGTCTCCCTCTTCCTCTGACCCTCCCCTGTTCATGCTCTGTCTCAAAAATAAATAAATGTTAAAAAAAAAAAAAATTAAATAAAGGAAAAAGAAAATAAATGTTGGAAGCAGGGAGGGGGGGCAAGGCGAGGCTGGGGTGTGCTAGGGCAGAACCTGCACAAAGCCTGAGTATGTCAAGTGACAAATTACAGATTATCAACAAATCACAAGGTGCAAAGGAATTCCGTAAAGGTTCTGTCCTTCGCCCATCCTTCTTCTGAAGGAGCAGAACCCAAGACTATGCATTTGACTTACAACCTCATCCCTGTTGTCATGACAACGTGTCAGTGAGCCCAAAGTCAGGAAGGTTAGATGAGAAGGGCATTCGCAACCAGGGCCACATACACAGGTACAACATTCTGGGAAAGCAGTTACGCACAAGTATTTAGTAACGCCTATTAAAACTGTTTGCGTCCTTTGACTCAGCGATTGTTTCCGAAACGCTGACCCTACGATAGTAACCGCGAAGTCATAAAACGATACAAATACTTCACACACAAACATATACCATGCAGGGTGATGCTTATCTCAGAGGCTGAAGGCAATGTAAATATCCATCCTTAGAGGAATTTGCATTAAATTTTGTGTGTCCGTGCCATAAAATGTTTTATATCAACAGAAAGAACGTCTTAGAAAGCGGTTTCATAACATCAGAAATGCTTGTGGTTTAATGTTAAGATTAAAAGAGAAAGCAATATTCAAAAGTGTATTTACCAAATGATCTCAAATACATTTTTTTTTTTTTTAACGCATATTTAAAAAGCTAAGGAGGGGCGCCTGGATGGCTCAGTCAGTTGAGCATTTGACTCTTGATTTCAGCTCAGGTCACGATCTCCTGGCTCCTGAGTTCCAGCGTCACGTCGGGCTCTGCGCTGACAGTCTGGAGTCTGCTCAGGATTCTCTCTCCCTCT
This sequence comes from Leopardus geoffroyi, assembly GCF_018350155.1. Classification (NCBI taxonomy): domain Eukaryota; kingdom Metazoa; phylum Chordata; class Mammalia; order Carnivora; family Felidae; genus Leopardus; species Leopardus geoffroyi. Next base: position 102,495,273 of record NC_059326.1, read on the forward strand.
CTCTCTGCCCCTCCCCAACTTGCGCGCACAAACACGCACACTCTCTCTCTCTCTCTCTCAGAATAAATGGATAAACTTTTAAAAAGTAAAATAAAATAAACAAACAGCTAAGGAGTAAACCAACAAATTAAAGTGGTTGCCTGAATAGTGAGATTAAAGGTGATTTGGTTTTTCTTCTACCTTTTGGGTGTTTCCCCTCTGCAGGTGTCCTAAAATGACCAGGTATTCCTTTTATCACCAGAAAATTAAAACCCTACCGAGGGTATGAATGACTGAGGGGAAAAAGCAAACCGAATTCTTTTGTTGCCCCTTTTTTTGGAGACGGGTCTAGGAAGAGCAAGATGGGAAGGTGAATTACAATACAATGTAATCACATTGTATAATGGCTTCCTCCCCGCACCTCCCCCCCCAAAAAAAATCAGTGACAAAGTAGATTTGCAGAGCTATATTTTCCAGATCGTCTAGGCCAAACTTAATTTAAAAGTAACATATTCTTGACTAGAAAGCTACACTACACAGGTATCAAGACCATACCACTTTGTTCCGTGAATTTATTCAACATTCAACAAATATGTATGGCACACTTACTCTGTGCCAGGCGCTGGGGATCCAACAGTGAACAAAACAGATGGGATCTGTGGACTAAAGAAGCTTCCAGCTTAGTGGGGCAGAAAGGGATGGTTTGTATACATCAACCCAGCTGAAGCTGATTCAGTGACTCCTGCCAAAATCAGACGCTACCCTTATAAAGAATTTCCTATCATTCTGTGCTTAAAAATAAAGACGCCAGGGGCGCCTGGGTGGCGCAGTCGGTTGAGCGTCCGACTTCAGCCAGGTCACGATCTCGCGGTCTGTGAGTTCGAGCCCCGCGTCGGGCTCTGGGCTGATGGCTCAGAGCCTGGAGCCTGTTTCCGATTCTGTGTCTCCCTCTCTCTCTGCCCCTCCCCCGTTCATGCTCTGTCTCTCTCTGTACCAAAAATAAATAAACGTTGAAAAAAAATTTAAAAAAAAAAAAAAAAAAAAAAAAATAAAGACGCCAGTTACTACATCACATCTTACGCCCTCTTTCCAAAGAGTGCTGCGTGAAATACATGGGCACTTTTGTGCAGTGGAAATCCCGGACACCTAGGCAGGAGTAGCTGTGAAGAGTAAGGGGTCTCCAGGGCGCCTGGGTGGTTCAATGAGTTAAGCGTCCAACTTCGGCTCAGGTCATGATCTCGCGGTCCGGTCGGTGAGTTCGAGCCCCGCGTCGGGCTCTGTGCTGACAGCTCAGAGCCTGGAGCCTGCTTCGGAATCTGTGTCTCCCTCTCCCTCTCCCTCTCTCTCTCTCTCTCTCTCCCTCCCTCTCAAAAATAAACATTAAAAAAAAAAAAAAAAAGAGCAACGGGTCTCCAAGTCTTGCTGCCTTGCACAGAGAAATCCCTTTCTAAGTCTCCTTCATAAACATACAGATAATGTGTACTTTGCATTCTATTCTAAGGATTAAAGGAAATTATTATCTAGGAGGCATGTCTAGCACAATGCCTGGTACAAACACTCAACAAATCAATCCTTTCTCTCATCCATAAAATACACATTAAAGCAACGAAGAGTCAAAGACAAAGATGCCAATGAAATGGGGGCTGGGGTAAGCGGGAGTGACTGCTGGTGGGATACAGGGATTCCTTGAGGTAATGAAATTGTTCGAAAATTAACTGTGGTGATGGTTGCGGGACTCCTTCATACATTCAAAAAAAAAAAAAAAAACCCGCTGAATTATCCACTTTAAATGGATGGATTGTACGCTGTGTGAATTAGATCTCAATCAAGTTGCTATAAACACTGTATGTAAAAAGTTAATGAAATACTCGCCATCAACATTCCCAGGGGGGCCAAAAACGATTCTCTGCAACCAATGAGAGTATCTTCATTTTTGTGATTAGAAAGCAAACAGGCCTTCAGGGGCGCCTGGGTGGCTCAGTCGGTTAAGCATCCGACTCTTGATTTCGGCTCAGGTCATGATCTCATGGTCTTGAGATCCGGATGGAGCTTGCTTAAGATTCTCTCTCTCCCTCTCCCTCTGCCCCCTTCCCCGTGCACTCCCTCTCTCTCTCAAAAAAAAAAAAAAAAAAAAAAAAAAAAAAACATAAAAAGAAAAAAAGTATGTCTTCAGTTCAAAGTCACTATAATATTAAGGCTCAAGATTTTCTTACCAACTTCTTTATAGGGAAAAGCAAAGCAAAGGAGGACAACACTATACACGCAAATCTTAGAACACAGCTTCTTAAATCTTACTATTATACTCAAGTCCTAAGGGAAGTTCAATTTTACATGTCTTACATTCTGTATTCACATCTACAAGTTTCGCTACCGTATCAACCAACCAAAGGTTAACAAAAGGCCTTTACACGGGGAGTTTAAAACTGACTGCTTCATTACTTAACACGTAATGTCAACACCAAAATATACACACAAGTGACACAAAAAGAACAAATGTTTGGTCTAAAAACATGAAGCTGAATCCTAACAGCAGCTTAGTTTTCACGCTGACAAGCGGTGATGTGACTGTGGTATTGCTTTCCAGCAACGCGTGCCATCTCTCATCCTATCAGATGGTTGCCCCATTACCTCATCAGGAAAGCATAAAACAGGTAGGTCCAGAGGAAAGGAAAGCCCAGGAAGACGGCCCAGGCAAGCCCTCCCTTGGTCCCTTCCTTATACTCCCCTTCGTTCATAAATCTTTACAGAGTGCACAGTGCAAGCACCTGGCCCCCATGTTTAATTTCTGACTTTTTTGGTGAAACTGGTAACGCGAGTTTCTGTGATGTTAAAAAAACCAAGTAACGGGGCGCCCGGGTGGCGCAGTCGGTTGAGCGTCCGACTTCAGCCAGGTCACGATCTCGCGGTCCGTGAGTTCGAGCCCCGCGTCGGGCTCTGGGCTGATGGCTCAGAGCCTGGAGCCTGTTTCCGATTCTGTGTCTCCCTCTCTCTCTGCCCCTCCCCCGTTCATGCTCTGTCTCTCTCTGTCCCAAAAAATAAATAAACATTGAAAAAAAAAATTTTTTTTTAAATAAATAAATAAATAAATAAATAAACCAAGTAACTTCGATGTGCATTATAACTGTTTCTAATCTACATCCTTAGACCAAGCTCGTTTTTATTAGAAAAAAAGGTTTTCGCCACTGAACACAGAATGATCACATACCCAAGATGGTATGCGGTCCAGCAAACACACAGAGAGGCTTTGCCATCTGGGTTGCCTTTCGAATGTGAAAGCATGTGGGACTTGGGCACTCTGGAGGCCCATCCTGGAGCTGCTCGCCACCAAGGGTGACGAACGTCCGCTTTTCGTTGGCAACCACCACGGCAAGCGTGCCCAGCAGGGCGAGGATAAAATGTTGGCCAATACACACAGCGGCACTGACTAGAAGTTCCTCCAGCCCTCCAACCCTCTGTTGAGTTCACGTTGACCAGCAAGGCCGGGCGCTTTTTTTCCACTAGCTCAGTGACTAACCGGCTGGGCCCACCTGCGAAACTCACAGACCACGGGCTGGTTTACCTCCACTTAGCACATCACTGATAGGAGAAGGGCATCCGTGAGCCATCTTGACGTTCCCCGTGGCTGCATAGCTCTTAATCCTCCCTGATGTGGCAGGTAATGAAATGAGAAGTAAAAGCGGGCATCTGACTCGCCTTGTGAGTCAAAGCTGAATTTATAAAATCACTGGGAAATACCTCAATAAGTAATAACATTTCACTTGGTGAAAAAAAAGTTAACGCACCAACCCCGGGCTCCAATACCGAAAACACAAAGCGGGCCGGGATTCGTATTTAATCTCTTCTCCAATCAAAATTGAAAAAGAAAGTCCCAGTTCCAGGAACAAGGTTGGGCAGTCAATACCGCAGAATAGGAGTAACAACACCGTACGTCAGATCTGTCGTCAATTTATACAGGATCGTTTGCCTTTTAAGGACTTAACTTGAAACCCCTCTGCTTCCCATGTAAACACGATCCTCTTTGTGACTTTGGAGATGCGGGAGAAGCAGAAGAATTGAAGAGCATCTCTGGTGGTTTGAAGACAATCACTGACTTCCCCAACTGATCACCTTGAAAACATTTGTTCTTGGGGCACCTGGGTGGCTCAGTCGGTAAGCGTCCGACTTCAGTTCAGGTCATGATCTCATGGTTCGTGAGTTCAAGCCCCGCGTTGGGCTCTGTGCCGACAGCTCACAGCCCGGAGCCTGCTTCAGATTCTGTGTCTCCCTCTCTCTCTCTGCTCCTCCCCCACTCACACTCCGTCTCTCTCTCAAAAATAAACAAACATCAAAAAAAAAAAAAATTTTAAACATTAATTCCCAAGACTGCTGTTCTTGGAAAACACACAGAACATCAGATGGAGAAACTCAAAGAACCATTCTTCCTTTTACAGCAGATGCTAATAAGTCTTCTCTAAAAAAAACACACTTACTCACTTTAATAAGCTGCCAGTTGCATTTTCACTGTCCCCTCTGAAAGCTCCCAGTGATGCTGGGAGTCCAGTCTTTTATTTGCTGCTTTATTATTAACTTTTCTTTAATACTCTGGGTTTCTGAACTGTTTCAAAAATGATTCAGCAGAAACCACACAGAAACGAAGGCACCATTTCCGGCTCAGTGAAGAACCACGTAGGAAGGTCCACACCACCATATTAATAAATCAGGAAGAGTGGTACCAATCGGATGTTCATTACACCCCAAAACCTCTGTGAAGGCCAGGTTCGGGACCAAACACCAGACCCCCTTTGTCATTAGCACAGGGGTGAAATGGTGAAGTTCACCAGCCACACTACAGCATCTGGACAGACATTATCTACCCTGCAAGGTAAACAGGGCGAGGGTGCCTGTCCACTTCATCCCTGAGAAAATGAGGCAATAACACAGTGACTTCCTTAAAGGGAAAAGGTCAAGCAGCTTGCAAAGGGTGAGGACATCCCCTCTTTCCCCCGAGACAGTGGTTCTCCATCCTGTTTGAACATTAGAATCCCCTGGGGAGTACTGGAAAAAAAATAATCAGACAAAAAACCCCACCAAGGCCAGGTCAGCAAACCAGAGCAAAGTGCCATCCCAGACCAAGCATAGAAGTGGTGCCCGGGCGTGTTTGAATAGCTCTCCGGGTGGTTCAAAGGCACAGGGTTGAGAACCCCAGGCCTCTACCTCTAGATGCTTTAAAGGCCACAGTAAATGACAGTTGTAACAAGGAAACACAGCTGTGTAGCTGAACCAAGTACGTTCTCAGATAGGGGAAAAAAAAAAAAAAAAAAAAAAAACAGGGAGGGAGAAAAAGTCCAATAAGAAATACGATTTAATAAAACTCCAAAGGAAAATGCGTTCATAAGAGCTAAAGAGCCAAGCTCAACAGGTAGGTAGGTATTTACACTCCACATTTTTTCTGGTTTTATGTCCTCCACACCCACCCCCACCCCCCAGAAGAGCAAATTTCCAAACAAATAACTATACACAGGCATGTGCGCCCCAAATGTCAGGAGTGAAACGCTAAGGAAATTCTTTCCAACATCTGAGAGTCATTTTGTACAATACCTCATTGCTCCTATGTGCTCACCTTAAAGAAGCGAGAGCAGAGTAAAATAACTAAACATCCAAATGCAGTAATAGTTTTTCTCTCCTATTAAGCACGCTCTGAAACCCACTAATTATTTCCAGAGGGAACTTCTCTCGTAACATGGTACTCCGGAGGACAATTTGGTTCTCAGGCAACCAGGACTCCACGTACTGGCGGTAACACTAAGGGGAAAGTCTGTGACTCAAAGAACCCTCCAGAAATGAGAGATTCCCAGCACAAGAAATAATTAATATTTAGTGGGGATTTCATAGTTCAGTCTTGCTGTTCCCCACTACCTTCCCAAAAACAAGAAAAAAATCGTAAGAACACTCAATGTTCCCCCAAAGACTGCAGACACGAGCTCTTAACACTTCTAGGATCTTCAATATAGATGCGCGCGTGCGCGCGCGCGCACACACACACACACACACACACACACCTATGAATGCAACTAACAAATTAGGTTTGTTAAAAACACCACCAGGTACACAATAACCTCAAAATGAAACTACAAGGGAAGAAATTTTGTTCAGCTCAATCTACAGGACATGAGTCCCAGGCAACTGACAGTTTCCTGCCTGTTTCCTAAGTGCTCAGTTTGCCTTTTGTTAATGAAACCCCCATTCTGGAAAACTAATGTGGCTTCCTTTCCCCTCTCCTTCTTCCCAAACCCATTCTCTTTTAACTCTGCCCAATAACCGGCTCCAAATGTGTTTGTTCTGTTTCTCTCTTTGTTTTTCCCCAAAGGGAAAAATTAATGGTCGAGTGGGTTTAATTTTTAAATTGGTCCAAGAGGTTTAAAGAGGCTGTACTGAGAAGAAGAAAAAAAAAAAAAGCAAATGGAACTCTCTTGAAAATGGTTACACATTAAACACATATCTTACCGTCCAGGCTAAGGAGGGGTTTTTTTGTTTGTTTTGTTTTTTAAATAAGGAGAGTTCTTAAATTCTGTTGGAGGTCTGAAGTTTAGTTTATTCAGCAAGAATAACTCTGTTCACTGCTCCAGCTCCTTCTTGTCACCACCATCAACATCCACACATTCCAAACCCTGGAAAATGTGAGGGGGTAACAAGAAGGCTGGGGCTGCAGAAGGTTCCATTCCCGTGGCCAAAAAGCACCTAAAGCTGCCAGCGTGCCCCCATGGGGACGGAAGACAACCTTGGGGACGGATGGGTCACAGCACACAGAAGCAGGTGCACAGACTCAGGAGACGGATTTCTCAGAGAACAGAGCACAACTGGGGAGGCTGTACCTACATCGCCACCAAATAAAACTAATAAAAAATAATAATCGTAATAATGAAACACCACAAAGCTCTTTGACCGTTTGCCCAGAGGTACTGCAGTTTTTTGAATACAATTGGCTTTTTTCTCAGTAACCTCATCTCTTATTAGAAGCTAAGGTTCAAGTCAAAACCCAGCGGACTTCCAAGCCACGGGAAAAATAACCCGAGACTTATAGGCATGCCAGAAAGTTTGTGGCTAATTTTACAACATGCACCGCCCAGTGACGTCACACTGCAGGAAGTCGGTCCTGTCGCACACAGGAATAAATAAAATAATGACAAGCAATAAACCAACGGGCGCTAAGTCGTAGCTGAGAAATAAATGGGAGGTGGCACCCCACCCAAATGAGCGAGTGATTCAAGTCCAAGAAAAATCTTTCTTTCAAGTTTATGGAAATCAACCCTTAGCCTTTCCAAATCTTTTTCTGTTCCTGAATCCTCGGTACCCGGACTCAAAATTTAACTACAACATTAGATTCATGTGTCGCTTCCTTCTCTGTACTTTTCTCACCAACATACCAGTCGGACGCCCTTAGCCACCACTTTTCTAAGGAAAACCCGAGAAGACAGAGGGTGTGCAATGCAAAGAGAGGCAAGAGGAGAGGAGCTGCTCCCCACACAGAAGCCCTTGCACAGAAAGGGTGTTTCAACAGGTAAGCAAGAGAGGAAAATTTTAAGTCCAGCTCCTCCTAATCTGGTTACAGGGGGCCAAGGCTTCCCCGTGAAAAGTACAAAGAGGATGGGGCCCCAAAACACCGAGCGTTTCTAAAGCTAAAAGTGAATTTTAACTAGCACTTTCGGTTGAAAGAAAGAGAGAGAGCCCTTCGTATCTGCTGCTTTCATTCACCTTCTCTGGTTCCTTCTTAAATAATTATTTTTCCTTACTGACGCTGTCTACGAAATTTTGTACCCGATTACAAAATATATCTTTCAAGACCTCGAAGATTTTTCTGCAATTTTTGCTTTTCTTCCTTGAAACAGTGCGCGCTCTTTTCTTTTTTTTTTTTTTTAATTTTTTTTTTTTTCAACGTTTATTTATTTTTGGGACAGAGAGAGACACAGCATGAACGGGGGAGGGGCAGAGAGAGAGGGAGACACAGAATCAGAAACAGGCTCCAGGCTCTGAGCCATCAGCCCAGAGCCCGACGTGGGGCTCGAACTCACGGACCGCGAGATCGTGACCTGGCTGAAGTCGGACGCTTAACCGACTGCGCCACCCAGGCGCCCCAGTGCGCGCTCTTTTCCGCCTTCTGACAATTACACTCACACCTGTCACCGGATATTCATTCTTCGTTGTTGTTCTCTGCTTTCGTTCCCTCGTGCGGTCCTATTCTGAATTCTTTTCTCTCAACTACTTCCTTCCCAGCAATGATCTCCGATTATTCCCCCTTCCCATCCAGGCAGTCTCCTCGGCATATAGTTTTCCTTTCTCCCCTCGGAGTTTGAGCCCTCAATTTTTTCCCCCTTGATACAGAGGGCCCCGAACAGTGACTCTGGGTCTCAGACCTTTCTGGTTACCCTCATCTTTGCCCTTACTCCTTGTCCCATCTGTCCATGATACTGACACCTATCATCTCCCTTCTCCTTGACCAATCTAGCTTTGAGGCAAAGAAAAGGTTTCCCCTGTGTTCTTCACTTTCCTTTGTTCACCTGGGACACATACCTTCCTCACCTTTTCTACTCTCATTCCCCAACGGAGCAACGCGGCTCTCTCCTTGGTATTTAGTTTTTAATGACCTGTTGGCCTCTACTATCAATGACACGGGCCATCTGAAACACACTGTACCTGATGATCGTGTGCTACGAGATGTGGCCAACCAGAGTCTGGGTCCACGGTAGGTATGGTATATGCCACATTTATGTTTCTAACAGCGATGACAGACTAATCCTAATCCATTTCTCTTGTGACTATTGGATTATACTTGCCAGATGGCCTGCTGAGCTTAGGGGCAGGGAAGGTGCTATGTCCCCAGTCAAAGAAGAGAAATGACTGGTTCACCTCGGGCTGAAGCCTCTGACCTTGGGTTCGTTAGCCCCGAGCACCAAGCAGCCACAGCCATGTCATGGCCATGGCCCTTGGCTAAACGCGAGAACCCAAATCAGCAGGTCAATTTAAACCTCAACAACCCAAGAACAACCACATCAAGACCGAGAGATCGGCTGGCACACCGAGAAGAAAGTGAACTTGAGATCAATCCGTCTTCCCCGTTCCCATGATCCCCCTCAGGGGAAAGGGTAACCCTCACCCCTGCTTCCCTGTCTTTCCGTACTGGCACTTGAAACGCAGGCCACTTTTAGGGCCACCTCATCCATCCTGAACGTCAAAGCCGCCGTGAACAGGAAAGAGAAACACGGTTCTGATTTCAACAAAAATCCACAGACAGTATCAAAACCACTTTTCTCTCCTCTCCGATCACCGCCAAACCAAGTCCCCTTACCGGTGGACATAACGAAATACATCAGGGGGGAAATAGATAAAAGTAAAGTGTATTTACCTTCTTCTGTTTCATGCCACACGATCCCTTCCAAATTCACACTGGTCCCAGGTTCACAGGGCCCAAGACACTCTGGCTCTGTCACTACTCCAACTTCACATGTATTGACACCCACGGAACGAGTCCGAACCAAAAGCTGTTCAACCGGTGCTGCAATATTGGATGAAGATGGGGAAAAGTAGGAGGGCAGAATCTGAGGCGTGAGGCTGCTGGAAATCGGCGGTGGTGGTGCTGGCACTGTAAACAGGGGGTCAACCTGAAAGACAGACAGGCTTACTGCAGGGTGCTGCATTCTCCGAGCTCCTTATAATGCAATCTGTTTATATCACTTCTAGAACACATCACCATTCCAAATTCCATTTGCAAGCAGAACAGGCTTCAGGGGTTTTCGTGGGGCCACCACGTAAAGGAGAAGAGAAATGAGCGTGTGAGGTTTGTCACGCCCGACAGGGCCAACCCTGGGGATCCTGCTTCCGGAATAGACAGGCAGGACTCCCAACGTCCTAAATTCACCGATGGAGAACCGTCAGCCTCAGTCGATGTGCGTGAACTCTGCTCTGCAAAATTAGGACTCTTGCCCCCTTGTGATGAAATCTTACGTTCAAAACTACAGTATTTTCCAAAGGAGAAGCTCCAATAAACGCCACAGAGGCATCACTGGGCACTTCAGCATGGGAGATGGGCTAAAATTGTCTTCAAAGTACTTTATAAACCGTAATGAATTAAATCACTACGAAAATACATTAACTGACTCTGCTGAATATGTAAAATACATAAACTTGATTATACACACTCAAACACATAAACTGGATATTATTAGCATGTATTAAGCATCGACTCCTAATTAAGTGTTCTACTGCAAAGTTTAGCAGAATTCACATACGTGGGGAAATAAAGGCCTGTGCCCAACGTCAGCAGAACCGGGAGTTTCTCCAATGCCACATGTCCTTTAGTGGTTCGACTTGGAAAGGTCCCTGATGAGTCTGACCAAGTCCCGGGATTCCACCCTCAAAATCCCAGGAAATAGACATGACAGCCAATATAAGAGCATACGGTGCAATGCCATGTCCTTTGCACCCCTATCCTAGAGAGCAGGAAAGGAGATCTTGAACCATACAACATTCAGGAGCCTGGCCGTGACGAAAACCAAAGGCTATGCACGTACTAAGTAGGCACATCTCCAACCAACCCACTCTCTCATCAGACCCATTTCGATTACAGTTATGACCGGTACAGAACAGTTTTAGCCCTGCTGACGGGTGGTCAGATGTAGAAGAGCCCAATGCAAAGCCCATCTACACCACGACTCCAGATCGCTTGCCCGGGTCCTCAAGTTACACACAGGTATCACCTACCTATAAGGGATGTCATCTTGCGTGCTTCATCAGCTGAGCTGACAAATCCTATGTGTGCGAAGGACACACAGAAACTATTTCTGGTAAAACGCCATCCTGGTCTGTAGTTCCTATATGCCCAATTTACCTTTGTAAGAAACCAACGCTTGGCTATTAGACGTGCTATTACATAGTCTTTGTTGTTTCAAACACACACACACGTACACACACAGAGTGCATTTCAAGACAAGTTATAGGAGGAGGCGTGCTCCTGGTTGAACAGCTGAAGCAGTCATGTGTGTGGGCTCCTTGTTCATATGACTGTAGGAACTATTCCTACAGTTTGCCTTTCGCTAAAATGATCAAGTGACGTTCACTTGCCTGAATGATCCAAGATGCAATAGAACAGCCCTTCGCCCATCTGCATGCTAAAGAAACTTAATTTCCTGCTCTCCAAGCTGCCATAAAACTTCTTTTGCTCCACGCTTTTTATTGTTCTGCATTCTTGATCACAGAGCCCAAGAAAGAAAAGCATTTAACGGTCCCAAACCCCAGATCTTGTGATTTATGCTTCCGCGTAAATGCAGCTTAATGTGGATCAAAGTTCACACTGATAGTTCCTATTTTAACACTGAGCTGACAAATGAAGAAAGGGGTTCCAAGAGAGGAAATGCGGGGGTGGGGGGCATGCAAAAAATCCATTGCTACCTTGTCATCTGTATGAAACTAAAACATTTAGAACCACTTTCCAGAATTTAAAAAGAAAAAAAAAGGCCAAGAAAAACTACAAACCGGCTACTGGGGTTTTTTTTTTTTTTTGCATGTTTGCCAACAAATTCTTAATTTGTACAGTTAGTTGTAAAATGGGTTTAATGATTGCTACACACAGAAACTGAAAAGACAAAACAGAACGATACTCTCAAAATACTCTTTATATCACGTGATTGACAACCTACGTTAATTCCAAGAAAATACAGTTTCAATCGGAGAAACAAGAAAATAGGATGAAATAAAAGGAGGGAAGGCAGCTAAGAGAGCATGAATTCCCTTTGGGAGATCAGGATACAATGAGGCAAAGCCTGCAATACAAAGTTTTAAGGACAGGGCATGTTGGATGCTAGTATTTTGGCTCTAACTCTGACAATAATTAGCATGTGACTTTGGAGAGTCACTTAACCTCACGAAGGACCATTTTCCTCACAACTGGAAAATACATCCTCCAGCCGCCTACTGATAACAAATCCTCTTACAACAGAATTCCTGGGCTAAATCCTATTTCAATATAACTCCAACTACGAATATATCTGCACACAGATACACACACACATGAACCTACTCCTTAGGATATGTAAGTGACTCCAAAGATCAAATTTCTAAAGAATCTAGAAGACTTGAGGGGAGAGGCGATGGTATCCTGGGCCTACGAGCAACTTAACGGTGTTTATTTCCATTCACACAACCCAAGTGCAGTGAAAAAACTTAGTTGATAGCATTTATCGAGCAGACCTCGGAACCCCGTCCCCAAGGCTTACAGTGAGAAGCTAAGGTTCGGAGAGTCTGACTATAAACATGAACTTAATCATAAACAGTCCCCCAATACAAGACCACACCCCAGTGGTCTAATGGCTTCCATTAGAAGCCCCTCTTCCCCAGAGGTCACCAACCACAGAGGAGGGTAAGGAATCACAGCCACTCCCAGAGGTGTTTTACACTGGGAGGTATGCTACTTTTTCAAACATTACAAATTTTCACAAACACAAAAACTCAGGGACAAGTATGGATGTCTACTATCTCTTAAAATAATAACGAGATAACGAACGGGGCTCGGCCAGCGATTCCTCGAGGCATCAACTGACAGGGCTTAGGCCTTGCAGTGACCAGCTGAGTTTGCATTTGCAGCCCTCCCCTGAGACAATCACGGAAGGTCTGCCCCTAGAAGACCACGTAGCCAGCCTCCTCATTCTAGAGAGAAACTTGGCCTACATTTGCACAAAGGCAATAAGTAAGGTACCTCTGGGGGCAGCCCAAGTGAAAATAAAACAGCATCCTATAAGCAGTAGGAGTTCAAGTACACACCCGAGGAGCCAAGAGAGAGGCGGAAGGGAAATAATTCAGTGTCTGAGGCCGCCTGGCTGGCTCAGTCGGTTAAGCATCCAACTTTGACTCAGGTCGCGATCTCGGGGTTCCTGGGTTCAAACCCCGCGTCAGGCTCTGTGCTGACAGCTCAGAGCCTGGAGCCTGCTTCGGATTCCCTGTCTCCCTCTCTCTCTCTGCCCCTCCCTGCTTGTGCTCTCTCTCTCTCTCTCTCACCGTCTCTCAAAAATAAATAAACATTTTAAAAATAATAATAAAATAAAATAAATAATACAGTGTACAGAGTCGCTAATTCTTTCCGCCAGCGAATGCCCCCAGTAAGAGATGCCCCCCTACAAAAGGTTTCAGTTCTCTTGTGAGTCTTACAGCATCTAAAGCAAAGCCCCACATGCACCATGTGTAAAGCAGGATCTGGAAGGATTTTCAGTAGCGTTTTTCCCTCCTACCAAAGATCAACTCCACTGCGCCGATTTCCAGGTCACTGATCCACAGACGGAACCGTACCTTCTTCAACCAATGAGGCTCGTGAAGACGGAGAGAAGCAATGGTCCCGAGGAGAAGCCCCTCCAAGGGGCATACACTTGGACGTGATAGTGGCGGCCCTCAGGCTGCGATAGGTTCAAATCCCTACCTCCCTGTTACTCGCTGTGGGGGACCCCTGAGCAAATAACCTGGCTACTCAGAGGCTCAACGTCTGCATCTCAGAAATGGGAGTAAGAATAACAATTACGCCCACAGGGTCACAGTGAAGACTCAGTGAGATGATTCACATAAAGTGAAGGCTCAGCAAAGGGCTTAGCTCAGTGAATGCTGGCTTGGAAAAAGAGAAAGAAGAAAAAAAAAAAAAAAAGTCCCTGGTCTGATATTACAGTTCTCTAACCCTGCATGCAACCTTACAAAGCTCCTTTTTATATCCTACTATATTTAACATAAATCTATAATCCCCTCCAAATGCATGGTTAAGTGCGGTGAAAGTGTGTTAAAAGTATAAGAAAAAGGGCTTAACCCTGAGAAGCGCAGCCTGGGGGAAAATACTGCTCCTTTCATACGTTGGCATCTGGCAGCAGTCGGCCCAGCCTAATCGCCCCCCAGTTTTACAGCAGATCTTGATGAGCCCTAGACCTCTACAAAATCTCCTACCCATCTCTAGCCGCACCTCTTTTTCATGTGCTGCTGCTCCCCCAAAAGTCGTCCATGAGTCGTCACAACTTGATCACATAGCCCCCCAATAAATAACGCCTACACACCCGCTACGTGCCAGGCACCCTGCGCAGGCTGCTAGCAGGACGAGAGCAGGTGCAACCCGAACGGGTCCGTGCTGTCCTGGGCTTACTCCCTAATCAACAGGACTGTGGCACTCATCACCAAATACTCTCGCAAGTACAGCAAAATTCCACCTGTAATTGCAGAACCACAATCAAGGGGCCGTCCGTAGGACCTGAGCGCAAAACAGAGCATGGAGTGAAAGGCAAGGCAGTGCAGGGATCAGTCTTCAGAGCTTGAATCCCACCTCCTTCCGTTACATAACCTTTAGGCAAAGTCACCTGATCTCTCTGGGACTCAATGGCTTCATCTGTAAAATGGAAATAACCCGTACCTAAAGGGACTACTACATGAGCCCCAACGACCCTAGTCCAGGTCTGGGTATGGAGCAGCGTTCAATAAATAAGAGCTGTTGCCACGGCCAATATTAGCATCATTATTACAAATATAATTGAGATCTGAACTAAAAAAGAAATCAATGTAGGATTTGCTACATTCAAAGACAAGTCACCGGAGGCAATTATGAATACCCTTTGCAGGGGGAAGGTACTCTACAATAGTACTAATCAGATATTCCAGCTAAAAGTCACTGGGGAATTATTAGTCTAATAATACTAACACGCAGGAGAAAAGACCAGAATAGAGAACTGGCCAGCATTAGTAATGGTTCCTTTGTCACAGCTCTTTTCTGTCTTCTTGATGGGACACTGATGTAACCTATTAGAGCCCAAAAAATAGAAGCAGGAAAACAGCCATCTCCAGTGGGGGGGGGGGGGGGGGGGGGGCAGGAGAAAGAGACCCATAAGTCTAACAGCTGGTGGTGGCAGCCTGTCAAACTGAGGAAAGTTAATGTCAAGAACAGACGCGCGGCAGTCTCTCACTGTTATTTTTGCATGATTATTCCCAGGTGTTGGTGCACGCTGAGCAGTAGCCTGGCTATTTATCACTCGAGAGAGCCGAAGAGCAAGGGAGTGGGGGAGGAGGGGAGGCAGAGAGGCGGGGAAGAAAAGGTTATTTACACAGATAGCGGCACTTAGCGTGTGTAATCAGAGGGCTGGGGGGAAAAAATCCGCAGAGAGATTCTGGCAATATTTTCTCAGTTCACCTTATTTCAAGGGCTTCTTGAGCGCTGATGAGCAAGGAAGGCTACAAAGCAGGAGTGTTCACAGTAACAGCTTTGCTTCACTCCAGCACTGACTGTGTCAGCCAGTGATGGGTTCCGATACCGGAAACTGACAGCCAACGAGGAAGGGTGCTGGGGGGCACCCTGGGCCGGCACTCCTGCAGCCAAAGAGGTGCAAAGAGATGGGTGATCCGCAGCGGGATGCGGTGTAGCCAGGCAGAGGGAGAAGGGGCGTCCAGGGCCAGGGGCAGACACAGGCAAGCCCCAACGGAAGGTCTGAACCCTGACTGGGGAGCTTGCCCTTCTGGTTGCTTCCATCTCTTGCAAAAGTCTCCACGCTCATCTGGCTCTTAACCCCTCAATCCTGGGATTCTCCGATCAACAACAACCAGGGCGGAAACGGGGTTTTATTTTGCTCGGTCAATATTTTTACATTCTGGGGGCGTGCTGGGGCACAATTACTTAATGCTCACGTTTTCTCCCTATCGTGGCATTTGGCTGTTTTACGAGATTGCCCACAGTCACCTCTTTCATTTAAAACGCATTAGACAGACACTGCACTTCATGCAGGGGAAATCACAGCTCTTTGAGGGTGACCACTGCCACCGTCTCTCACTCTGCATTTTAACCACCCTTGGTGCCGGACATGGCTGCTGCTTCATTAGCGAAGAAGGGAAGCTTAAAAAAAAAAAAAAGGATCTCTTCTCCGAAATGAACGGTCAAGGGTGAATTTCCATCCCCGATACGGAAACCTGCACAAAAGTATGCCGGGCACTCCTAACGGTGTCTTTCCTAAATGGGGTGGAGACTTTTCCTTTCGGATCCACGATCAAAGCAACCTTCCGCTCTACAGCTTGGTTCTCAAACAACACGGGTGAGTTCCCAGTTCACGGTCTACTGTGCACCACACTTCAGACATTTCCTATCTCCTTTACGTCTCGACATCCCCATTTTATAGAGGTGAACACTGAGGATGGACACCTGGTTCAAGGCCAAAATTTTAAAATCCATGGGCTTTCCTGTAAAAAGACTAGCCACAGAGGGAGACACCCTTTCACCTCTCTTACAGAGGAGGGATTATACTCCATGTACTCACGCTAAATCTTCGCAAGATTATGAAAGGCGAAGTATTTACATACGGGGAAAAGGAAACTTGGGAAAAGAAACCTTAAAAAAAATTGTTTTTTTTTAATCTTTATTTCTTTTTGAGAGAGAGACAGAGTGCGAGCAGGGGAGGAACAGAGAGAGAGGGAGACACAGAATCCGAAGCAGGCTCCAGGCTCCGAGCTGTCAGCCCAGAGCCCGACGCGGGGATCGAACTCACGGACCGCGAGATCATGACCTGAGTTGAAGTCGGACGCTTAAACGACTGAGCCACCCAGGAGCCCCATGGGAAAACAAACTTTAAAAGGTCACTCAGGGTTGGTGGCCCAGCCAGAACTTGAACCCACAGTGGTCTAAGAGGAAAAGCAAACTCTCCTAAATGTCAAATACAACATGAGAAGATGGAAGGAAACCTTCCTCCTAGGGTAATTTCTGACCCTTCCCTGTAGGTTAGAACTCACACACCTGAATTTTTTTTTTTTTTTTTTTTTTTTTGCACAGAGTTCAGAGCGTGCCTCTGAGGGCATCTCATAAGCAAATACTGTAGTCCCTTCCGGAAAACTCCCTCAAAGGCTTCACAGAAACCAAAGCTCAGGGTTAGTTTTGTTATTTTAAATCAACCGATTCTAAAAGCTCCAACTACATACGATGGCTGGGAATGACACCATCATTTTCCCTTTCTCATTTCCTGAAGACCAGAGGCCACCCTAAATAAAAAGCCACAGATTAAGCTGCTAAAGGGCTTTTACGGACCTGGTAGGGTTGGACCAGGGCCCAGGCCCCAGGACAGCTGCTTCCATTTCCAATCATGCCAAAATCCCAGAATGCCAATCCAGGGTCTCTCTACGGGGCTGCTTGGGTGATGGCAAGCAGCACCAGGAGGAGGCCACTGGACTGGTGAGTCACCTCAGAAGTGTCCCTGTGTGCAGGTACACAAAGCACAGACACATAAAGGCCAGCGACAGGACTCTGAACAACAGTGACCAGGTTTAACTTCATTCTCCAGACGGGACAGTTTTCAAAGCCAAACGGAAGGTACAGAGTAGAATTCAACTACTGGATTCAGGGTCGAGTTTTTGTTTTTGTTTCGAAGCCAAATGGAATTCTCCTGCAGAAGGTTCTCAACTGGGTAGGCTCCAGAGCAGGGGCTTCAAGGGCAGGTGCAGGGGACACAAGGGCTCCGTCTTGGAGGTCGGCCGACCCCACCAGCCCACATCAGCTGTCATACCCTTAAGCTTCATTTGTGACCTCTGCAAACAAAACGGGTCCTACGGCCGAGCCACAGATGTCTCTTCTGTTTTAAAAGTGCCACTGACATCTTCAGCTGCTCAGAGAGCTGGCTGTGCTCAAACAGGAACACTAAGGGACCAGCATTTATTTTTCTTTCTTTTTTTTTTTTTTATGTTGTCCATAAGGGTTCTCTGATTTTCTCTCATCCTGCTCATTTCCAAAGTTACTTGAAACACAAAAATAAGCCGCAAAGAAAGGAGACCATCATACAGGTACTTAAAAGTCTGTCTTCTTTCACTAATTCTTTTCACGAGTTCCTGGCCTTTGCAGAAAGCTGCATTCCTGAACATTTCCACACAAATCCCATTGCCATCAATTCAACCTGGTTCCCAATCCCCTAGGAGTGAAGAAAGCAGCTCAGTGATAAAACTCTGCCCGTCTAACTCTGGACCTTGATTAACATGGGTGCAACTATCGTACTAAACAAATCAAGTTCAAAATACCTGAGTGAATATCTTAGCAGACACTGGCCATCTTTCCACTGCCCATCTTTGTATGACCCTGACTTCTCCTTGAAAGTAGGTTGAAATGAGGGAAAAGTCACAGGCCTCTCATCCTACTGGACACAGACATGACTTTAAGGGAAAAAGGAAGGGAGGAATAAAAGGAAAGAAGGGCCTATTTGGAAAAATCACTTTATTCTTATTCTCAACCAAGAGTGGTTCTTTTCTTCACCTTATATTATGGAATCTCACTTGCAACTGCTAAAAAGAGTGTCTTCAATTGAAATTTGAGACATTTGAGTTGCAAATGCAATACATGCTCATCATAACAAATTCAATAATAAAGGAAGCTCCTGAGTCACGCTGTATGGGAACCAAGATGGTACCTTGGCCTGGGTCAAAAATCTGCTTCTCCCAAGCATGGTAGGTCACCCACAGAAGGGGACAACCTAGACTCCCTGCCCAGGATACCACCTTGGTGTCATTCACCCTCCCCCCTGCAAAATCTAAACTCTGCCCACTTAAACCCATTGCATGCCTAAGAGGCAGCGTGTGACCATCTCACCTCTCTTTCCTCTATACTTCCCAAATGCTGATCCAAAAAACTGATCAATTTCAGTGAATTCATGAAAGCTCTGAAATTTTAATTTCACAGCGAACCAAAATAAATGACTCGGTAAGGCTTTCCATGGTTTGGCACGGAGATGCAGGGCTTGGGGAGAGAGAGAGAGCGAGAGAGAGAGAGAGAGAGGGGGGGAGAATCACCATAGCTCCTACGATCACCTACACACTTACTCTCAAGGACACTTCAGTGACACATTCATTCTTATTACGGCTCCCAAGAAAGGCAAGGGTATGTTTTCTCATCTGAAGTCTTAAGCGATAAGTTCGACCTCTCAGGGTCAGGAAGCAAACCAGAGGCCATCACTATCCCAGGGGGGTGCTGCTCTGACCTTTACTAAGTACCTACCCTAACTACTACTTTCAAAAGTTTCTTCTCACAAAGCCCCACACAGAAAGAGCTGCTCACAGGACCAGAATTCTGTTTTCCCTCCTGAGAACAAAGATTCTAGAAGCCAACAGGTCACTCTCTAGGGAAAGGCTTTCTCCTAACAGTTTCTTATGCATCCTTCTAAAAATGTGACCCGTATAAAAACGTGAAATGGGGGGGGGGGGGTTCACTTTTTATTTTACGGCCTTCTGCATGAATTTTAACACGAACCTGTACTACGTTCACAATGTATTTAAAAAAACTAACCTTTTAATAAAAAGATGCTAAGCCTTTCTACTTCAGGATAAAAGTAAGCAAATGTCAACGCAGAGGGGGGAGGGCCTATTTTTAAGACTGTTATTTCAAGTCCTTGTGCGAAGCTCCTGAAATCAACAAGCCGAAGGTGGGATGTAGACAGGAGGACCGTATATTGACCCCATGTCCTCCCCTGTATAAAGGCTGCCGTTTACACCTACCTCCTTCTGACAAAGTCATTCCTTTATCCAGCAAATTTTTGCCAGGTACCACTATGTGCCTAGCAATGCTGCAGGAACCCTCCGGGGGCCCCAAGGCCACAGGGGAGACCGGCAGCACGCGGGTAGAGGTGGCGTCACCATGGGGCAGGGTGGGGGGGCGGGGAGGGGTGTGAAAGATGGGTCTTAAGGAAGTGCAAAGTGCAGCCTGGGGAGGAGACAGGAGACGAGGGCAGAGCTGGTCCATTCTAGACATCACAGTTGATTAAGGGCCTCGAAGCCCTGGAGGTAAGAAAGACAAAGCAGAATCAACACTGGAAAAGCAGGCCTCATGGTGAGCCTGGATATCGCTAAGAACCGGGGGGGTTATGGCCAAGCTGGAAGAGAGCGCTAAGGATTTCAAGTAGGGGCATGAGAGGGTCGGGTTGTTCTTCTGGTAAAAAACACAACAGGTGGTGTGGGGAGAACAGAGGACAAGGGACGCTGGAGGAAGGAGGGCAGTTAGGACGCCGTAACAGGAGTCCAGGGAAGAGACGGTGGGCTTGGTGTTGAGGATAGGCCATGCCCCACTAGATGCGGGCAAGGGGCTAAGATCAGAGCGGTCAGAGAGGTCGGGTGTCCAACACTGTGCACCGGTCAAGAGACGGCCGTGCCCACCCCTGAGGAGCTGGCCCACGTCCTACCCCCACTCCTCCCAGAAAAGCAAGACTGCTAGCTTTTTAAAGGCTAGTGACTCTCAATAGAGTCCTTAATTTCAACCCAACAGCTACTAACGGCCCCATGGTATGGCTCCAATGCCCCCTTGGAACTTTGTCTCAATCCAGCTGAAGAAATTGTGAAAATAAAAGGAAATCTCGTTTCTTAAAAGAAGTCGAGAAATTCGGCAGGTGGAGCTCTCGTGCCCTATTACTTGTCATCAATTGCAGACCCAAAGGAAGGCAGGACCTTGCAGGTGAATACTACTTTACTGCCCCCACCCCAGCAGGAGGAACAAAGGCTTTCCTCGACACCCCAGCAACAGCCCAGCCAATGAGAGGCAATCACGACTCGGCCAAGGAGAAGCCACCATACTTCCAGCTTCCAGTGTCCTCCAATGGACTCTTTGTTTCTAACAGCCCTGTGGGCGTTCCCCCTAACTTCTATAAAGGGGCTGTCACCTCCTTTGTTCTCCAGAGTTGCCTATGACTTGCCCTGTGGCTTGCTCATCCAAGGTTGCAATTGTCCTGCTATTCCCGAATAATCCCATTTTTGCTGGTAAAATAACTGGCAGTTTGAAGTGTAACAAAATGATGACGCAACATGGCTGCTGCCACCTCTTTTCCATTAGATTCTTTTTTTGTTTTAAGTTTATTTTGAGAGAAAGTGTGAGCGGGGGAGGGGCAGAGAGAGAGAGAGAGAGAGGGAAAGAGAATCTCGAGCAGGCTCTGCTCCGCGCGCAACCCGACGAAGGGCTCGATCCCACCACCAGACCAGACCTGAGCCGAAATCGAGTGGGACACTTAGCCAACTGAGCCTCACAGGTGCCCCCCATTTAATGATTCTCGGTCTTTGAGAACCCAGACTCGACCACCGAATACCACTGCCCCCCATCTTTCCTTATTCCTGGCAGCCAAGAATATAAAAAGACCTTCCCTTCAGGAGGGCTTTATTACAAAACCAATGCATATCCTGAACATGCTTTTTCAAACTGTCCTCACCTAATCCTCACCTAATCCGGTGATTAGGTCCTCACCTAATTACCATCCCAGGGTGATGCTCTGAAGCGTCCCAGGGACCTCCTCTTGAGAATCCCTGACCAGCCATTGGCAGAGATAAACTCTCCTTTCCTTTCTCTTCCTTCCTTCCCTTGTACCTGGTTGTACCTTGTCCTTATGTTCCTACCCCCAACTATAAATCCCATTGTCTCCAATGCAAACACCTTCCCTGTTCAGTCTTGGTGCGACAAGCCCTCAGAGGGGAACAGTATAAAGGGCATGTTGCCTAGCTTGGGACATCGGTCCACAGTCTGGTACAAGTGTTGGCAAGCGACGGCCAGTGGCCCAAACAGGGCCCAAACATAGTTATTTCCTCTTTAGAGTCGAAAAGGGATGAAGGCTAATGGGGAGGAGGAGACAGGGTCACACTATCTTAGCACCTGTATTTCCAGAATATTTAATTTTACATGTGTCTTATTTCGGAACAGATTTCAGAGGACTATAACAAATCATTGAGAATAATTTTAAAGCCATTCACTCAAATTCATACCTATCAAATAACACCTGCTCTAAATCTTGGTCATCTAAAACCGTAAGATAGCAGATCCACAATAAATGGAACACTACAACTTTTAAAGTGGATGCTATAACCTGTCCAAGATTTCTTAACCAATGAATAAGACATTTTGTATAATGCAGCCAAAAAAAAGAAAAAAGCAGAAAACAGTATACATACTCCATATACTATGTCAAACTATAGCACCCTGTGAACCATGTATTTATATTAAAATTTATATTAAATTTATTTATTTTAAAATGCATTTCTGTTATGGCCTCCCTTAATGTTACAGTAATTTCCAGTTAGTCCACAAACACCTGCAGACAGTGTTAGCATGAGACCAAGCTAAATTTAAATCAAGTTCATTTGAATCATGATTTAAATCAGTCAAGAAGAACGGGTAACTGTTTTAAAATTAAAGAATGCATATTTATTTTTTGCCATAATAGCACTACGCTTCATAAAACTCAGAGATATATATACACACACTACTTTTTTTAAAGAAAACATCATTTAAAGATGGCAGAAAAAACTTTAAAATATTCCAATTATTTTTATCTTTACTTTTACCATCCAGCCTTTACATACGCACGTGTATTTTGTGCCATCAAAACCATACTCTTTCAACAGATTTTTTTCATACTTTGCAGCTACATCAGGAATTCCAATACAGCTGCTATATATATCAAAACTAAATGCAGAATCCATTCACATCAGTAAAAGACTTTCTTCTCTAAGTTAGTCATGAGTATTTTTCCACAGTGTATTAAAAACGCACAAGCAAAACAACTTATAAACTTATAAACAACTGTTTTCTTCAGGAAAAAAGGGTAGGGGGAATCTTCTTCAACTACAAGTCAATTTAAAATAGGAAGTTTAGTTAAGTAGCTTTATGCTTCAATAAACATTATTGAATCAATAAACATTATTCCTTGACGACAGTGTTTATTTTAATGACAGCCCTAAAATACAGGGGGGTAGGGGGTAAGTACTCATGTCAAAGCCACTCCCAAGCCGTTAAGGATTAAATGTGGCACCTAGAAGTGAGGACACAAGTTAGAAACAAAAATGAAGAAAACACTTCATGTACGTAAAAATCCCAAATATTATATAAAGGCACATCCGTCCAGCCTCCAACTAGCAATTTTAACTATCTTTAATAATAACTCTGAAGCACTGGGAGAGCTTATCAAACTTCCGTGTATTTTGTTCTGTTTGGCTAGGCTAAGGGAAATTTGTTTCAGGTGGCTTTGGTGTTAAGTACATTTTTCCTGCATTCTTATATCCTGGAGCTCTAGTAACTCCTTAAACTGTAAACAGGTTATTAACAAAAACACTTTGCCATTTACGTTCATTCTGAATTCAAGTTATACACTTTGATAAAATATTTAACATCTGCCACACCTTAAAAAAACGAGTATCTCTTAAATGCATATGTTTTTAAACCCAGGAATTCTATTTCTTAAAATCAAATAATTATGATATAGCTACCCCTTTGAAACTGAATATTTGATCTAAAAAAAATAAGTGAAGAGGAATTAACTACTGTTAGCAAAACGACTTTGAGGGGCTCTGGAATAACACAGCCCAAGGATATTTAAAAGTACAGAAGGAGAAGAGCAAAATGATCTTGGAAATTATTTTCGCTCAAGGACACCGGAGTTTACGGTAGCAGAAGCTCCCAGTCAAAGCCCAGCATACGTGTGCAAAGTGCAACCTGGATGCATTTCTGCAGTGTCCAGACGCCTGGGCACATGGGGGGCTCTGGGTGTGTCTGGGGCAAGCAATGTATCCCCACATGGGCAGTGAAGGAGGACAACAGATACGATCCCTGTGTAGGTTACCTCTTCTGGTAACACCTTCTTGCTTCCTCTTGCCCTTCTATAAAGCAGCGTCATACCTTGACGCCTGGGTTCAGGACGTACTACGACTGAATCATGAGGACAACCTCACGATTCTGGATGGCCGGCCCCAGTCATGTCACAATCTGAATATAAGCCCACTATTCTGCGAACCTCCTCCCCGCCGTGGCCCTTCTCTTTTTCTTCCAGAGAGACAAGGCGGCAAACAGCAGGGCCCCACTGTGTGCACCTTAGGGAGAGCAGAAAAGGCAAAAATACAACCTGCCACCCCACCTTGTCCATCTTCCCAGGGAGAGCAGGTCATCCTTCTCTGCCAATCATTCTCCAAGTGCCTTGTTAGAGGAACAACAACAACAAAAAAAATTCTCTTTCACATGCATCAGAAAGTCTAATATTTTGTCAAACAGAAATGAAAAATAAACCTAATCTAAGCTGTCATAGAATCATGAAATGCCTCTGGCAGTTCTATCAAAGTATGTAGACATGTACGGACTCTTTGAAGAAATCAAACTGCAGTTTATCAAGTGTGATTTATAAGCAACACTGATGTAGCCGGTAGATAACACTGCAGTCTAATCATTAGTAGTCAGACAACAGCCATGTGAACACATCAATTATGGGCCCCACTGCCAAAAGCCCTTGAGATCTTGGAGATTAACAGCCAATCCTCTGTTTTACAAGCTCACATCAAAAAGAATATTAATAAGAGGAGGGGCGATGTGAAAGCTTGTCAGAGTAATTCAGCCACTAAAACAAGGCATTTTTTTCCCTTCGCCTCTCTGTTGAATTGGCCCAAGGAAGAAGCTGGCATCCGTTACAAAGTACGACGCTGCCAATTTCTTGGAAAATGTTTTTCACGAACATATGGGAACTTGCAAGGGTCTGCAAAACTGCTATTCGGTGAAGAAAGACAGGCAAGGCGTCTTCGCATCCCTTTTTTAATGCTGAAAACCAAACGAGTGGAGTTATTCCTCAATTATTTTTAAATCAACATGCGCGGTACAAACACCCAGTAGCTCTTCCTCTGCCCTCAAAACCGAAAAAATGTTGGAAAACCTCACGTATTTCATAGACTTCCACCATCCGCCAAAATTTAATTGACTGAAAGACACTACGAGTACCAACCTGGACCGTAACGAGCTCCCTCAAAGACACATGGTTCTTCCCAGAGTAGGACAAGAATCAAAATGTGTGGTCTCTGACTTCGGGAATTGAAATTCCTTCTTTCCGACTATCTCTGGACCGCAGATATAAATCTCACTGATATCTCTGCAGTTAAGAATAAAACCAGCTCTCCCAGCCCATACACCAAAAGCATCTGCAAAAAAACTATGCCACAGCCCTAGCATTTACTTCCGTGGTATCAGTATTTGACATACGCACCAGTGAGGATTGCTATATTTTTGTAAACGATCAGATTAAACCAAACAGCTGGCAACTAACTCTTCAGTGGGGTTCCAGCAGACTCCCTAATAAATGAACGTAAGCCCCACTACAAAATGCACGGCCTGAGTTTCCTCTGCCACCAAGAAACTGGTTTGCTATTTTCATTCGTAGAACACTCTGCATTTACACGGTGTTTTCCTAATATTTCAATGGCTGTTCATCATTTCAAAATCAGCATGGCATAGTGGGAGATGCACGAGGGGAGGAAAAAGAAGCATGGGGTTTCTGTTGCTTCTCAGTAGTCAAGCTGTTTGGCCCCTAACTAAGTTAGCACTTAATTCAAGGGCTTGCTGACAAGCAACTGTTAAATCACAAACTCTTTACCTAGGGTTCAAACGCCTCATGGAGTCTGAGACCCCACGTAATTACAGCAGCAAAGGTTTGCATATTTATACACTGGTGCGCTATTTTTTTCCCCAGGAGAGAGAGCTCATAGATGCTCCATAAAAGTGTTAACGGTTCAAAACGGACTTGAGAAGCAATAAGCTAGTGTTTGTAAAGGCAAGGGCAAGAGCAGGGCTTCTTTCTCATTCCACTGCATACT
Organism: Leopardus geoffroyi; assembly: GCF_018350155.1. NCBI lineage: Eukaryota > Metazoa > Chordata > Mammalia > Carnivora > Felidae > Leopardus > Leopardus geoffroyi. The sequence continues at coordinate 102,520,851 of NC_059326.1, forward strand.
AGTCATCAGCCTCAGTTTCTTCACCTGTTAAACCAGAGCGAGAACATGCTCGCCAACAACCTTGAAGCCCGCCATAAAACCAACAGGAGAGGTGACTGGGTGGCTCAGTCGGTGAAACATCCAACTGCGGATTTTGGCTCAGGTCATGACTGCACAGTTCTTGAGTTCGAGCCCCGCACTGGGCTCTGCACTGATGGAGTGGAGCCTGCTTGGATTCTCTCTCTCGCGCTCTCTGCCCCTCCCCTCACTTGGGCGTGCACATGCCCTCTCTCTCTCTCCCTCCTTCCCCCCTCTAAAAATAAACTTAAAAAAAAAAAAAAAAAAACAGGCTATGGCTTCAGAAGCTAAATGCTAGTGGTTGTATAAAGATGAGTAATTACTGATTGCAATTTTGACATTAGAAAGAATAGAGCCTTTTGAGTAAATAATTTATCTGGGAAACTTGCTTAGTTGGGGGAGGGGGGACTCAAAAGGAAATTATTCCTAGACCTTGTTGAATCTATACTAGAAACTCACTCCAAAAGATGCAAAGTTTTCACTGATGGGCATCCTCGATAGCATCTTCTAATAATACATCCGATTAGAATATTTTTCACAACTTTTCTTTTTTTTTTTTTTTTTTTTTAATGTTTATTTATTTTTGAGAGAGAGACAGGGCATGAGCAGGGGAGGAACAGAGAGAGAAGGAGACACAGAATCTGAAACAGGCTCCAGGCTCTGAGCTGTCAGCACAGAGCCCGACGCGGGGCTCGAACTCACAAACCATGAGATCATGACCTGAGCCGAAGCCGGACGCTCAACCGACTGAGCCACCCAGGCGCCCCTTTTCACAACTTTTCTAGCAAAAGCTCTTAATGTCAGAAAAGCACATGACTCGGTCGGCACGGGAACCATGGGCGTGCCTTGGCTATGTAACACAGCAATATATCAGAACCTGTTCGGGTGAAAATGGCTCTCAGAATAAACACGTAGAGTTTCAACCTATTAAAATGTATATTGGCAAGTGTATTTTTTTGAAAAATATTTGTTAATAACATGTTGAGTTTAAATAGCCAACTTCAAGGCTAAAAAATCAAACCACTGTTCCATTTAACAACAGTTATGACTATTAATGACCAACACTGTAATCAATGATTATATACCAAAGCCGTCCAAATGGGCCGTGCTCCAATTTCTTATACAAATTTCACCAAAGATAAAGAGGCCAAATTCATCTTTGAGTTCCTAAGATCTTACTACACTCCAAACTCCTGGGCTGGTTTTTTTTTTTTGTTTGTTTGTTTTTCCTTTTGCAAATGAGATTGTTAACTGGGTTTAAACAATTTTCCCATGGTCACACCTAAGCTTTAAGCTGTAATTGGCACTTCTCTTACTTGAATAATGACCTTCTTTTTTTTTCTCTTAAGAGTAGCCCTCCATTTTAACCCTGAGGGTTTTGTGAGTGACAAAAAAACCGTCAGACAAAAATCAGCCAGCAACCAGGATGCCAGGGCAATCTGTTATTCTGACACAGCATAACCCTTCTGGGTAAAGCATCTTTATCTTTATTCTTTAGAATTCAACAGACAAGCTCTACCAGACCCAGCAAAACAGGTGCAATGTAGCCGACTTTTCAGATGACGGTGCTTTAAAGAATTAAAAATGCCACATGAATGTGAGATATAAAAAGATCCGGATAATTCCCAGCAATGCTTTTTTGCCTGTGATCTCTACATGGAAGGAAGAAAAAAGATGAGGACCCGGTGGAGCCAGCCTTGAGGCCCTCCTGCTTCTGCAACCCTACAAAAAGCAGACCCAGTCGAGCAAGCATTTACTGAGCATGCCTTGCAATCAGGCACAGTGCTGGGTGCTGAGAAGACCCAAGTGCGCGAGAAGGCATCCATCCCCTCCAAGGTCTCGGGCTGGCAGGAGAAACGCACGGCACATGAACAGAAAACACCAATTACAGGGAGAGGCTCAAATTAAAGATTCCGTCTCCAGGGCAAGAGGGGGAGTGGCTGAACTCAAGGGCACTCAGAAAACGTAATCCAAGAAAACACTGAGGCCCAGGGATAGAGTGACAATTACCTAGGATCATAAAAGAAGTCAAAGTCTGGGGCGCCTGGGTGGCTCAGTCGGTTAAGCATCCGACTTCGGCTCAGGTCACGATCTCACGGTCCATGAGTTCGAGCCCCGCGTCGGGCTCTGGGCTGATGGCTCAGAGCCTGGAGCCTGCTTCCAATTGTGTCTCCCTCTCTCTCTGCCCCTCCCCCGTTCGTGCTCTGTCTCTCTCTGTCTCAAAAATAAAATAAACGTTAAAAAAAAAAAAAAAAAAGTCAAAGCCAAAGCGTCCAATGGAACCCGGTCTCCCCATTCCCATCCCAGATTTCCCGATCCACCTGGATCATGAATGAGCCGGGCAGAAATCGGAGCAAAGGGCTCCGCTCCAGAGAACCCGCTACCTGCAGACCACATGCGGCCACCACCAGCAGGATTAATTGGCTGTGCTCTGCTGACTCAGAGGACAGGACAGCAAACTGGCAGTTTTCTGAAGCTCAGCTGACCAGAAGAGATGACCCCCATAGATCAGACCTACGGCAGTATCACAACTGCAGGCTTTACACGCTCCCAAAACATTTCCTCCAGCCTGCCTGGAAATTACCTACACGCTACTAAACGAAAATGGCTACGTAAGCAAAACCGTGGTTCATCTTTACTGCTTAAGCAGTTGGCTATGCAAGACGTCTCCGCTCTAGGCCTAGAGGAAACACTGGGGAGGGTTCGGACCCGGCTGTGAATATTCCTAGGGCCGCTGCTGCAAATCCTTAATCCTTTCTGCCCTGCCTCCCATTGGACCAACTACACTAATTAACCACCTGTAAAGACACTTACCGAAATTGTATTTCAAGCAACAGTGTGGGGATTTTTTTTTAATACTTTATTTTTAGGTTTATTTATTTATTTTTGGAAGAGAGAAAGAGAAGAGAGAAAACGAGGGAGGGGCAGAGAGGAGAGAGAGAGAATCCCAAGCAGGCCCTGCACTGCCAACGGAGCCAGACTAGGAGCTCGAACATAGGAATCGCGAGATCATGACCTGAGCTCAAATCAAGACAGAGCTTCGCCAACTGAGCCACCCAGGCCCCCCCCTGGGAATTTTTCTATAAAGAACCTGAAAAGAAAAGAAAAGAAAAGAAAAGAAAAGAAAAGAAAAGAGAAGAGAAAAGAAAGAGAGAAAAGAAAAGAAAAGAAAAGAAGAGAAGAGAAGAGAAGAGAAGAGAAGAGAAGAGAAGAGAAAAGAAAAGAAAAGAAAAGAAAAGAAAAGAAAAGAAAAGAAAAGAAAAGAAAAGAAAAGAAAAGAAAAACAGGAGATTCTAATAACCATCCCTCACATTTACTTTTGAGAGTGGAAAAAAAAAAGACATCTTCAAATAAGCTATCTGAAGCTTTTTCTAAATGCATACAAAGGAGCACCCCTGTAGAGCCAGAGAATCAGAACAGAAGTAGGCAGCCTAGAACGGGGTGGTCTGGGGAAAGGAAAAAAATTAAGCACTCTTTAGGTGATTCAGATGCACAGCTCTGATGAAGAAACGACGGTCTAAATGAAGGATTTAAGGATTCTGGATATTTGATCAAACATTATGTTTTATTATTTATTATAGAGGATTCATTAACACCATTTATTATAAAAGCAAGACCCCAAAAGCCAATAAGGGAAATATCATACTCACCTTCCAGTTGAAAACTATAAGGAGAGCTAATGACCACCAAAGCAGTCAAAGAAAAAAATTTTTTCATCATCTCAAGAGAAAAAAAGGTCTTCTTACACCTATACAGGGCCCAGAAGCCACAGAGGAAATGAATAATAAACCTGACTACACAATTGAAGACACACAGAGGAAAAGAAAAAACTTGCATGAACAGAATCAAAACGCAAATGAAGAGATGGAAAAACTATTTTGCCAGCACACGAGAAAATTTGCAAACTGTAAAAAAAAAAAAAAAGCGTATTTAATTAACACACCTTGAAATACTTTAAGTCAATAAGAAATGGCCAACAACTCACTAGAAAATGAGTCAGAGGTTATGAATTGTCAATACATAGGAAAATAAAGAGATAACGGTTTGTTAACATGAAAAGGGGAAATTAACAAGTTACTGTTGGATTAGCACAAATTAAAGCCAAATCATTATAATTCACAGTATGAGTCACCTTGGTAGAAATGCAGGCATTTCATGTCCCACTGTAAGTGGGAATGTAAATCATGCCATCAAGTTGGGAGGCAAATTCTGAGACATATGTGTACAAAGACGTCCACTACAGCATTCCGTAGCTGAAAAAGACTGTAAACACCTATGGGCTATTAGTGGAGAACTGGCTAAATAAATTAGGGAATCAAAGGCAGAAAGAAAACATAGGCTATCCAAGATATCCAAGTTATGTGAAAAGAGCAAGGTGCAGAGCGGTTTCTTTACTTACACTCCGATCTGCATAAGGAGACAAGAAATATAAATATATACGCTGGAACATATGGAGACTATTTCAGGAAAGACATACAAAACTGTTCAAAGTAGTTGGCTCTGGGCTCCGGGGAACAGGTCTAAGGGGGAAGTAAAACCTACTTTCCATTATATAATATTTTAGTGCAGTTTAAACTTTTATAGATTCATGTACTACTTAATTTCTTTAAGTCAATTAAATGGAATTTTAATAAATGCAACTAGTTTCTCGAGGCTCTAGACCAGTCTCCCAAATTGGAGGCATATTAAATACCCAGCAGGTATGGAAGAGGTATCCACTGGGGCGCAAAAAAAAAAAAAAAACCAAAAAAAACCAACAACAACAACAAAGAATAGAATTTCTATTTATACTATTACCCCGTCATTTTAAGATTTTTTTTTTAATTTTTGAGACAGGGAGAGACAGAGCATGAACAGGGGAGGGGCAGAGAGAGGGAGACACAGAATCCGAAACAGGCTCCAGGCTCCGAACTGTCAGCACAGAGCCCGACGCGGGGCTCAAACTCACGGACCGCGAGATCATGACCTGAGCCGAAGTCGGACGCTTCACCGACTGAGCCACTCAGGCGGCCCAAGATTTTATTGTTTGTGGGCACCTGGGTGGCTCAGTCGGTGAAGCGTCTGACTTCAGCTCAAGTCGTGATCTCACAGTTGGAGAGTTCAAGCCCCCACATGGGGCTCTCTGCTGTCAGCACAGAGCCGGCCTTGGATCCTGTCTCCCTCTCTCTTTCTCTCTCTCTCTCTCGGACCCTCCCCGTTCTCTCGCTCACTCTCACAAATACACATTTTAAAAAATCTTACAACGGTCTCGTTTCCAAGTTTAATAATGATTATATTAACAAATGACACACAAGAGAGGCTCTGTGGGTCCACACACAACTAGAGACACCTGGAAAACATTCGCTCTGAGGAAAGTACTGGTCTCTTTTTAGTGAGGAAGGGAGCCTCTGAGGAAGCTACCACGTGGTCCACTCTCTGAGAAAACACACAAACAAACAAAAACACTTCATGATCTTGCCTGAGGAATGGAGGCAGAAATTAAGCTGAGAGTAGGTTCCCAAACCCTGAGATCCTTCTTTATAGTCACAGCCCGGCCCTCCCTCCTCCTCACAAAGCCCCACCCCTTCCCATCTCTGACGCTTACTTGGTTCCCCATGGCTCCCTGGAGCCTGGCCCCAGGCTCCCTCTTGAATTTCCTCTCCAAGCACCTCAGCTTTCCCTCACTCAGCTCCAACCACCCTGGAGTCTTCTAGGTCAACCAAACACACTCCCTCCTTCAGGGCTTGTGAACAGGCTGTTCCCTTCGCCTAGAAACTTCTCAGGGCCTCCAATGGCTCCCCTCACTGGGGATCAGGTCCCTCCACAAACACAAAAAGTATAAACTCTCCTTTCCCACCATCCCTCTCCAGCACCTCCTCCCTTCTCAATTCCCCCTTGAAGCACCTAACACCTACCAACACACATTCACTTGTCCAGAATGAACTAGAATAGAAGCTTCCTGAAAGCACAAACTTTGTTCACTCCTGTATCTCCAGGACCCAGCTTGGGCTTGGCATACGGTCAACATTCAAACAGTGTTCGCCCAGTGAAGGAACGAAGGAAGGAATAAACAGAGATCGCGCTGACACCTCCCCGATTTCTATTATTTCTACCGTCAGAACACAAAACAGTCCAAGATGGCGACCTCCGGGAGGAGGCAGGGAAGGAAAACTGTTGTCACTGTTGTCCACAGTTTGTATGCAAAAGAATTCCCGGGGCGCCTGGGTGGCTCAGTCGCTTAAGCGTCCCCCTCTTGATTTCAGCTCAGGTCATGATCTCACAGTTCAGGAGTTTGAAACCCGCAACAGGCTCTGCGCTGAGGGCGCGGATCCTGATTGGGATTCTTTCCCTCTCTCTGCCCTTCCCCACCTAGGCCCCCCCACCCCACCACCCCCCCCCCCCCCCCACCCTCTGGCTTGTGCTCTGTCTCTAAAAGAAAAAATAAAAGAATTCCTTAACACGGCAAAAATATCCCGGACAAATTTAAAAAAAAAAAAAAAAACTTCCTCATTTTTGCACCACAAAACCTACCAAACCCCCTGCATCTATACATGTTTTCTGACTTTCCTCCTGTTGCACTGGAGGACCTGTCTCAGGCTCCAGACGCCACGGATGTACCCCCTGCACCAGGTCTTTTCCACCACCGTCCCTACCTGGGCTCCAGGGCACCTCATCCCCTCTCTCTCTGGTGGATTAGCTCCTCTCCTCTACCTCCCGTGTCATTCCCATCAGCAAACAAGCTATTAAACAAAAAAAGCTATTTAACCGAGTGCCCTACTTTAAAAGAGGACACATAGAATATTCCCCGACTCCACGCTGTCCTTTTCATAGAAAAGTGTGCGATACACTGACCACATTCTGTTTTCTTCACCTTCCACACAAACCCCAAGCCCTCCAACCGGACTTGGATCCCCTCCGTCCCCACCCCCACCCTCACCCGGGACCGCCTGTACTAAGGTCACCAACAACAGCCCTCTTTCCAAAGGCAGCTCTGACTTCTGAGTCTCATCTTCACCTGACCGCCTGGCAGCTTTGGACACATCCTTACATCCTTGTTGGAGTGCCTTCACTGGCTTTCCAAAACACCAGACCGGATGGGTTCTCTTCCCCCTCGATGGACACGGTCCCAGCTTTTCTACCTGATGCTCCACGGCTCCGCCCTGGCCTCATCGTTCCAAATCACACTCACTAGGGGACCTTTTCCAGCCCCCCAGCTGTAAAGCCCACCTAAACGCCACCCACTTCCCCCAATCTGTGCCTCCAAGCACTGGTCACCCCACTGAGCATGATCACTCGGTGGCCATAAGGGACATCCACAGTGTGTCCCAAATCTTGATTCCACCCACCCCCAAAATTCTAGATGTTATTCTTTTTTAAATGTTTACTTATTTTTGAAGAGAGAGAGAGAGAGAGAGCACGAGGAAGGAGGGGCAAAGAGACGGGGGGACAGAGGATCCAAAGCGGGCTCCAGGCGGACAGCAGACAGCCCAGTGCGGGGCTTGGAACTCAGGGAGTGCAAGGATCATGACCTGAGCTGAAGTCAGTCACTTCACCAGCTGAGCCACCCAGACGCCCCTACTCGTTAGTTCGTAATTCTCATCCATTCAACCCTCACTGCCAAAGACAACGTGAGCGCTTCTCCCCACCTCCATGGCCAAGTCCATTCCAACCTGTCTGGCTGGGGCCCCTTGAAAAAGCCTTGTAACCCTGTTCCTCTTTTTGCCTCTGTATAGTCCATTCTCCACACAGCAGTCGAAAGCCATTCTTCAGAAACAAACCAAATCATGTCACTCCCTTGCTCAAAATTCTCTAAAGGTTTCTCAACGTATTCAAACTAAAATCCAAACTCTCCACCATGACCTACAAAGCCCCGCAGGATCTGGCCCGCGCCCAACTCCCGATCCAATCTGGGCACGGTCTGCCTGGTACACATTCTATGTGTTATTATCTGGGTGGATTTAACAGCACGTGCAGTCAGCCAAGAGCGAGACCAGGAAGCACATCCAGAAAAAAAAAAGTGCAAACATCCAATCTCTGGGAGAACAGGCTTTGGTTCCCCTCAAGTCACCATCAGGCGCTGAATCTGTTCTTCTTCTCCCATCTCAAGCTTGTACTTGACATAGCCCTCTACCCTGTAATTGGGCTGCAAAACCATAGCTGCATCAGAGCAGCTTCAGCCTCACCTCTTAAACACACGGTTCCCATCATCAAAGATCACAAAGAAATGTCAACAGAAGAGATTCTCAACAAAGAGGCAAATGTTCTCGGTTTTTCTAAGATGTGTCAAGGTTTCCAATGGAAAGAATACCTAACTGTGCATTTCCAAGTCAAAGCTTCAGAGGAACCTTTATAGTGCCTGCACCACGAGGACCCCCGTCCTGGGGTGAATTGAGAGGGGTTGAGAGGTACGCTGGTGAGTTTATCTTTCTGTCCACTGTCCCTAGAATTCCAGTAGCTTTGACCTTGACCTTGTAGGGCTGCCCTCACAGAACCTTTGCAGGTACGTACGTCATTTCCGCTATTCCCATTCCTAAAATCAAATTCATCAGACATATTAGAAACACACAGACTAAGAAACTACAGCTTATAAAAATGTATATGTATATGTTAAATATATTAACGTGGAAAATAGAAATATAGAACACTTACATGCTCTCAAGTCCTTGGCTCCGTAACTTAATAGCAGTATCGATGCTTAGGATCTCCCATGCCTATCAGGTTCCTGTTTGAAAAACACTCCTTACACTAGTTACAAAACTTCCCTAAAATATCCATTGTGAAATCAAGGCAGGGGGTATGGGGGGAGCCATGTCAGACCCTGCTTCAACATCATCACTTACACCTTGCTGCCGGCTTCAAATGCACTAAGAAACATCTACAGAAGAGGTTCTCTCTGAAACCAGCTTTGGGGGCAGAAAAGATAACTGGCCCCAAAGGTACGATGTAATTAAGAAACCAGGAAAGCTCTCCTGCCTCTCCTCCTACCAGAAAGTCCCTACATGTGAATTCCATCCCTTGGGGTTTCACAAGTCTGCTCACAAATGAGGGAGCGTGGCACCACCATAAAATCACCTGAAGGGTCATTCAATGGACTGCTAGCAGAGGGAGAAGCTGTTGATAAATGGAGAAAAATCAGGCTGTAAACGAGATACTAGAAGGCAAAAGAAGGATGATTTTATAGCAGGGACTTCACCAAGGAGATCAAGGCAAAGACCACTTCTGCTGTGGGGGCCTTGACTTTTTGTTGATCTTGCCCTCCCATGCTATGGATGGTAATGGCCTCAAAGATCTACACTCACTCCTCCTTGGGAAGCACCTTCTCTTGGCCTCTGGAACACAGGCTTTCCATCATCTGAAAATCACTGGCCCAACACAGCTGGTCTTTTGCTTATCTTCCTTACGGTGGAAGATAACCTCATGCTCATTCCTTGTGCCACTGACACTAAGGGCTCAATTGTCAAATATTGAGGGGTGCCTGGGTGGCACGGTCGGTTGAGTGTCCGACTCTTGATTTCAGCTCAGGTCATGATCCTGGGGTCATGTGATCTAGCCATGCTTCAGGCTCGGTGCTGAGCATGGAGTGTGCTTAAGATTCCCTCTCTCTCTCTCTCTCTCTCTCTCTCTCTGTGCCGTCCTCCCCACTCATGCTCTCCCTCTAAAAATAAATAAATAAGCAAAGAAACAACTTTAAAAATAATCAAGTGTTGGGGGCACCTGGGGGGCTCAGTTGGTTAAACATCTGACTCTTAGTTTTGGTTTTGGCTCAGGTTATCATGTAGCATCTTTGTGAGTTCGAGCCCCAAGTCGGCTCTATACTGGCAGCAAGGAGCCTGCCTGGAATGCTCCCTCCCTCTCTCTCTCTCTCTCTCTCTCTCTCGCACTCGTGCTCTCTCTCTCTCCAAATAAATAAACTTAAAAAATATAATAATAATCAGATGTTAAAACAGCAGATATACAGTAAACGTAGCACATATAAATTTGCCTCACTTCTCCTTATTTCCCGAATGTTATTTAATGTGTTTATATATAAATACATGGGCATATTTCCATTCTTGTGACAGAAATGCGTTCACCTGCTTGCCTTAGAGATCACTACGCCATAAACCCTAGCCATCCCCCTGGAACAAAGCAGACCCTTTCAGTAGCCCCATGGCCTAACCTTCTCCTGTCCGTGATACGTTACTCTACTTGCCTATCCGTCCCCTTACGATTCCAGGTCATATAAATAAAGTTCAATATAGAGCCCTATCAGCCTAACGACTTTAAAGCCAATTTAACGACCCAACATTTAGGTCAGTGGCGTCCCAACTCTAACAGAGGAAGGGGCCAATTTCTATGCTTTCGGCTCTGATCTGGACCAACCAGAAGAAGGTCTTGAGTAGCTTGAAGAGCTTTGGCTCCCGGCCATCAGTCACAAGAACTGTGAAGGCTAAATGGGCGCACACAAGGGGCTGCCTCCGGCCCCTGCCCTGGCCGCCATCTAACCACCCCTTCCTGCCCGGGCTCCCTCTGGGAGCTGCACAGTGGCACTTCTGGAAGGGCAGGGGGGCCCAGGCCTCAGAGAGCACCACAGCGAGGTGGGGGGGGGGGGGGGGGGTACACCCGCCAAGGCCTGGGCAAGACGAGCAGCATTTCCCTCGGGTCTGATGAGGTAACCGCCACCCCTCTTTGGCCAAGAATGGAAGGCGATGGGAAAGCCCTATATTCTCAACACACCTGAGAGGAAACCTGCTTGGAGCCCAGGGAAGGCCAAACAGACGCACATGAGCCAATACTTTAAACAGGACACGCGAAGCCATGAGACATTTAAAAGCCATTCCCTGCTCCTACGTGTTTGTGCTGACTAGCATAAGTCCTCCACACTCCTCCTTGCCTGTGTATACACAGAGCCGTGTACTGTAGGTGCCTAAAAATACGCGATGCACAAATACGCTATATTTAGTGACTTATCGTTACTTTCCCCTCTCTTTTTGTCGCTCGGCTGTTGTTTCCTGCACTCCCACAAAGGGGACTTTGAAATCTTTCCAGTTTTTACAATTAAACCTAACCATCTGGACGAAAATCTTCACATTCACTAAATTAGTCACAGATTTTGTGGGTAAGCTGAGAAAGTAAACGCTGCGCTCGGTGCTAGGATTTAAACCACATCCACCAGAGCAAAACACTCTGCAATAATCTCCCCAATTATGCACGCACAGTCAGGCTCAAATAACACAGCGGCGACCATACCTCGCTGCACAGAATCTCTGCACAGTGAGCATCGCTCTTGGGGTCACGAAGCGACTTACAACACATCCAAAATGAGATGCTTTAAAAAAAACAAAAACCAAAAAAACGGTCAGAATTCACTGTCCAGACAGAAAGAGAAGACAGCACCTACTTTTCCACCCACCCCTGAATTCCCTTCCCGCTACCCGTGCGTGCTGACAAGCAAGCTGCTTACCAAACTCAGAGGTGATCTGAAAAGATCTGTATCTCGGACGGGAACACCACCCAAAATCGGAGCTGACCACATCGGGCATTTTCTCTAGAGTTCCTTCAAGAGTGAAAGTCTTCACGTCCCTTCAGGTTTCACCCAAAGTGTCAGGAAAAGAAAACTCTAGGTGTTTAAGACTCAGTACACTCAGGGGCACCTGGGTGGCTCAGTCAGTGAGGAATCTGACTTCAGCTCAGCTCACCATCTCGCGGTTCGTGAGTTCGAGCCCCAGGTCTGGCTCTGTGCTGACAGCATGAGGCCCGCTTCAGATTCTGTCTCCCTCTCCCTCTGCCTCTGCCCCTCCTCCACTCATGCTCACTCTCTCCCCCTCAAAAACAAAATAAACATTAAAAAAAAAAAAATCCAGTATACTTAGCAGAAATCAAGAAAAGGCCAGTGCTTGTGTGCTCTCATTCCATCCCTGGTAAATACCTGTAGACATGACAGAACTTCAATCCGTCTAACAAGGGACAGCATGGTCTACCCAGCTGTCTGTCCATCTAAGTCGGCAGCTGTCTAACTCCAGCTAAGTGAAAAACACTGATTTTCACAAGGAAATAAGGCACTTGACTTTATACTAGGCTTCTGGACTCCTATGCCAGGCTTTCAAAGAAGACTTTAAGTAAGCCTTTAATATGAGCTACATAGAAAGTACTAGACTTTGGCATAAAAGTCATTTTCGGAGCATCTTAAAAAGGTTGGCATTTTCCCTTTCACATTTTAATGGACCAAAAAACGGTACACAGAACAGGTGAGAAAGGAGGAACCAGAGACAAGGGAAACCCTTGTTACTACGCAGGATCTCAGCACCGACTCCCCATTTAAGTACACGTGAACGTGGACTAAACTCGCAAGTATATGCAGGTGGTTTTTAAAACCCTCACAAGCATTCACATTGTGGAGGCGCTGACAATTTGGTATTAAAAAAATAAAAAATCTACCTTTCCAGGAGGGATTAAAGCTGTAAAGAGACTTCAAAGTTTGCAGAGCCTCTAGGCTGTCATAAATATTAACACGCACCATGTTTTGTTTTGTTTTTTTTTATCTCAGCACTTTTGTTTTGGTTTGCTAAGTAAACCTAGGTTGAGCACGTATTAACCGTCAAACAACACCCAAAGAAATTACATTTAGGTGAGCGTTTGCAGGGATTTACCCTCTTTGGTAAAACATCATTTTTGGAGGCATGATTTTTTTATTTATTTATATTTTTTTGCATGATTTTTTTAAAAAAATTATCTTTACACCAATGTAGTCAACTTGGTGACTGTAGCAGTGCTAAATTTTGTGAGATTTCAAAGTTTAAAGTTTTAAAAATTATCTTGGATGCTCGCAGAAGTAAAATCCAGTTTCACTAATATAGAAAATATTAACAGGAAAGCATCCAGAATAAACAAAGCACAATGAAAAGTCGCTAGTTTGACAAGACTGAAACCACGTAGAACTTAGTAATCATTATGCCCTCTTTTCCTCCTGTTGCTTACCGCCCCCCAGAAAGAGAAAAATCTGTAAAATGAAGCTATCAGCCATGATTTTGACTCAAAAATCAACCCTTTTTTAAAACGATCATGATACCAAAATCAAGTTCTGGTAGGACCAGAACTTAGTAAGGAGAAAAACGGGGGAAAAACAAAAACAAAAACAAAACAAAACCCACAAGCTCACGTTAAGCCAATCTGGCAGATTTAAAGTTCAAATTTTCGTGTGTGCGTCAAATAACGTATCATTTTAACGTTCCAGAAGGAGTGGGCTTTTTCATGGCCAGGTAGGATCCAAAGGCATCATATAGCAACAATACCTGTGAGTATTCCGAGTTGTTATTATGGTGACAGTTTATACACAAAAAAGCACTTGGAGCGAAAGGGTTTCACTCCAGGAAAACGAACGCAAAAATAAAAACAATGAACTGAAGAGCGTTCAAAAGGATACTTCTAGAAAACAACACTTTACTAGGGATTTGCCTTAAGTGATGCATACAAGGATTAGAAGGGCAATCTACAACCACAATGGCAACAAATGCCACGATTTCTGGTCTTCTACTGTTGGCTATCATCTAGTCTTAAAAACGAAAAGGACATCCTGAAATTCTGGCTGCCAGGCAAACAGCCTGTCCCCCCTCCCAAACTCCTATACCGTTTCACTGCCGTTGCTGGAGTTACTCTCCATTTAGTAGCATGGCCACGAACTAATGAAATAGTGGGGAATTTCTGTAAACGGTCGCAATTATTCAAGAGAATGCATTGTCTGGGGCTGTTTTCACAAAGGCTTTCCACTCACTACCCGTTTTCCCACACACCTTCTTTCTAACGTTTACTCTCCACCTCCATCACCACCGCTCTGTAAGCCTGGTGGTTCCCCCCCCCCCACCCCGCCCCCCATCTGAACAAACAGGAAAATTCACCAAGAGCCACTGTCCCTCTCTCGGCCGGAAGAACCTCAAGGTTTTTAGCTTCGGGACGAGGCAGCCAAGAAAGGACGAGCCGCTTCGACCTTCCTCCCATCTCTTTACAGCCTACAAAGTACACTTGGGCAGGCAGTTCTCAACGTTAAACAGTTCATTCCCCTTTTGAGCAAAACAGGGGTAAAAACAGCTGAGCATGATCACAAAACAGAACGCTGGGCATTCAAGCCTTACACCTTACAGCCTCGTTCTTTCACTTCCTGGTCCACAGGATTGGCTGACCTAATAAATCTTAATCTGTAAACAAATAGTGTGCCCTACAATTAAACCATTCATTCTTTTGTTGTTGTTGTTGTTGTTGTTGTTGTGTGTGTGTGTGTGTTTTTAACTGCTTGGCGGCTACCCAATCCAGAGACTTCTAGGTTCCTCCATTATTTAGTGCTCCCAATGGTTAAAAGGCAATAAGCTCATTTGGAGTTTATAAAACTACGCACCATCAACAAAAGCATGTAATGCTTCCAAGAAGCACAGTGGCTTCTACAGGCACAATGGGGAGCCGTGTGTAGTCTCCCCCAAAACAAAAATGCCCCGGCCCCAATTAAGCGCCCTGGGGGCCTTCAAAGCAGTTGTGCTAAGTTGCAAATACAGCAAGATCCACTTGAACTCCAACTGTCTTGTGTGCTTTTCCTCCCAAGGTAGGGAAAAAGCCGGGGCAGACTGACCTCATTAATGGGTAATTAGTGAACCCTGGGACTTGAGGGGCTAGCACAATCGTGTCTATTGTGAGCATTTCACTGCGGGGCCACTAATTTCTTTTCTTTTCTTTTTTTTTTTTTAACCCAGGAGGTCTCTGCACTCTGAAAGGCCCACATTTTACATTTTTAAGGGTTTCAATCTGGCCGTTTTCTACTACCAGTCACAGAGTAGGAAGAAAAGAAGCATTACAAAGAGCACTCCTACTTCTTTTGTGGAATTCTGGCAGGGCTAAAAAGTTTTTAAGTAAAGTAACTTCAATAATTTATACTCCATATATGAGAAATATTAAAATAAATTCTGTTTTAGACAAAGCGAAACAAATGCCCGACTCCTGACTACAAAGATTGAAAACAGTATGTACAAAAACGACATTGTAAATGCACGTAGGGCTTTTAACGATTATAAGTGACCATGTTGGGGGGGTAAAAAAACCCAACTGCTCTATTTGTATGTGAAGGTGTTACTTAAAACTAATACAAAGTAATGTGATCAACATAACCACTTTACCGTCGTTAAAATTCTCCACACCTCTTCAAAGCTCATTATTACTGTTGATATCAACCTGCCAAGATGCTGACGTCTGTGAAATACACCAGTTTCCATTATTTAACGGTACCAGCTTTCTGTACATCCAAAGCCAGCGACCCAATGCCTTGGCGCTAATTCACTAACATATGAGAAAGCAGTTTTAAAAGCAAGTAATAAATAAAGCTAAACTTGACCTTCTCAGCAATCAAGATCTAAACACCTCTAATATTTACATATAGCCAGGTGAATCAATAGTTCCCTTTAAAAAAAAAAAAAAAAGCCACTGACTTTTTAGTTACTCCTTTGAGTAAATGGAATTGGTTCTCCTCTTCAAAGGAGAACCATTCCAAACCCCCAAATCCAGCAGACGGTCTAACAGTGGATTATGTACAGGGAGAAGGGGTTAGCCAATGACTATGCCTACTGCAGCCCCGGTTCCAAAAGCTTCCAGAGGGCAGGCTCAGGATCCAGGCACAAACCTGTAGGATAACGTTACCGCCCAGAGTGACATCTTTAATGTATTTGCTAAGCCTATGAATCACCCAATTTGTTTATCTGGGGTTTATAGCTTTTGAATATCAAAGGAAAAAAATTAAAAGTGTGTAACAAGTCTTTTGCGTTGTGGCCAAACAGACAAGCCATATTTAGGATTGAATTTGTGTGTATCTGTGTTGTATTAAAACACCACACTGGGACCCCTCCATGAAAACTTAGGCCAGCAGCCTTGTTTTGTTTACTTTAGAAATACTGCAAAATTTATTTGCATAACAAACATATGTAATACATTTGAAGAAATCTTGAAAAGATGGAAAAGGTTTGTTAAGAGATGGGGAGACCACACCATAATTGTTGTGTTTTCCGGTTTTTTGTTGTTGTTGTTGTTGTTTTAAATAAACCCAATATATAAGACTGGGGGGGAAAAACGCAAATCCTGGAAGCCATTCCAAACAGTTGGAAACTCTTCCTCTTAAAGTAAATCCAAGGGCTCAAAAAATAAATATTCAAGAGCATTAATTTGTTTCTAGATGTGTGCGTGCAAGTAAGACAGCAGTCATAATGTGGAAATTTCAGTCACATTTTGCAACTAATTGGAAGCAGATTAGAATTCCGCCTCGGGGGAACGTTGTCAAACTAGAAGCCGGAGCAAATGAAGAAAGAGGTGAGGGCGTCGGGAAGAGCTGACAGATTTACAGCGCTCAGGGCTATAAACGGGTGCTGGGCGGGAAGCAGGGCGCGCCCCTGGCGGCGCGCGTTCCCGCGCCCCCCCCCACGGGAGCGCGCGCCGGCAGCGGCGCGGGCGGCCACGCCCCCGGGCCCTGGCACTCCCATCTGCTGCCGCCTGGAACAATAAACCGGCCTTCAGAGCAAAGCAGTGGTCCTGATAAGATAGAAAACCTACAGACTGATAAACTGGAGCGTGCAAAAGTCGGAGGGAGAGAAGGATTCTTTCTTTTAGAAGTCGGAGATGGGAGGGGGGGAGGGGATGGGGGGGCGGTGAAGAGAGAAGGCAAACCGATTGTGGAGGATAATCCAGCAATGGAGTAATGGAAACAGCTGCTCGCTTTCTACTTCAATGTCTGGCATCTGCTGCGGCATCATGGAAAGGCTGGTGGAGGATTTGGGCAAGGAATGTAAACGGAGACAAGTGGCCAAATGGAGTTTGATGCGGAAAAGCTCGATTGCTGTTTTTAAATCATGCTGTTCCCTTTGGGGAGCAGAAGCAAACAATATTACTTAACTCGGCTTCCACCTTCAAAGCGGTGTGGAGGTTTGGGAATGTGAATGGCTTTTCAATCAGTTCCTGGAGATGGGAAACAGCATCAAGGGGGAAAACCTAGTCGTTGGAGGAGCAGTCTCCGTTGGTCAAAGCTTTCGGCTCGTCTGCCAGGGCTCTTCACGGAAAAGTTACATTCAAGCGCTTTCCTATGTATTTCACTTACTTTGAAAACATACAGAGATTCTTCCATCACCACTGCTTACGTCTCAACTGGCTCAAGGGACGATTTCTATTTGTTGTGCCTATTTTCCCCTTGGTTGCAAAGATTCAGTTCTAATTTCATCTCCATCACAAAGGAATTGGCAAAGAACGAACACGCAGAAACAGAAGTGAAGGGGTGCTGTGCTAGTCAGAAGCCTATAATAAAGCACAGATTTGATAGCATTATCCATGTACTGTGGTGAACCACACACAAATAAACAGTTCTCCATGAAGAATGAAGACCCGAGGCTTCAGCCCTTCCAACTCAAACATTGTTGTTGCTTTTAACATGAGCCATCCATAAAATCGGCCAAGGAGGTGACAGGAAATCCAAAAGTAATCTGGTCTGGCCCCGCACACTTTGCAAAACAAAAGTTAGGAGCTGTTTTCCAGCTCATCCTGATGATGTTCTAAGAGAAGGATGGGCAAAACTGTAAAATGGAGGCACGGAAATAAATCGTATTTTTATGCCAAGCGAGTTCTAACACGTGGGTGTAGCAACCCAACAAAGTACAGCCTTCCAGAAAGGGGCAAGCTCGCTAACCTCGCCAGGAACAACTTCGACACGACCTTTGAACCTCCAGTGACTGAAGGCGAAAGAAAGACAAAAAGGTGTACCTAAAGGAACCCGAGGGCCAGATGTGCTTTCCTAAGGAACCAAACCAGTTTTCTTTAATCAAAACGATGAAGTGTGACTTCTAGAAGTTTATGAAAGTGTGACCAATTGGAACTTTGGCGTCTGTTGCTAATTGAAGCATATAAAAGAGTCCATTTCTGAAAACATACTACAAACACTTTTTTTTTTTTTTTTTTTTTTAATTCACTGCCACATGACAAAAACCAGAATCAAGTTGACTGGTGGAAGATCGGTGCAACCAAAGACCATGCTATTATTTCAAACTGTCAGGGGAAGGCAGTAAAATTGCTACCAGGTCTCCTTAAGTTACCCTTCAATAAAAAGAAGCCATCAGGGAAATAAGAGGAAAAGAAAACACATCAAAACCTTAAAAGTCCCTTTAAGTAAAATTATACGTCTGTGGCACCAGGCCATCTGCTCTCCGGTTAACATAATAAGCCAATTCCACAAGCTAACTATCTGCTTTCTAAAATCATTAGATACAACACAAAATATAATCAATAGACTTTTCAACTGTAAAAGCTGCATTCATATGGCATTATTGGAATATGCCTAAATGTCCCTTGTAGGCACATTTTTCTTAGGGTGCTAGCTGACAATGAGGATTCCCAGGAGGCAAAAAAGCTGGGCAACTGAGCCAGCGTAGTCACCGTGAATAATAACCAAACTGAGGAGGAGGGTGGGGATGAAAAGGAGAGAGCAGCTTTGATAAAATCACTACTGTGTTTACTCATCACTTCAAACTCATTTGTTCTAACGAAAACCCCCTGCCCTTTGAGTTCTCTCTTACAACTACGATGTATATATTTTTATTTATTTTTTTTAAAGTTTATTTATTTTTGAGACAGAGACAGAGCATGAATGGGGGAGGGTCAGAGAGAGGGAGACACAGAATCCGAAACAGGCTCCGGGCTCGGAGCTGTCAGCCCAGAGCCCGACGCGGGGCCCGAACTCACGGACTGCGAGATCGTGACCTGAGCCGAAGTCGGCCGCCTAACCGACTGAGCCATCCAGGCGCCCCTGATGTATATATTTTTAAATCCTCATCTAGCCGGGCACCTGGGTGGCTCAGTCAGATAAGCGTCAGACTTCGGCTCAGGTCACGATCTCACGGATCAGGAGTTCGAGCCTGGCATCGGGCTCTCCGCTGTCAGCTCACAGCCTGCTTCCGGTACTCTGCCCCTCCCCCGCTCACGGGCGTGCGCTCTCTCAAAAATAAACATTTAAAAAATAAAACACAAATCTTCACTTAGCTTCACCATGGCGGGGGCGGGGGGTAAAGTCTTCCAAATACCAAAAGCGATGCGGGTACTTCCAGGCCCATGACCTATTAAAATATATTTGCTTTGTGATCCTTTATTTCAGTTCTTCAGGCAAAACCCATAATCTGTTCTCATACCTTACCAGAGGTATTTCTAACCAAAATTTAGCACGTACGCAGAATCCAGCATAGGGAACAATGTGCCAATCTCAGTCCCTTGAAGATACTTTGAGTTCTCCAACAAACATTACAAACAACCCCACTGCTGGTCAATAGACTATGAAGAGTTTAACCTTTCATTCAGTTGCAACAGCTTTGTTCCAACTGCCAAAAAGCTTTAGTTTAGCTTAAAAAGAACTTGCAAGAGACACCAAGGAGGCACTTCGTGAAACTTCATCCGGTTCAGAGAACTGAGCCCCACAGGGGCCTGGGCAGTGACGGCCCCATTTACTCGGTGGCGGAGTAGAACGTAAAATTGTAAAATCGAGAGTGATGCTTTTTTGTAAAGAAAAACAGCCCATACCTACTAGATACTTTCAGTCTACTCCCAACCCAGTATCCATATATGCAATTATAACCCTACTGCTAAAAAAGAGAGAACAGGCCCAAAATGGAGTCACTTATGCCAAGCCAACGTCAGCAAAACAAGACTTTACACGTCAATTAACTGCAGTTTTAGCCTCTGCCTAGGAATGCAATCTTTAGGTGATCTGGGATTACCTGGGCATGGTCAGCACGAGAAAGAAAATGTACCCAAAAGACCCTTTCTGTCCGCCTGAGGAAGGCGACCCTGCCTAAAACAAGGTAGCTCCGCTAATCAACTTTCTTTTCCTACACCCTTTCTACCTTTAAAAACCTTTCCTTTTCTATGAGTCTCCAAAGCTCCTTTCTATTGGCCACACTGGATGCTGCCTGATTCATGAATACTTCAATAAGGCCAATTTGGTCTCAAAAGTTACTCAGTTGTGTTTTGCTATTTAACAGCTTTGCCAAGAGCACTGGAGACAAGGAAGGAGAAATACAGGCGTGGTATCCTCGAAGAAGAAAACTTTTGGGTTATCTTTCTCACCGTTTCCAAGGGCAGGGCCATGGGTGAGTTCCTCTGGGTTCTGAGATCTACTCTCTTGCCTATCTAACCGGCTTTCCGCATTTCCTCATTGGATTGGAATCCCTCTCCAAATTCTCTCCCCACAGTGGTTACCAGGCAGGGTCCAACTTAAAAAAAAACAGACTGGATCTGATTAAGCTGTTCTGGGTCCAATGCGAGGTCTGAGGTGAAGAAAAATTGGTTTTAAGTAAAGGCTATTGCTCATGGGAATCTCTGAAGACCAAAACAAAACAAAACAAAAACACTCGCAAAAAGCCACAAAACTGATAGCACGGGTCAAGCGCTTAAAAGCTGTTAGAGCGCTCACCACCCAGGGCAGAGCCTTCCATGTTAGGAAAAGTTGGCGGAACAGGGTTAGACTGACCCCAGGTCGCCTGCCAACCTCAAGAAAACTTCCAAGCAACAGGGTATCCCGTACAACACCACGCGATCCCCAACCCAAAGACACATCCCTCTTAGTTATCAGTTTGGCTCCAAGCCAGCCAGAGACTTGGCCAAAAAAATGAGATCCTGAAAACCTAAAGAACACCACCTCCAGGCATGCCTGTTTATTTGGTGTCCAAGAGCTAAGGTCTCAGAAGCCATACATCGATATAAAAATGGCAACAAAACGAAACAAATGAAAAAAAAAAAAACACCTTACTGAGCTTGTCTTCTGTGCTAAGAACATGACAGCATAACCATAGGTTTGGGGGCCTCAAAATATAGCCGGACACAAATGTGGGTTCAACTCCTCTGGTGGCCAGGTCCTACCCAACTGCTGCAGGCCTTCAGGGGATGTAGAACGGCCTCGAAGAGGAATGCTCCTATTAGATAAGAACCCTGAAGAAGAGCGCTTAAGAGCAAGGATTCCCAAATCAAACAGACGGAATGGATTACCTATTTGAAGCCTCCAAAGTCTTCAAAATTCCAAACTGGCTACATTGAAAGATCCATTGCAAAGTGCTCGTGAAAAATTAAAAATACAAACGGTGCTTAAAAAACTCTAAACCTAACTCCCACTGCTCCCCTCCACCCTTTGAGTACTCATTCTATTGATGCTTTATCTAAGTCCACTTAGATATGAAAAGACTATTAAATGGTTTGGAAATAAGACGACCAGAGGCTACAGGTGACCTGATGAGGTCACACCTCTTTCACTCCTTGGACAAAGGCCAAACTAAGGGCCTCAGTTTAAAACTTTGCCAAACCTAGGGCACCTGTGTGGCTCAGTCAGTTAAGTGGTAATGCATCCAACTCTTGATTTCTGCTCAGACCATGATCTCACGGTTCGTGATTCGAGCCCCACATGGGGCTCTGCACCGACAGAGGGAAGCTTGCTTGGGATTCTTTCTCCCCCCCCTCCATCTCTGCCCCTCCCCAGCTCATGCACTCTCTCTGTCTCTTTCGCTTTCTTTCCAAATAAATAAATAAATGTTATAAAAAAAAAACACACACACACACACAAAAAAGAATCTTTCCCTCTCCCCCACTTGGACTTTCTCTCTAAAACTAAAAAAAAAATAAATAAATTTCCTAAACCCAGAAGACATCCTCCAAAGTTTCTGTAAACAGATTATGTCCTAAGATTAATGAATTAATAAAAAGGCAGAAAATAAGATGAGGTCATGACAATAGTTGAGCACTTTGAAAAGAAGACTATGGAACAAGACAGTAAACAAAATCTGCCCCATTAGAAGCCTTACAGACAATCCCTTAAACGCCCTTGGAGGATCCCATACAGGCCCCTCCCGGTTGACAACACCCAGGAATTTTCTTTTTCGTTTTTGGGGTTGTCTGTTTTGTTTTTGGTTTTTAATTTGAGAGAGGGAAAGAGAGAGCGTTAAGTGGAGGAGAGAGAGAATCCCCAACAGGCTGGACACTCAGCACGGAGCCCCACAGAGGGCTGGATCCCACACCCTGGGATCATGACCTGAGCCCCAATCAAGAGACAGACACGCAACTGACTGAGGTATCCAGGCACCCCACAACTCAAGAATTTTCTGGTAGATTGCTGTGTTATCCCCTTAAAACGCCACGGGGAAACCAAAATGAAAATTCATGAAAAACCTTGCCAAGTTCTGGTGCATACTTTAAACCCCCTCAAAGCCTACAGATGGGATCCTGGGAAAACTAACAAAAGCCAGCTAGGGATGAAAATTCTTAACCAGTCAGGTCTCCCAAATGTCTGTAGCACCCAGTAGAAAGAGGAAAATAAAATATGTTTTGCACTCTCTTTGGGGACACCTCTCATGTCCAAGAGGTTGTTCACTATTGCCAGAGATATTTACTGTTCATCCTGGGTGAAAGTGAAAACTGACAAGATAGTTTGAAGAATTTTTTTGTTTTTAGTAGATGGCCAGATTGGAAGCTATTATTCAGAGCATGGTAACCTTTTTTTTAGGTCTTCTCCCCTAACCGAAATAAAACCTCACCCAGAAGAAAAGACTACCTTTCTCAAGTCTTTGTGTAAGGGTCCCTAAACCCTTAGAAAACATAAAAACCCCAACTTTCTTTCAAGGCCACGTGGTCTACAATAATTTTTTGTGAGTTAACAACGAGATTGAGCTTGTTGGTTTCATTAAAATTAAAGTTGCCTTAGAGTTATCAACACTGAATACATGGCAGACGTACAACTTTTATTCTGCCTGGGTTTGTTCATCAAGTAACTTCATGTTATCTCTGCTACAAAATTTGTCAACCAGAAAAATGACTTGGGACGATGACTGAATTTGTCTAATACCTAATGAAATTTTCATAGGTAATTAAACGTAATTGTTAGGCACAAATGATTTACATAGATGCAAAGGAGATCAAAGTTTCTCTGTGAGCATTTCAGCAATTAGTCTCCGAAATTTTCTGGCTACTACTTTTTAGCTACTCTTGCTAAGTTAAATAAGTCAGGGGCGCCTGGGTGGCTCGGTCGGTTAAGCGTCCGACTTCAGCCAGGTCACGATCTCGCGGTCCGTGAGTTCGAGCCCCGCGTCGGGCTCTGGGCTGATGGCTCAGAGCCTGGAGCCTGTTTCCGATTCTGTGTCTCCCTCTCTCTCTCTGCCCCTCCCCTGTTCATGCTCTGTCTCTCTCTGTCTCAAAAATAAATAAACGTTAAAAAAAAAAAATTTTTTTTTTAAAAATGATAAGTCAGGTCCACTGAATATCTAGATCATCTCCAAATTAAACACTGAAACGTTACTAAAAATAAGCTTATCCATTTTGTGCTTCGTTTACAGAGGAACTGAAGATATCTGGGTCTATTAGTAACCAGGTCTTGTGCCACAATGAATTTACTACGAGAAAACGTGTATTTCTACAAATTAGGAAGACTAGTCATGAACTTGCCAAGCCACGAAATGCTAGTGTAAGAGTACGCTATTGTTTACTTCTTAATTTTCATGGGAATGGAAAGTTTTTAAGGGTTAAAAATTCTAATCTATGTAAGTGAAGCTACTAGAAATAATAAGGGAAACATCTCTGTATTGCGAAGAAGGGATGTGTAAAAAAAGAAATAGATGAGGAATGGAGATGCATTTTGTTAAAGGAAAATAAAAGTATTCTGTCCTCAAGTGAGGGTGTTTATTTCAGGATGGGGAAATAGGAAAAACAGATGACAAAATCTGAATGTAACAAAGAAAGTTTGTGGGGCACAGGGCTGGCTCAATCATTAGAGCATGCATGCTACTCTTGATTTCCGGGGTTGTAGGTTCAAGCCCCACATTGGGTGTAGAGATTACTAAAAATAAAATATGCAAAAAAGAAAGTCTGTGAAATTTATGCATGATCAAGCTAAATAAGATTGAATACATTTGTTATAATGGTTTTTAAATAAGCTTTAATGTCAGCAGTAGTACTTAACACAGAACGAAACCTTAGTGTTTTTTCATCTGCTAAGTTTTCTTAGGCTATTGGTCTGTTCTGTAAGACATCATACAACTATTTAACTTTCTGTATTTGCCCAAAAAGCCCCTCTTTTATTTGCTTATTTTTTTAAGTAAGCTCTATGCTCAACGTGGGGCTTGAACTCATAATCTTGAGATCAAGAGTCACATGCTCTAATGACTGAGCCACCGAGACACCTCTGCCTATGACGTCTTAACTGCCACTGTGGTTAAACATATGTTTAACCACATTTTTTCAGTGACCCAAGACCTTACTTGACGAAGTATTTTAACGCCTTTGATATTTTTGACAAACTTCCCAAAATTAAATCCTAAATGGGGGTGCCTGGGTGGCTCAGTCTGTGAAGCGTCAGACTTGGGCTCAGATCATAATCTCACAGTTTGTGGGTTCGAGCCCCGCGTCAGGCTCTGTGCTGACAGCTCAGAGCCTGGAGCCTGCTTCAGATTCTGTGTCTCCCTCTCTCTCTGCCCCTTCTCAGCTCTCTCTCTCTCTCTCTCCCTCCCTCTCAAAAACAAATAAACGTTAAAAAATTTTTTTGAAAAAAATCCTAAATGAAGTCTTTTTGGCTTAGAACTAACTGACATTTTTCAGAGGGTTCCTAGAACATCTGAAAAGATTTGTTTTCCCTTCTTAGAAAAAGGGAGCTGTTAAACTAAGTAAGTTTATCTGAGGCACCTAGATAGCTCAGTTGGTTAAGCATCTGACTTCCTCTCAGGTCATGATCTAACGGTTTGTGGGTTCGAATCCTGCATTGGGCTGTGTGCTGACAGCTGGGAGCCTGGAGCCTACTTCAGTTTCTATGTCTCCCTCTCTCTCTACCCCTCCCCCACTCACACTGTCTCTCTCTCTCTCTCTCTCTCTCTCTCTCTCAAAAGTAAAGAAACATTAAAAAAAATTTTTTTTTAATTGAGTCAAGGGGCACCTGGGTGGCTCAGTCGGTTAAGCGTCCGGCTTCAACTCAGGTCATGATCTCGAAGTTCGTGAGTTTGAGCCCTGCGTCGGGCTCTGTGCTGACAGCTCAGAGCCTGGAGCCTGCTTCGGATTCTGTGCCTCCCTCTCTCTCTGCCCCTCTCCTGCTCACACTCTGTCTCTCTCTCTCAAAAATAAATAAACGTTAACAAAACAAAACTAAATAGGCTTATCTGATATGTTAAATTACACAGGAAGCACTGTCAGATAAAAAACAATACTTAGGACTTCTTTTTTCCCTTCCCCTTCCCCAATACCAAGACTTCTTTATGTTGTATTTGTACAGACTTGTATGAGTAGTATTCCAGAAACTGTATAAAATTCCTAAAGTCCAATATGTCCTGCTATAATATTGTCATCATAATTCCAGGTATCATTTTAAAATCTGTGTCAAAGAAACAACCAAGTTTTCTTGTCGATTCCCTTATAATGAACTCTCATCAGATCTTTAACAATTGACTTTTTTTTTGAGGTTTGTTTTTTTTTTCTTAACATTTTTATTTATTTTTTGGGACAGAGAGAGACAGAGCATGAACGGGGGAGAGGCAGAGAGAGAGGGAGACACAGAATCGGAAACAGGCTCCAGGCTCTGAGCCATCAGCCCAGAGCCCGACGCGGGGCTCGAACTCACGGACCGCGAGATCGTGACCTGGCTGAAGTCGGACGCTTAACCGACTGCGCCACCCAGGCGCCCCTTGAGTTTTTATTTTAAGTAGGCTCCACACCCAACAGGAGGCTTGAACTCATGACCCAGAAATCAAGAGTCCCATGCTCTAGCGACTGAGCCAGCCAGACGCCCCTACCAATGGACATTTTTTAAGTCGTTTCACTTTCAGACAATTATTGTTTTATTCAAACGCTTTCGCAAAAGTGTTCCTGCAAAGGGTATGGCATCTTAAAGGCTTCACAGAAAGCACTCTGGCAAACACAAGTTTCTGATAACTTTAAGATCATAAAAATGAACTGGTTAAGAATTTCCAGAACTAATGGAAAAAGCGGATTCAAGCAGAACAAAAATTAATAGCATGGGGCTGAATGAAAGGAGGATGATGATTATAATTTTTATGACACCTTGGTTGAGATAGTGCTAATTCTTTAATGTTATTTTTCCAGATTTGAGGGAACTTTTTCCCTTAAGCTATTAATGGCTTAATAATTTGGTGAAGTACGCCTTTATAAACAAAGATGAAACATTTACTTTCCCCGATTCCTCCAGAATTTGTAAACTCTTGGGTATTCTTTCAACAGCAAAACAGTTATTTACTTAAGTTCAATGAGAATCCCTTCTGTTTGTAACAGGACACAATTGGAAACTGTGTTATATTGCCAAGACTTTGAATAGAATCTTGTATTCGAGAGACGTGTGCTTAGACTCAGGACCAGAGTGTTTTTAAAAAAACAGGTTGACTTTATGGAGCTAGAATAAAGCCCCTTGGAAAAACCGGCATAGTACCTTGCTTACAAGGTGCCAGCAAAGCAGTCTTAAAAAGAGATTTTTTGGTCAATCGCTATTTTTTTTTTATTTATTTATTGGAGAGAGACAGAGGGGAGGGGAGGGGCAGAGAGGGAGAGAGAGAATCCCCAGCAGGCTCAGCACTGCTATCACAGAGCCCTTCTCGGGGCTCGAACTCACGAAACCATGAGATCAGGACCTGAGTGGAAACCAAGTGATACTTACCTGCCTGAGCCACCTAGGCACCCAGGTCAATCACCACCTTTGCTACACTTATGCAAATAATCAGACCAAGTTTAAAGCGAACAAATTACTTTTACTGTAATTATCTTTGGTATATAACATGGAGATAACTGTACAGAGAAAAGACGTTTGCACGTTTATCTGTACGTTAGATTCCAATTCTATTAATTGCCTTTGAGATTCCGTTATTTACCTATAACCAGACCAGGCCCTGAATGCTTGTAGTTTCTTAAATTATCTGGCTACAACTCCAGCTGACGCTTCCAATTTTCTCGCACCCTTCTGATTTGCGATCACTAAGAACAAAGACTGCCCTTCAGTGTCTTTGGAAGGGATGGACCAGGTCCCCCTCACTGCCCAGCTGGCAGCCAAACTTCAGAGACTCGAACTTCAGATACACAATGTATCTCAGAGCTGAAGAAGTCTCTACCTGACAGGTCCTGTACTCCATACTCCTGCCAGAGACCTCAAACTCAAATCGACAGAGCGGCCAACATCGAGGTACGCCGCTCCTTTCATAATCCAACCTCCAAACAACGGCTGGACTTACCACTATGCTCCTGCCTCAGTGTCTCCCAAACAAATCGGCCCCTCCTCTATTTTGTCAGACTCCCTAACCCTGACGGTCCATTTCCGTGTCTCTGGTTAACACCCCCAAACCCAGGGAACCTTACAGCCTGGTTCGGTACAAAGAAAGGGATACAAGTCAAGAGTAACCAGAATAAAAACACCTGTGTGGTCTACAAACCTTTACACTTTACTGGCTGCCGCGGCTGCACCAAGGAGCTCTCATGATTCAAAATCAACTCCCTTTGGCAGGTCTCAGTTTTCCTGATTAGGAATAAATATGAGGCTATGATTAGGAACCCATCCTTAACTCTTGAAAGTATTACAGAATCCGCTGCTAATGCAAAAGCTGTCCCCCAAACATCTTAGACCCTCCGGCCAAGGTTATCCTTGAGAACAGGGCAGCCCATGCTTATCCTTGAACTAAACAAGGAGGTGCCCATGCTACAGCCCATAGTGTCTGTTGTACCTGAACGAACATTTCTCGCAGCCGAGTTCAAACTCAGTCACCTAAGATCAGTGAGCAGGCCACTTGCCTTCAAAAGGGAGCCTTTCTTCCGTGGAGTCTTTCTTTGACCTACTGGATTTTGATTGGTTTGGGTGGTGGGGACCATGGCTTCAAAGTGCACTTCAGGCATTGGGAACTATCCTGCTTGCAATAATCACAGTAATCTCCCTGGCAAGCTGTATTCTCTCAGAGGCTTTAAAGGCATGTTCGCAACCGCTAACCACCAAGCAGATGAGCTCCCTAAGACTGGAATGCCAGAAAAGGACTGAAGCAAATAACCAAGCAAAAACTGGTGAGCCTGAAGCCATGACCCGAGAAAACCACCCAAAGGATCAACAAGAACTGGGAGACATCAGAGGGTTCTCCGGCAGTGGTGCTAACGCCTTAAAGTTTGATCATGTCTCTCACAGTTCAGCTAAGTCTAATCAAAGGGGGAAAGTGTTGCAAAAGAAACAACAGGTCCACGATGGAGTCACTTGTGCTAAGCCCCCCATCAGCAAACCAAGACTTACCAGTAATCTAACTGTAGATTCAGCTTCTCCCAGGAATATAGCCTTTAACCCATCATTTATGGGATTACCTGGTTAGCGCTAGTGAGAAAACCAATAGACCCCTTCCATCCCCCTTAGGAAGGCACTCTGCTAATAAACTTCCTTCTCCCGCCCCCTGTCCACCTTTCAAAACCTTACCTTTCCTACAGCTCTTTGGAGCTCCTTTCTATTTGCTAGATGAAATACTGCCCAAATCAGGAATCCCCGAATAAAGCCAATTTGATCTTTCAATTTACTCAGCTGAATTCTGCTGTTCAATAATTATACATACACCTGTGAAATGCGAGTTACAGGGCACCAAGCTGATCCGTATATTAGCCTCTAAATGATGACTTAAGTCATTCCCGAGGGAAAGATTTCACCTGTTCTCTTTCCCTGTCTATAACCTGAAATGCACAGATTGAGAATACTCTTTATTGGCCAACAATCCTAATGAAAAAGGCTTACAGTCACTGTGATATTGCTAGGGATTGCCCAATATCTCCTTAGTTCTGGCTTCCATGTTCTACAAGAGCGCTACACAAGTGACTTACGAATAAACTGTGTATGTATTCAAGCAAAACCCTTGATGTTCAGATCCCTGGCAAGTTCAGAGTGCTGGCAATCAAAACTATGTTGTGCCGCGGTAATTACTATGAAAAACTTTCAGGGCTTAATATTAAAGAATAGAATAACATGATCCTCCCACCTCTTCTACACCTCTAGCGTGTGTGCAACATGGCAATTATCTCCGCTCAAGAAGTGGAGTTGAAACTGCCATGAAACTCAATTATACCCATGACTTTTTAAACACACACTTCAAAAGGCAGGTTTCATCACATTCAAATCACTGAGCAAAATCTTGTCCCCCAACTTCCAAAAAATAGATTTTTATCCCTCTCCCACGAGGCAAACTTCATGCATAGAAACGATTTCTGGGGGCGCCTGGGTGGCGCAGTCGGTTAAGCGTCCGACTTCAGCCAGGTCACGATCTCGCGGTCCGTGAGTTCGAGCCCCGCGTCGGGCTCTGGACTGATGGCTCAGAGCCTGGAGCCTGTTTCCGATTCTGTGTCTCCCTCTCTCTCTGCCCCTCCCCCGTTCATGCTCTGTCTCTCTCTGTCCCAAAAATAAATAAACGTTGAAAAAAAGTTTTTAAAAAAAAAGAAACGATTTCTGGTTAGCTTCTCGACCCCCTCTTTGGGTCTATTAAAACAGAGGGATGACTGAGGCACGATGAAAGACAAAGAGAGATGCCACCTGGTATAGCCAGTTCATAGGGCTCTACCAGATGTCCTTACCACCCAGCTTTAAAAAAATAAAAATAAACCGGATCTCTCTCTCTCTCTCTCTCTCTCTCTCACACACACACACACACACACACACACACACACACACACACACACACACACACGGCTACTTTCCTACTTTTAAAAATGCAAAGGAACTAGGAGCAGTAGATTTATGATTTAAGTGCTTGTGGCTAAAATAGCTTTCCAATTATCAAGGGCCTCTTAGGAGGAGCAAGAATGCATTATGTGTTAATGACCACAACCAGGGGTCCCTTCTTGACTCTTTTGTCAGAACCAGAGCAGATCTTCCCTGCAGCCTCACCATTAACATGTCTGTTTCCTGTCAGCCCACTCAGAGATAATGTCATTTATCTCAGGGAGGCACAAGCCCAGTCATTAGCTTCTATAAAAGACCTCAAACAAAGGCCGGATAATGTTTCACCCAGGGCTCTTACTAAACCCAGAACCAAGCTTAGTGTCTAAAAGTCAAGGACTCAAAAGTTATCATCGTGGAAAGAATATTTTCCCCATTATCAACAATCCTAGATACAGCTCTAAAGGAGAGCGAGGTCCAGTCCAGTAAACACCGGTGGAGAGTGCTATCACACACAATTAGATTAACCGATAAACGCTGACCAGAGTTAGCCTGGAAAGAGCCTTTACCCCTCTGGCCTCCAGGGGGAAAATTGACAGAATAATTCAGGTACTGACTAAAGAGCGAGATCTTTGAAGAGCTGACCCCTCATTGTGACTGCCTGCAGGAACTGAATAGCCATTATAAAGTGTTCAATGGCTGGGCTTCTGGAAATCTTTTAAATAAAAGTGGAACTGGTTAAAATAAATGTAGGAACATGTGTTTTCACAGCGTTCCTCGTATTACTGCAATTGCAAGTTTCTATGAAGTACCAGGTGAACTTTTTTAAATTAAAAAAACACGCACTCACACACAGACACAGTCAAAATTGGAGCAAATCTCGGCCATTCAATCCTTGTTTTTCAAGCTGAAAACGAAGAACAGATGGTCCTTTCCGTGTTGTTTGAATCTGGTTATTGAACACCTCTGTGGTTAGGGAGATTTCTGCTTAGCACTTTCGGCATACATTTCATTTACGAACTATAAAATGCTGCTTAGGAAAAAATAAGTCTTTATAACACTCTAATTAAAACCATCTCGGAGCCAAGCAATTTCACCTGAAGAGCATTCTTAACCTGGTGACATTTGGACAATGACTCCCCACCCCTCTCCCCCCCCCTTTTTTGTTCAGACCATTTGCCAAGTTATTAAAAGTTGCTGAACATTATTTATCTCCTTTAGCACAGTCTTGATCCGTCGTGCATAGTTTTTTTTCATCTCTCCAGCACACCCGGTACATTTCCAATACCACGTAGGCTCAGGACTCAGTGATCTGCCTCGGCCACACAAACGCCCCCAAGTTCCTTGGGTTCTCCCAGAGTATTTGCTTGGGGAAAGGATGGCCTCTGCACCCACCTCAAAAAGCCCTGTCACCCTCAGAGGCAGCTTATAGAAAAGTAAGGGGCGGGATCCACACTGGGAGCCACTCTTAGTTACCAACGTTTTTAACCGCTAAACCCCTTCTGTGGCTTTCCAAACAGTTTGCTGTCCGACAACAATAGACTTTGTTCTTTAATTACGGCAAGTGACCTTTCTGCCCTTTTATTTCACAGTAGATAAACTGCACTCTCTAAGCAGAATTTGTAGGGGGCACTAGCTTTGGGGGCAGAGGGGGGGGACGCATATTGTCCCCAAAACTCATTCATCAAAATACGTTCTTCAACTGCTCACGCTCACTTAGAAAATGTGCCAGAATTCCCTAGTGAAGTGTAAAAGGCTTCTACAAGAGAATAAAATAAAATGAATGATATCCCTTACAGACAGGTCCATTTGTCGACACCACCTTTTAGGCTGTTAAGGACCATCTTAGTGAAAGCAATAGGATATCAGAGAAGTAATTCTCTTTTCTGAATATGTACTGAGTCGTCAGAACCCTGAGACACAACTGTAAGATCTCCTGTGCCTTTCACGTCTATTGAGGTATTGGGTATTTTTAAGAATTCTTCTGTGTAGTTTTGAATTTTCCGGCGATCAAACAAAACCATGTACCCTGTTTAGCCCCGGCCAAATGCCTGTGTCTGATAAGTCAAAACTGTAAGACAGCTAAGGAGGATACATGCAGAAGAGCCTTAATACAGGCTATTATGCTTCCAAAGGGGGGGGGGGGGGGGTAAGGTGGAGAAGCAGGTTTTAACAACCCAAAGCCAACCCGTCAAATCTACTTATTCAGACATGTCACTGGTGGCTTAACCACAAAATGGGCTATAGAAATATAGCTCAAACATCTTAGAATTATGGCATGTTTTGATTTTGCTCACGTATTAAGGGAGTGGCGACTTTTACAACATACTTGTGGTTTCCACATAAAGGAGCAGAACACTCATTGATTTAATTAGGTTTCATAAGGTCCAATTTATCATGTTTTACATGACTTTGTATAGTGTAGAAACAGAATAAACAGCCCAAAAATAGACATTTAAGCATGCTGTGAAAATTAACCGGTGACAGCAAGTCTTATGAATCTCCCATGAAACCTTTCAACCAGGAAAAACAACCCCCCCCCCCACACACACACACACGGAAGAGAAACACGCACACATACATCCCTCCTTTGGTGTTCCACACTTGGCCCCTCGTCTGATTGCTGGAAATTAATCATTTTCACTCTTGAGGCACTTACTCCTCACGAACCCCGAAAATCAAGCCAGGCTGAGATGAAAACATTCTACAAAATGTCAAAAGAAACCTTTCTCAAAGATGCCTCGGTGCTGAAATACTTGGTCAGGTAAAGCATGTCCTACTAAATCTTTTACCTCCTAAGCGGAGGATCCTCCTATCATTAGGAAGTCGTCCCTAAACTGAGGTCTCATTTTCCCATCCACGAGTTGGTGGGATCACAGAGACTTCCCTGGGTGACATCTGTCCGAGAGAGTGCCATCTCTGGGTGCTGAGGAGGCAAGCATTCTTGGGGGGGGGGGGGGGGGGGTAGGAGGAGAACCTAAGGACCCGTGTCCCTGAGCCAACACCTCCCTGCTGGACAGAGAATGGCCAAGACTGCAGGATTCGAGCCCCTCGGAGCCATCCCTGAGGGTTCCCTGTGCCAACACCGGGGGCTCCAGTTGGCGGCGGGCGGTGGAGTGAATCTAAAGGCGCTGTGCTCTCTCCCCTCCTCCACCCCCAGCCCCATCACGACTTGTTTGCTCTTCATTTATGTAATTCACATTATCGCATTTATACTGCTCCCGACTCCAGATGAGTTGCACGTATATGAATAATTTAATTCTTCCATTCTTCATCCAGTTTCCTCTGTGACTGGAAAGTGAAAAGAACACAAAAACTGGAGAACCGACACCGTGCTCTAATCTCAGTTGCCATGACAGCAGCCTTTGAGATACAGAAATGTTCCGACTGCCAGCTAAACAAAATTGTTGAATGTGAACATTTGGCTGGAAGATTAAAAGGCTAAGGGGAATGCAAAAGGGCAGTACCTCCCACATTCCAGGCAGCAGTGAATCCAATCAAATGGTTCTGACTCCTTAACCACAGCCATTGTGAGCACTGGATTAGGGCAATTCATCTAGATAGTTAGAGCAGATTATAACTGCAATTGGAAGACTATTGGCAACAAAAGTAAATGCCCTACTGTACTAAGTAATAAGATTTCAGAACGCCTTTTAGCAGAAATTACGTGCAACTACGCAGTGAAATGGAAGTATCGAAACCTGGGATTTTTAAAAATGCATTTCAAGTCATCACTGTAAAATGCTGTCTGCCCAAAGGCACCGGAATCAAAGAAGCGTTCGCAGGCTTTTTGGGATGCTGGCATTATCTACACTTGGACGGACCTTCGACAACTGCTCAAATCATAAAATCAGAACTTTCTTCCTGTACTCCCATCATTAAAGTCTTCAACACACAAAAACAAAAATTGAAAGGTTTGAGGACAGAGCAGCGAATAACTGTACACGGAAATAATCACCCAAAGACATCTTACAGTTCGGATCAAGTTAGACATAGCAAATACACCAAAGTATTTAAGAAGCACATTCCCAAACAGCCACGCCATAAATCACAGGATATGAATTTTTGCTTCTGCAAAGCACTACCGGCAGGATTAAAGACCGATTTTACAGAAACATTACTCACACCCCCAGCTCTCTCCCAACCCGCAGGGTGGACAGAGCACTTTCAGTCCAACGCACCACCATCACCAGACCAGTAAGTCACAGGCCTCCAGCACCGAATGGCACAGCCCTGGGGGCAAGTTTTCCAAAGGCAGTGTCTAACCAGACTTTTGCTCAAACGCGACCCCAAATTCTCGTCTCCTCTGGCCGTTTTCACATTTCAGGAGCACCAATCCGCCAAGCCTTTTTTTTTTTTCACTTGTCTTCACCAGCCTTCCCACTACTCCCTAGGCAAGCCAGAAATCCAAAGGAGAACACTCACATCTCCAGCTAAGAACTGGGCCAGGGCACCAGGGTACAGTCCTAAAAGCCACCAAAAACATTCCAGTCATTCTACACGGCGAAGCAACCGACAACACAGGGGCACCGAGCTGGGGTTTAACCCAGGACCAATGAGAGGAACCCATGCAAGGCTGATGCCCTTTGACAGAACTATGTTGGAGAAAGTAACGGAAAAAAAAAATAATAAAAATAAACAGGTTGAGGGAGGAGTGTAATTGAGAATCCTCGACCTACCTCCCCAGGGAGGGACCGTGAACCCTGCCCCTAAGGACACACTACCAGAAATACTAGGGCGCGTATATTCACACATAAGACAGCTCTCCTTGGGTGAGAAACCAGGACAGGAGTCAAGTGGGTACATGAGCAGGTTTTCTATTAAAAGCACACCACAACTGGCTGACTGGCCAGAAGCCCTTCTGCAGGGTAAAAGGCACTTTAGGAACACCCAGGCCCTCCCACCCGGGGACCCGAACACTTAGCACCACAAGCAGCAGCAGCAGAAGCAAGAGCTAAAACCGTGCACCCAAGGAAGCTCCCCCATTCCAAATTTTCGTGGAAAGGATGCAGAGGACAGAAATCTCACAAAGAACCAGAAAGCACGAATAGGAAGTGTTAAGGCACACAGAGGACACCCCCCCCCAACACACACACACACACACACACACACACACAAATGCACACAAAGAGGAAAGTGGGAAGTCGAGGAAGGCGACTTTATCCTACCTTCTCGGTTTTCAGTTTCTTGATTCGCCTGTGGCTCTCCTCCTCCTCCTCTTCCTTCTTTAACAACATAGAGTTTCCCATGAGCCCTGAATCCGGGGCACTTTTGCTAACTTCCCCTGCAGCCGCGCCGCTGCCACTCCCAGCGCCCCCGCAGTGGAAGGGGCTCGCGCCACCTCCATTGCTCTTGGCCCCAAAGCCATAGAGGTGCCCCCCGGAAGGGGCCTGGCCGCCACTGCCATTCTGGTGGCCCTGAAGCAGGTCGTGCTTGTCCTTCCTGGATTTCCCCGCATCCTTATCCCGCTTGGCACCTCGGCTGCTCTGGCTTTTACCTGCCTTCTCCTCTTTGCTTTTCCCACAGGAGGCCGCCCCCGCGGTGGCCGCGGAGGTGCCGGTGCCGGTACTATTGCCGTTTGGGTTGCTGACGCCGCCGCTGCTCACACTTTGACCCAGCGCTGAATTCATGCCAGTTGCCTCTCCAGGGCGCCCTTGGACTTCCTGCCTCTTGCCAGTGCTGCTGATCTCGGGAATCCCATACAAGGCAGCAGAAGGCAGAGATTTATTAGCATCCTTAGAAGTTTTACTCCTTTTCACTTTTGATTTGCTGGTCTCTTTGTGTGAATTCCCCTGGGGAGCAGAAGGCTGAACAGAAGCAAATTTTAGGCCATCAGCTAAGGCTGCGGTAGCACCGGCCCCGCTGGAGGCCAGACCTCCGCAATCCTTCGAGTTGCTGCTGCTAGGCGTGTTGGTGGAATTATTCATCTCAAATTTCTGTCTGTCCTTCTCCAAATCAGCGTCCAAATCGATTATTAAATTTCCAACCCCGATTTCCCAATCATCACCACTGTCATACGTATCAACCGTATTTGGATCCACACCTTTTCCTGCAGTAGAAATGTTCACTGACATCCTGAAGATGAGCTCTCTAGTATAAAAATCCGATGAACTTTCCTTTGGAGATGAGGGGACATCCGTTTAGCTCCGCTGGGCTTTCTCTTAAAAAAAAAAAAAAAAAAAAAAAAAAATCTTCTAATCTTCCTCTTCTTTTTCCTGCCCCAGGAATGTGTCGAGGGATTTTACACCCTTTAGTCCCGGTCCACCTTTTCCTGTGAAGGGGGGAAAAGTCGGATATTTCTTGTCTGGGTGTTACCAGAATAAAAAACGATTAATACTGGGGAGTCAGTAAGGGGTACAGGGAAAATTGGAGAGGAAGGTGGCTCCTATATTGTCTCCACAGTCCAGTACCAGCTTTAAAAGAAAATAACCAAGCCCAAAAAACTTACCCGTGATAGTAAGCATCTTACAGTAGCTTTAAAAAAAAAAAAAAAAAAAAAAAAATCCCTTTATCAACAGCGCAAGGATAATCACTCTTTTTAAGGCATTAAAATATCTTAAAGATCTGAGTCAAGTCCAGAAAGGTTTTTTAAAAAAAAAAAAAAAAAGAGTTTAGGATTTTTTTTTTTTCATACATGTGATATCTCAACCCCAGAAACACAGCCTAAACACTCAGACAAGAGGGAGGAACACAGCTTTAAACATCCCTAAACGCGTCCTAGATCTTGCAATTTCAAAGACCAGACCCTGGAAGTCCTCTTGAGGCTAGTTTCAGAATTATGTTTCTAAATTTTCCTTATTTCTAATTTTATGACTTCTTTCTACAAATTGTCTGGGCAATCAGTTTTTTGTTCCCAGTAAGGAACAGAAAAAACAACCAATAACTACCCCCCCCCCCCAGCAAACACATACCGTCTCTTCCCCAACAGTTTATACAATTTTATTTTTGAAATACACACACACGTCTTTAAGAGCATTTCTCTATAAAAAGACAGTGTTTAAAAAAAAAAAAAAGGCTGAATACCTGCCTTTTGAGGGGAAAAAAAAATTACATGTAAACAATTCTACCGTATTCCTAGGTCACAGACTTGCTCAATCTGTTAAATATGGTGCCACTGACTGTACAGGGAAACTGATTAAGACATGCACTTTAAGTAGTCTGCGCCAAGGTGGCCTCAATGACCGCAAATGAGTGTGTGTTTGACAAAGATCAGTTAAAACGGTTTTTAAAGGGATCAGCCCCTTTTAACAGTTGATTGTCGAGAAAAATAAATAAATATACATACACACACACACACACAGACATTGCTTACCTTTAATCCTTTATCATTTTTTAATTAGGCCAGCAAATCAAAATGCCTTTCCCACTCCACTCGGCAAACAAGCCTGTGCCTCATTTTACTTAAACACCAAATGATCAAGAAGGAAGAAACCAAATAACACATCTCAGCCAGAATAATCACTCGATAACATTATTCCACCTCCCCACCCCCCTTTTGGCAAACGGATCAGGAGTCCTTTTCTCCTTAAAAAAATGTGTCACTGTACAGCTGGAAGATAATGTTTCACATTCACAACAGAAGCACCAAAGGTTTTTTTTCCTCTTAACAAGCATCGAGAATAATAGTTTTTTATAGATATATATAAAAAAAAGAGAGAGCTTAGAGAAAAAAGTTTTCCCAACTTCTCATTCCGCCTTCAGTTCCAGACTTCAGAGTCACCGTGATCAGTAAGTAATGATCCCATGTAGCAAACCTACAGGCGTCCGCTAGTAACAAGACAGAATGTGCTAACATCGGGATAAATTAGTGAAAGGGAAGAAAGAATAAGAAGAAACGACTGAAAATCTGGGCTGGATTCCGCCTGTTAGTCGGGAAGTGGCATTTTTCCGCCCGTCCTGACAGATTTGATTTCTTGAACTAACTTAAGAGGAAAGGAGGGGGAAGAAGAGGGGGAGGGGAGGAGGGGGCGAAGAGGGAGGAGGGGGGAGGGGCAGGAGGAGGAAGAAAGGGTAGGATGAGAACCCCAGCCGAAGGAGAAAAAGAAAGGTGTGGAGGGGGAGGGGAGCAGATGATTCAATGAGCTGATAAACCAGTTAGAACAGCATTCGCTCGGGGCGGGGGGCGGTGGGGTGAGGAAAATAACGGCGTTTAAAATTGGTTCAGTCTTCGAAACCCAAAGGATGTGATGTTTTCCTGTTTTAAGTTGTTTTAAGAAAAAGGAACCCAGTTCCTAGTATAGTCCCCCCGGGGGGGGGGGGGGGGGTGGAATCCGCCGTCGCTCAAGCCAATCACTCATGTGGTAATTCGATAATTAGAGTCAAAAAAAAAATTTTTTTTTTAGGCGACCTTTTTCCGGACAGTTTTTCCCATTGATAGTCGCAGCAAACGGTGCGTCTCCCTTTTATTTATTTTTCTCTCCTCCTCCTCTCTCACCCACCCCCCTCCTGTGTTTAGTCAGATGGCCCCGGAGCTTGGCTTAGTATTTTTAATTAGCTGGCGTTTGGAAGCTAAAAGCAGTAATGAATTGTTGATGGATTGGAAGTGGAGAGTCGCTTTGCTGGAAATGTCGGGGCTGGGAGAGGGGGATGGGCGAGTTAGCAACAACCAACCATCTAAAAGGAGCGATTTTGTTACAGTGCAAGCCTTTCACATCACGTGAGGATCAAGGGCTCAATTGGTTGTCGTGAGAACAAAAATGGTGACAAGCGTATCAAGAAAATACTGATCTGGTCTTTAAAAAAAAGCTGAAGGTCTCTCCCCTCCCCCTGCACACACTCCCCACCCCCCGCCGCCGCCTCCCCGCGCCCCCACCCC
Organism: Leopardus geoffroyi; assembly: GCF_018350155.1. Lineage (NCBI taxonomy): Eukaryota > Metazoa > Chordata > Mammalia > Carnivora > Felidae > Leopardus > Leopardus geoffroyi. Next base: position 102,559,373 of record NC_059326.1, read on the forward strand.
CCTGCAGTGGGCGCAGCTACAAGTTATGAATGTGAAACATTTCTCGCAGATCTAGGCTCTCGGAAGTTCGAAGGAGTGAAATGTAATGAGCACAAGAGCAAAGCAGATGTTTTAAAGAAACACCTTATAAACCTCTCCTCAACTTATCTCCAATTTGTCGGCTTTCCCGAGCGGCCAGGGATGGGGACGCCTAGCAGAGGAGGGAGGGCACCTCCAAGCTACTTGGGTTTTAGGGACCCCCTCACGTCTTAAACAAAGAAAAATATTTTGCTAGCTCGCGAGCCAGGTCATGTAATAAACACACCATTGTTACTCTATTTGTGGGTTTGTTTGGGTTGGGTGGGGCGCTTTTTTTTTTTTTCCCTTAATGGTGTTTTTGCTGCTTGCTTTTTTAAGGAGGTGGAAAATGGTAATTATAACCATTACATGTAATGGGTGACTATTCCCTTGTTTAATATTAAATTATTGGGAACCAGAGTGTGGCAAGAGATAGAAATCGGCTTGTTCTGCCCTTGCCCCCATTTTCCTGGCTCGGTTTGGAAGAGGGTCTTGCCCAGCTAGGACAGGAGAGGGAGGGGGCGAGGTGAGCCAGGGAATGGACACTGCAGATCAGGATATGTAACTGTGTCACTTTTATTCTCCTTGGGTTACAGCCCAAAAGGTAATTTACTCTAAGTTACCCCGAGTGCCCAGTCAAGCTTAATTTGTGTGAAGAAGTTACAAATGCTTCACCCTCCACTGAATAAAATTCACCCTTCTTGGGTTGTTGTTCTCAATGCAAAAGCCAAACCCTGTAACTAGTTCCTCATTTCAATGCATAAAACTCGCACATTCCCCACGCAACCGTACTTACGGTCTGTATTGGATCGAGTTGACCTTTTCCTTCTAACTGCATTGAATGTGTTTGGTTGCAGCCGCTTTATTTTGGAAATTATAATCTCTTCAACAAATTTATTATTAAAGAAGATGGACCATCAAATGTCACAGACCGTCCTGTGTATTTTTTGTAAAAGCAAAAATTAACATTAAAAAAAAAAGAAAACAAAAATCCCCCTGGTGCACACACACAACAAGCTTGTTCTGCAACACTGAAATCAGGACTGAAACACAACACACACACAGGGGGAGTGGAGCAAAAGGAGCTCTCAGCCTCTATACCTGAAAGGGACTTTTCTTTGTTCCCATTGCCCTTTCGCATCGGGCCAATCAGAGAGCAGCTTTTATGAAACTGGGCTCTCTCATTGGCTAGCTGCTTTCTCTTGGCTACTGTAGGGGGTTGAGATATACACACGTATAAAACACACACTGAGAGCGGGTGGGGGTGCGGTGGGGGGTGGTTGTGGAGACAAAGCGTTTTATTTTCCAACCAGATTGGGGATGGGGAACCTCCTGCAGTAAGAAGAAAAAAAAAAAATGGTGCGCCCGTTTCAATTACTACATCATTCACATAAAACACTTATTTATTAAAACAAATCTCAAACAGGCTGCGAGGAAAGGATGTCGGTAAATACAAGTTTGATTGTGTTATCTTGGGGGAAATAATGTATGTGATCGCTCGGTGGCAGAGGGAAGCCAAATGAGCCACTAGCGCGTAGCGAGGAGAAGAGGGAGGCTGGCTGTGTGGAAATGACTGCGAGCGTTTTGCTGGCTTCCCTTCCTTGTTGCAAGGACTCAGCAGCGCGAACTCCCAAGAATGATTTTCTGTATTGCAGCTTCTGGCTTTCAACCCTCCCCCACCACTTTGCCCTTCTTCCAATTTTTTTTTTTTCCCCGTGTCTCTCTTTTTACTCGCTGATTAAATAAGAAAAATCGATCTGGGGGTAAAGGCGGCGGTGGGGAAACAAGTAACCCTTTTGTTTCCAGTCTTCTGTTGTACAAGCACTTAAGTGTGAACGCTGGCAACCATTTAACCGCCACTACGTGAACACTTCTTCCCTGGAATTTGTAACAAATCTTTTCCACCTGGTTCTAGGCGGCTCCAAAAAAATTAAAAAATAAAATAAGGTCCCAGCCAACCATATTAACACCTCGGGCCAGCCTCGTTTTTTACCAAATCGATTTGTGGGAGATAAATATACTAGAAAGATTAACCCGTTCAACAGTCCCAGTATGCATTTTTAAACGGAAAGATTGTCAGAGTTCCCCTTCCCCCAGATCTTTAACCCTATCTTGGGGAAAGGAGTTGGGGTGGGGGGGGGAATGTGTCAAAGTCCTCTGACCGCTAGCCAGCTCAATCCACCAAGAATAGAGAAATATTTTACAATCTATTGTAGGACGAATGCCAACAACCAAGTTAATGGGACTCTGAGGTCACAGGATAAGAGAGGTTATATAAAATAACAAATGCAGTATTGTACTGTAACAGCTAATATACTTAGATTAATGTATATATATATATATTAAGCCTTTAAAGCACTTTTATTTTTTAATTTTTCACTGTTATTTGCCATTACTTTTAGGAGCTACAAGGTGGAAACCTTAAAGTCAAAGATGTACTCTGAATTTCACTGAAAGCATCATGATCCCAAGCATTAAAGATCCAACACTACTGTAATTTCCACATGACAATTACAATTTGAGGATGTGTCTTCAGAGTCAAGTGGACATAGAAGGTGGATTACTGGGAGCAAGAGACAGCTTATGATGTAAACACTCAGTGATGACTTTGCGGGTCAATAAAAATATTTATGTCACATGTTTTAAGTAATGTCTATTGACTCATGTTTGAGCTTCCAATATATTTAGTTCTTTTTAAAAATGGCAATGTGTTGTTTCACTACCCACAGATTAACTCAACTTGACGCTGCAAATAGTAATAAACAGCACTTTGCTGAGGTATATAAACTAGAGGAATGCAATCTAGACTAGTCCTTAGATCTCCTTAAAGCGATCTGTATTCAAATCAACGCGACACATTAACAAATAAAATGGGGCAAATTAGCCACCTGATATCCACTTACCCTCCATTTTAGCTCTGATGTTTGTTTCTATACAGATTTACAGATTTTGAATCTGTAATATACAGATTTACAGATTTACAAATTTTTTTGAATATACAGATTTACAAATTTTTTTTAATGTTCAATTGATAGTAATAGCACCATATGGTGATTTTTTTTTTTTTTTTTTAACTTTTCTTCTTTTGGAAGAGTGGTTCCTCAAACGTCCAGATCATTCCTGGGCACTTCCAGTGTCCCTGGAGTATGTACTCCATTTCAGCCATTGGAAGACCATGGCTAACCACCCCCCCCCCCCCAATGTTATATCAGCTTAGAAAAATCAACAGCTAGCTCTTACAACTGGACTTCAAAAAGCACAGAAAATAAGACCTGAATTTGTGAAGCTGGAAAGGGTAGAAGCAGCCCTCTAACACTGCCTTGGTAAAAAGCAAATCCCTGAGTCTGGGGCATGGATTCAGGATAACTAAAACCAAAGCTCAGTCTTCCCAATACTCAAATAATCTGATCTAACCCTAACATTACCACCTAACCTTAAATCTTAAAGTTTTTTGTTCAGTAAACCCTACTGGTCAAAGGTAGGGGCTTATACCAAACTCATTCACGAATTTAACTCAAACCATTTTCCTGCCATCCCAACATCTCCGCACTCCATTTGCACCCCACCCCCCATCTCCTGCCCTCCCCATTCTTCTCGAAGATTTGAATAAACCCGAGTTGTTATGCTGGCTTTGCGTGTGTTTGTTTTGTTTTGTTTGACAAAGGGGGCAATCAAGAGACATCAGAGGGCTATCAGCTAATTGATGAGTGAAACGAAGATAATTAACTAGCAGCTTTAGAAAGTCAGGGCTGCTCCCCTCACAAAAATCGGGACGCTCTCAGATTTTGGAGAAGAAAGTTTTAGCTCTGTCTCTTATCAAGATAATAGGACCACGCCAGTCTCCATATTAATATCCACACGCACATCCTTGGTGACGCTGGCACACTATTGCATGACACGAGCACTTTGTCATTTTAGTGCCTGTCTCCCCAGAGATGTGGTAGTGGGGAGGAGCCAGCTGGAATTGGAGTCTAGAAGGAATGGAGGGGTGGAAGCCGCTTGAGGAACGGTGGGTAAAGGGGGCAGTTAAAGAGTGTTCTCCAATCACCATCACCAAGAGCCCTGCCCCTCAGGATATTCTGCACCAATCACAAGGTGCAGAAGCTTCCGGCCTAGGACTTTCCCCACTATTTAGGAGCCAAAGAGCTCAATGCTGAGAAGGCCAGGGCCTTCGAGCAGTTAACACAGAAAAACACAACCGTAGATGTGTCTCCGTTTCCTATTTCCTCTGAATTATGGTGTATGAGGGATCAGAAAAAAATTCTTCACCTTTTATTTGGATGGGAGTGTATACCTGGTCCTAGCTTTTCTAAAAAATCTCTGTCAACATGGACACGTCCACGCTCAGGACCAAGTGGGAAAAGCGGAAAGCAAAGTTATAAGGAATAAAACCGACCTGGAAATGGGCTTGGTGTATGGGAAAAGGAACTCAATGTAGACATAATGAGAAACTTTGTGGCTGCCCAAAAAGATTGTGGAGAAAGATTCTTATCTGTTTGGGGTTGTTTATGAACAGACGGGCCTCAAGGTAGTGGGCAGGTGACCTGCCCTGGTTTCCAGGGAATGTAGAGTTGGTGATTTACACGCCCACACAAACACTACAAGGTCTTCACTCTTTTTACCTACTGGTAACATTCTAGCTTCCCACTTGCACAAGGTCTTCTAGAGAAGACTGTTTCTCTGCCTTTTCACACCTGCTGACTAAGTCCACTTTGAGTTTCCGGGGAGCATTTTTAACGCTATCCATCCCTAGACAACTATCACCAAAAAGAGATGAGCAGTGTTCTTGGTTAAACATTTGGCATGTTTGCAATGTCCTGAAATATCGCCAGACCAAAATAAAGTGACAAGAAGCAGATGACCAGTGGAAAGAGAGGACCTGTACACAGAAACATTTCAGGCCCTTCGCTGGGGGGGGGGGGGGGGGGGGGGGGGCAGAAGGCAGGGTGAGGTAGGGTGGGATCCGTAAAGGAAACACACTGATGGTATTCACCCTTCCCGGGAAGACTTGGGGATATTCAGATAACACGTTTTGTGACTACGGACATTTACACACACTGTGTAACACAGCTGTGCTAATGTCTCAGGTCATTTCTATGCACCATTCACCTTCCATTTAATCTCCTGAGAGTCTAACAAAAGGGACCCTCCATTGAGGGGAAGGAGATTAATGGCTATCTTCACACATTTTCATACCCCAGTTTTGTTTCAACAAATTGAAACGATATAAAGCACAACTCCCATGCTCTGATGTAAGACTACGATGAAGTTTAATAGCAAAGAAATACAAAGCTAAAGAAGATGCTTCCCCCTCTATGTGTGTGTCTTTCCCCATCTCTTCTCCCAATCCTCAAACTTGCAGGAAAAAAAGAAAACACAGCAAATCGCGTCCCTTTCAGGCCCTGCAGTGCTAGAGAAACTAGCAAATATCGCAAAACAGTGCGTTCTTCCAAAGGAAAACATTTGTATACGGCTCACATTGAGAGAACCGCAATGTAGGTCAGTGTTAAGTGTCTGAAATGGAACCTCTGCTTGGAGCAGGCCCTTGCAGCGTCGTGCCCGCTACTATATCTGAACGGGTGCCCAAGCAAGGTCCGCGGATCAGTTAACAAAGTAAGGCAATTTACATCGCATGTAATGAAACCATTTCTGGAAAAGGATTTTTCTTTTATGCCAGTGGAGACTGGGTACATAAAGAAGATCAAAACACAAGCTACAGTTTTTTAAAACTACTTATTGGAGATTGCTGTTGCTGGTTTTATTACAATATGTATTTTACAGATTTAGGTAATAGCCCTGATTTTTCAAATCGACCTCTGTTTAGACACGTTTCACTTTGGGCTGTTTCTTGTCTGCAAAATTACAGTCATTTGCACGTTATTACAGTGAGTAGGAGACAGATTGTATTTAGCGTTGGGTGGGGGAAGGGTTATTATGGGAAGTGTTCTGCTACGGTCAGCACATAATTTCAGCCTGAAGAAAATTGCTTCTGAATGGCTGGTCTGTTAGCTAGCCAAGGAATGGTCACTGGGAGAGACTGAAAAAATACTTCTGCTTAATCTGCATTATAGAATTACTCTCATTTCCAGAAAGATGGTCTGTGGAAAGAATGATCGTTAAAGGCAACGTGAAAACTTGTAGGTGAAATGTTGTCACAGCTCTCTTTGAATCTAAAACAATTCCGACCAAAGACGATGCCACCAAGAAGGAAAGGGCCCGAAGGGAGCCCATACAGCCATTATGTTCCAATCCATCTTTCTTCCTTGGTTTGCTTTCTCAGCTCCCCCTCTTGCGATTTCCAAAAATCTCTAGAACCTTAATGACAGTGGGTTTTTAACATGCGTGTCAAATTGTGTAAGAGTAATACAAAATTCATGGGCAAGTATATCTCTAGCTCTCACACATATATGACTGCAAGAAAAAAACATTCCCAGTACAGCCTCTTCTTGGAAACAGTAACAGAACCCCCTTAATCGTGAAAGTATTTCATGTACTTTTGGCGCTAGAATTTCAGAATTTCTCAGCACTTTACAAACTACATTCCATTTGTGCAGATTTCAGAGAGCTGCCAGATGAATCAAGCAATGACGCTTATCAGAAACAGTAACCCCTGTCGAATTTTTAATTTAAATCAAACCCTTACGCATCTGCTAAAAAAGTCTCCATATCTTGGTTAGAAGAAAAAAAAAAAAAAATCAGGCGACCAAAGTTCATTTTAAAAAGTAAATAAATAAAAGAGTACCATTATATTCCGCTCCTTTGGCTGCGGAGTATTACTTTTGTTGTGAACAACTGTGCCTCTTTTGTTTTCAAAACAAGCTTTCCTAAAGGATGAATCACTACAAACTTGTGGAGACTAGGCAATGCACGACAGAAAGCCAGAAAGTGATCGTGCTATTTCCTGCGGTATCCTCTCCACCCATCCTCTGGGCTCAGCGAGCCTCCAGCCCACCAGCCAATCATCATTATGGAAATCTGCTTCTCAGCCTCCTGATTGGCTGACTCCTGGGCCAGTATGTTCAGGTTTCTACAGTTCCAAGTCCCATTCTGCATGCCAGCCTGCTCTGTGGACCCTCTCTTTCCAAAAATATTTTAATCACTTATTCTTTGCCTTGCTTTTTTTCCCCTTTCTTTTTTTTTTTTTTCCTTCTGTCGTCTTCTTCTTCTCCTTCTTCTCCTTCTCCTTCTCCTTCTTCTCCTTCTTCTTCTTCGTAAGATTCTTCAAATTATCCAGGGAATCACCTTTTATTATTATTATTTTCAACACCTTTAAAATGCAATGATCATACTGAGGAACTGCTAGGAATAGAAGTTAAGGTATGAGGACGTTTATTCTAACTACATTTTAATGTTTTCTGTTTCTTTGTATTCTTACGGTGCTTCCTTGGATTTTAGAGGAATCCCACAAAACTTCAATGAACACGTTTGTTCTACCACATTCTTTAATTTTTATATTCTTAACATTATCGGTCCTGACTAGACTTTTCCCTCAGATCTGTACAATCTGAAATATTTAATTAAAACAAACAATTTTTTTTAAATGCTTATTTAGTTTTGAGAGAGGGAGAGAGAGAGAAAGAGCAGGAAAGGGCAGAGAGAGAGAGAGAGAGAGAGAGAGAGAGAGAGAGACAGAGGATCCAAAGCAGGCACTGCACTGTCAGCGTGGAGTGAGATGTGGGGCTCATACTCATGAACCCTGAGATAATGACCTGAGCCAAAATCAAGAGTCAGGTGCTTAACCGACTGACCCACCCAAGCGCCCCTGAGTTAAAACACTTTAACTTTAATGCTGAAATGTTTTTCACCTGTTTAAATGTTTTATTTAAATGTTTTAAATGTTTTATTTAATTTTGAGAGAGAAAAAGAGAGAGAATGCAAGGGGGGGAGGGGCAAAAGAGAGGGACATAGGATCCAAAGTGGACTCTGTGTCGAGAGCAGAGAACCTTACGCAAGAATGGAACTCACAAACCATGAGATCATGACCTCGGCCTGAGTCGGCTGCTCAATGAACTGATCCACCCAGATAGGCGCCTCACCCCATTTTTAGGAGCAAAGGAGACAATGTATGTTTGTTCATAGTTAAGACATTGCACATTTATCTATACTTTCCAAGTGTTTAAAAATTTTTCATTCTTATCCCCAAAGACCCCCAAACATCTTAAAGATGCACAACTCTTTGAAACCTGAAAGAGGTTTGTAATTAAAAAAAAAAAAGAATAATGAATATATATATGACTCAAGCATGTTCCAGAAACTCTTCTTAATTGTTCATATATATTAATTAATTTAATCTTCATAGCAGTCCCATGAGGTAAGTATTATTAGCATCAGATAAGGAGACTGAGATGCAGAAAAGATAAGTAACTTTTTCATGTATCACAGCTAAATCTTGGTGGAGCCATGATTTAATGTAGAAAGCTACCCTGAATCTGGCTACTTAGATACTGTATTAGACAGCCACCAGAACATGGCTCCAGACAACTATTCTACCCATTTTCTTGAGCACAGAGACATTAGCAGGTGGCTGATGACTTCTCTTCCCAAAAGAATAATCAATGGAACTGCTTTTCAGTCAAAGAAAAGCCATTTTGATCATTTTCCACCAGAGATCAATAATATGCCAAAGCAGCAGACATGGCACTTAAGGACTCAGCTTTTTTTTTTTTTTTAAGTTTATTCATTTATTTTGCAAGAGAGGGAGAGATTGCGAGTGGGGAAAGGGCAGAAAGAGAGGAAAGAATCCCAAGCCGCACTGTCAGCACAGAACCTTACACCGGGGCTCAATCTCACAAACCTTGAGATCAGGACGCTGTATGCCTGAACCATTTAGATGCCCCAGAACTCAGGATTTTTTAAAAAAAAAAATCAGTTTCTTGTTATTACTCAATTGAAAATTTTTAAACATCAGAAAATATCACCATAATGAGTGGCAGAGTGAGGTTAAGAAATGACATAAGACTGGCTATTACTGATACTGCTGGTACCTATACTGGGATCATAGTATTATTCTTCATGTAATATACACATATATTTGGGCATTTCTATATTAAAAATCAAAAGGAATAAAAGCTACATCTGGGAGAAAGAAGGAGCTATTCGGAGACAGTTTATCCCTTGGCTTTGGAACATTTTTTGTCATTAATCCAAGATTAATCCAAGATTGTAAAAGGGTCTCAAATGACACCGCTGTGTATACAAACAAACAGCAGATTATACTCACTTCCTACCATTTGTTTACTCAGGTTTTTGTTTATTTGTTTGCTGGTTTTAGGTCAAATTCACTTGGTAGGCCATATATGGTGAAGATCTGTAATGTTCTGTTTATGCGTGCACTCAGGAGACTCCGTTGAACACTTTATAACTTTCTTAAACTATATTTCAATCAATAAGGAAAAAAATCAACCCCATACAGAAATACATTCAATAGAAATTAAGGAATGAAGATGCACTATTTCATTACAGGCATCTTACATATTGGAAGAAAGGGAGAATATGGTAATTTAGATTTCTTCAGTGCTTTCCATCTTATTCAAAGAAGTAGAATCATAAAAATGAAGCCAATGGTTTGGTCGTAGCAACGTATAGTGAAAGACACTCAATAATATAAGCAACACTGAACAGAATTAGACCAACTGAAGAGAAAAAAATGTTTGATCTTTTCACAAAAAAGACTATGACGTTGAGATTAAAAAGAGCATTGAAGAAGTTGAAATCATGGTAACAGTTACTATTCTTAACAAATAGGGTATAATTTTGTGAAATAATGAGATTATAACACAAGGAGTGCTGATAAAACTCTTACAGAAGAAAATGGATAAATCATTACATGTAATGAGATTTAACCATCACTGCAAGAGAAATGGTATGTAATTAGAAAAAGAAATAGAATATAAAAAGAAAGCAATGTTTCTAACCATGGTTCCGCATTACTAAAAGGCTAGTGATAAAAAAGAAAATACTCTGGGTCTATTAATAAATTATGGACACGATCATCATTAATTATAATAACAATAGTCCTCTCATACCCAAACTTGTGTCCTATCAACCTTATATTTTATTTAACAAACACCTGTATAGCCCCTTTATTTCACTCTGTGAAAGGCACGATGCTAAGCATTTTACAAATATAAACTCATTTCTTGTGATTCAGTTTGAGACATTCATTCGACAAATCTCTATTGTGTTCCCCAGGTTCACAGAAGATACAAAAAGGAGTAAGACATCATCTCTGCTCTCACGATGCTTCAGATTTCATAGCTGAGTTAAGACACTTGCCAAAAAGGATTTATGATAATAAGGACAAAATGTATCCCTTTGGAGAAGAAGAAAAGCTAACTTTATCTAAGGAATCGGTGTAAGAGCTTGGGAAGAAGTAAGCTAAATCTTCACGCCACATTAGATGGCAATGGAGACAAGGTCATGCCAAGGAAAGCAACACAATGAACGTAGGTATAGAGGCAAAAAAGAAGAGGAGAGCAGTGTTAGCCCAGCTTAGCTAGATCAAAGGGACCCAGAAGGGAAGGAATGGTGGTCAGGCCATAGTTTGAAGCCTTGCTATGGATAGAACCATTGTGAACCTGCACAAAGGTGTTCCGGCGAGGAAACAGTGGAAGATGGCATCCAACTCATGCTCTGCCCACCAAGCTATATGCCCTGCTCTGTGCTGTGCCAGCCTAAGAAAGGACAGCCTTTTATAATGTATTAAAAGGTACTCTCAGCCAGACTGGGTTGGAAGACTGCCTTTATGCTCTATGAAGAAGAATTTGAGTGTAGCACATGGCAATGGCTGGCCTAGCTCTAGTAGGTCTATAGAAAACCCTTAAATGTCTTCTAAATTAATTTACAGTCATAGAAATATAAAGAAGTGGTAGTCAGAAAATGTCCAGGAAGTAGTCAATGCGTTATATCACCCATGTGTGCTTCAGACCTTGAACTGGTCTATTGAGACAATATTTAAGCCGACAAGTATATTCACTGGACAAAGAAAATGCTAAACATGTAATAAGGCAGCCCTGAATTTAGAAACCCTCAGCTTATTTTTTTTAAATTTTTTTTTTTTTCAACGTTTTATTTTATTTTTGGGACAGAGAGAGACACAGCATGAACGGGGGAGGGGCAGAGAGAGAGGGAGACACAGAATCGGAAACAGGCTCCAGGCTCCGAGCCATCAGCCCAGAGCCTGACGCGGGGCTCGAACTCACAGACCGCGAGATCGTGACCTGGCTGAAGTTGGACGCTTAACCGACTGCGCCACCCAGGCGCCCCAGAAACCCTCAGCTTAGAAAGAACAAATTCTATAAGAATACTCCACAGCCACATTAAATAAACTAACCAGAGCAGGGAGGGGTCTTTATGAATGCAAATCTGTTGAAAGATAGGTCTTTATGAATGAAAACATGTTGATTGAAGCACAAGTTATGTCAACAAAAAGAACATAGGGTCAAAATGGGATCCCTGGGGAACAACAACATCTAAATTTGGAGCACAAAATATAACAGCTTGGATGATGAATTTAAGTGAGGAGACACACACACACACACACACACACACAAACACACACACACACAAATCCAACCAGGTAAGGGATACCTCTGACAAGAACATGACCAACAACTCCAAATGCTCCAGGGAAATCAAGTGAGTTTAAGACAAAAAGCCTCCACTGCTTTTTTAAAAAAAATCTTCTGTTTTGGTTTATTTATTTTTGAGAAATAGAATGTGAGCAGGGGAGGGGCAGAGAGAGAGAGAGGGAGACACAGAATCTGAAGCAGGCTCCAGGCTCTGAGCTGTTAGCCCAGAGCCTGACACAGGACTCAAACTCACGAACTGCAAGATCATGACCTGAGCCAAAGCCAGGTGCTTAACTGACTGAGCTACCGAGGTGCCCCAGCCTCCACTGTTTTTATTTGGGGGAAGGACTTAGTGATCTTAGAAGCAACAACGTAAGTAAATTGGTAGCAAACACCAACGGCTTCCTTCACCACTGAAATTGAGGGGACCAATGGAGAGATCAAAGGAAGCCTACTCTTTTCAGAAGCTTGCCCTCGAAAGGGAACAGAGAAGGGGAGTTTGAAGAAAGAGTCTGGGAGGAGACTTTTGTTGTTGTTGTCTTGTATTTTTCTCGTATGAAACAGCCTTCAACATACGTTTTGAGAGAAAAGAGCCAGGAGAGAGAATAAATGAAGCTTTAGATATTCATTGATGAACAAAGTTCCTCACTGATAAAGGAGAGAAAGGGAAGGAGACTAGATGGTTGGGTCTTCTCCAAGACCACCCAGCCATGACCAAGGGAGCAAGGATTTCTAGGACAGGAAACCCACAACGGGGGGGGGGGGGGGGGGGGGGAGGAACGAAGTGGAGACCTTGGGAGCTGGCTCAATAAGGACCTGCCCCCACGCACCAGTAACATAAGGACATCGGTGGAGCCCAGAACAGGGCCAGCAGGCAGTGGAAGTGAAATGGCGAATATGAGTAGACTGACATAATTAGAATTTTTTTATGTGGACACCTAAAGCTCGAGTTAAGGGGAAAAGAAACTTCACTAGGGATATTACAAGAGATCTGTCTTCTCAGAGTATAAAACATTTAACATGTATTGTCCTAAATGACTCCATTTTTAACAGGGTTGAGCTGACAAAAGTAAGAAGGAACTTTAGGGCTTTTCTTTATGCTCCAAATTTATATAATGCTAAGGTGAAAGGCTTCCATAGTTACCCAGAGAGCTACAGGCAGATCAAAAGTGATGCCGTCATTGATCATTGATCATTGATCATTGATTCATGCAAAATGAAGCTGCTCACGTTAAAATCTCACCAGTTTATTTTATATCGCTATTTTATTCATCTACTTAAACACCATTTATTAAACACCAATGATATTCCAGACGCTGGAATGCAAAAAAAAAAAAAAACAAAAAAAAACAAACAAAAAAACTTGTTGATGCAAAAAAAACCCAAAAATACCCCCAGAAAACAAAAAAACTTTGTTGGTTAATTCTTAAAAAGGATCTATTTTTAAAATATTTTCTTTTCTTTTCTTTTTTTAACTTAAATTCAAGTCAGTTAACATACAGCATAGTAATGGTTTCACGAGTAGAATTTAGTGATTCACGACTTACATACAACACCTAGGGCTCATCCCAAGGGCCCTCCTTAATGCGCGTCACCTGTTTACCCCATCCCCCCACCTGCCTCCCCAGCGGTAACACTAAGCTTGTTCTCTGTATTTAACAGTCTCTTCTGGTTTGCCCTCCTCTGTGTTTTTTACCTTATTTTTCCTTCCCTTCCCCTACGTTCATCTGTTGTGTTTCTTAAATTCCACGTATGAGTGAAATCATATGGTATTTGTCTTTCTCTGACTGACTTATTTTCACTTAGCATAATACACTCTAGTTGCATCCATGTTGTTGCAAATGGCACGATTTCATTCTTTTTCATCACCGAGTAGTATTCCACTGTATATATAAACCACATCTTCTTTATCCATTCATCAATCCGTGGACATCCAGGCCCTTTCCAAAATTTGGCTATTGTTGATAGCGCTGCTATAAACGTTGGGGTGCATTTGCCCCTTCGAATCAGCACTTTTGTATCCTTTGGATAAATATCTAGTAGTACAATTGCTGGGTCGTAGGGTAGTTCTATTTTTTAATTTTCTGAGGAACCTTCATACTGTTTTCCAGAGTGGCTGCACCAGTTTGCCTTCCCACCAACAGCGCAAAAGGTTTCCTCTTTCTCCACATCCTTGCCAACATCTATTATTTCCTGAGTTGTTGATTTGAGTTACTCTGACAGGTGTGAGGTGGTATCTCATTGTGGTCTTGATTTGTATTTCCCTGATGATGAACGATGTTGAAAATTTTTCCATGTGTCTGTTAAGCATCAGGATGTCTGCCATGGAAAAGTGAGAAAGAAAGAACTTGCATTCAAGCCCAAGTGGAGGGAGGGCTGAGAGAGAGAGACAGAGACAGAGAGAGAGAGAGGAGAATCCTAAGCAGGCTCCACACTGCCAGCACAGAGCCTATGCAAGGGCTCAATCTGATAAACCGTGTGATCATGACCTGAGCTGAAATCTAGACTTGGCAACTTAACTGACTGAGCCCCCCAGGTGCCCTAATATTTTATTTTTATTTTTTTAATTGTTCTGAATATGAAGTTCATTGTCAAGTTGGTTTCCATACAACACCCGGTGCTCGTTCCAACAGGTGCCCTCCTCAATGCCCATCACCCACCCTCCCCTCCCTGACACCCCCCCATCAACCGTCACTTTGTTCTCCGTTTTCCTAATATTTTATTTTCAAGAAATTTTTTAAAGTTGGTTGGTCTCTTAGGGATGAACGTGTGAACATAATTCTACAAGGTCATTAACCTTTGCATTCCGGAAACAAGAAACTAATGAATGCGCCCTTTGCACCCCTTAGTGGAAGCAATTGGGTACAGGACGTCCAATTCCTGAATCCAGCCTGTCGAAACTTCAAGTAGAATCAGGTCACAAACACAAACAAAAGAAAAAAAAAAAAAACAGAACAAAACATGAGGGCATTTCAGGAAGAGAACAAAACAAAAATAACCTGCAACCTCAGCGTCCATCTCAGAAATAAGTTTATTTTTTGTTTGTTTGTTTAATTTAAGTTTATTAGTTTATTTTGGGGGGAGAAAGAGAGAGAGAATCCCACGCAGGCTCCATGCTGTCAGCACGGAGCCCAACGTGGGCTCAAACTCACGGACTGTGAGACCATGACCTGAGCCGAAATCAGGAGTCGGATGCTTAACTGACTGAGCCATCCAGGTTCTCTCGGAAAATTTACTTAAATGCAAGAGAATGAGTCGTACAGAAAGAGCAAAGTTCCTAGAATGATAAATATCATTTTGAGGCCAACTTTAGTATAGGCTAAAGATGATGATACAAATATTCTAAAAATCTGTCCCAAAACATTCAAAGACACTCTAATGAAAAAAAAAAAAAAAAATCGGAAGTGGTATATTATTCAGAGAAGGAATCAGAAAAGATTTATGGAAGTCATGAAATATAGCTCTGGAAAATATGATACAAAAAAAAATGTAAGAATTAGATACGCATATAATATCTGACAATAGTACAAAAACGATTAAATGACTTAGCCATTGAAAAACAGGTTACCTAGGGTTTTTCATACCATTAAATATATATTACATCTATTTTTTTATTTGAAAAGTTTGCCATATAACTTGTGTCTGATCACCTTTTAAAAACAACTTTACTGAGATATGATTTATGTGCCATAAGATTCACCCGTTTTGGGACGCCTGGGTGGCGCAGTCGGTTAAGCGTCCGACTTCAGCCAGGTCACGATCTCGCAGTCTGTGAGTTCGAGCCCCGCATCGGGCTCTGGGCTGATGGCTCAGAGCCTGGAGCCTGTTTCCGATTCTGTGTCTCCCTCTCTTTCTGCCCCTCCCCCGTTCATGCTCTGTCTCTCTCTGTCCCAAAAATAAATAAACGTTGAAAAAAAAAATTAAAAAAAAAAAAAAGATTCACCCGTTTTAAGTATGTAATTCAATGAACTTTAGTGCATGAACAGAATTTTGCCACCATCATATCTAATCTTAGAATATTCCCATTATCCTAAAAAAGAAACCTTGTGCCTATTTATAGTCACTACTGGGGTTTTTAATAACAATTTCGGAAACAACGTTTAGCGATTTGATCGCTACAGAATGGTATTCACAAAAAAGTTACGATTGGGAAAGGAGTTTGATGTTGAAACATATGACCATTACCATCTAAAACCTTCACCTTATGGGGCACCTGGGTGGCTCAGGCAGTTGACCATCAGACTTCAGCCCAGGTCATGATCTCACAGTTCATGGGTTCAAGCACCGCATTGGGCTCATTTTTTTTTTTTTTTTTTTTTTTTTAACTGGAAGATATATGTAATGGGAGAGAGGACAAGAGAGTTGGAGTGGGAAGAAACAAATGGAAATAGGACAGCGGGGCCCTGTGCTGACGGCTCGTATCCTAGAACCTACTTTAGATTCTGTGCCTCCTTCTCTCTCTGCCCCTCCCGTGATGGAATGCATGCTCAGTCTCTCTAAAATAAGTAAACAATTTTTCACAATGTTATTCACCTTCTAGATACACCTGAAACATTTCTTGCAGAACTTGATATGAGAAGTTCAAGATATGATAAAATCCTGATGGATAGCTCACATGATCTATCTCTAAACTTTAATTCTATGAATAAGAAACAGAAAAGGCATCCGGAACTCACTGTTGGTATATCCAGGTTGCACATAGATGACTGTATTCCAAGAGAATCTCACATCACTTTCGCTTCTGATTCATTCATTAAATTTCACAATATGTGCCATTGTGGGTCCTTTAAAAAAATATTTTTATTAGTTTTCTTTATTTTTGAGAGGCAGAGAGAGATAGAATTTGAAGCAGGCTCCAGTCTCCACGCTCTGAGCTGTTAGCACAGAGCCCGATGCGGGGCCCGAGCTCAGGAACCCTGAGATCATGACCTGAGCAGAAGTCAGACGCTCAACCGACTGAGCCACCCAGGCGCCCCATTTGTGGATGGTTATTTAATGACTCTTGCTCAGCAAACCTGAAGCTCTTTTAATTGGCAGATTTTTATTTGTCTCAATTTCTGACACTATTTGCTTTCTTTCTTCCTTCCTTCCTTTCCCTCTCTCTCTCTCTCCCTCCCTTCTTTTCTTCTTTCCTTCCTTTTTCTTTCGATTAGTCTTGCTTGCAAAGTGTTTATTAAGTTCATTAATCTTCTGAAAGAATCAGCTTTTGACTTTGTTCATTTTCTTTGTTGCTTATTTATTGAATGGTTCCTTCTTGGGCTGCCTGGGTGTCCCAGTTGGTTAACCATCCAACTTTGGCCCAGGTCATGGTCTCATGGTTCATGGGTTCAAGCCCTGGGTCAGGCTCTGTGCTGACAGCTCAGAGCCTGGAGGCTGCATCGGATTCTGTGTCTCCTCTCTCTCTCTGCCCCTCCCCTGCTTGTGCGCACTCTCTCTCTCTCTCTCTCTCCCTCTAAATAAACGTGAAAAAATTTAATTGTTCCTTCTCTGTTCTTTATTCTTTCTTTTTTTTCTTACTTTGGGTTTAATTTGTTCTTTTGTTTTAAGCAATCTCTACACTCAACACGGGACTTAAATTCACAATCCTGAGTTCAAGAGTTCCATGCTCTACCAACTGAGCCAGCCGGGAGCCCCTCTCCTGTTTTGAAAGTTGTATTTATTTAAGTACTCTCTACACCCAAGATGTAGAGATGTTTGATGTGAGACTCAAACTCGTGACCCCAAGACCAAGAGTCGCACGCTCTTCTGACGGAGCCAGCCATCCATTATTTCTGTTCTACCCATACAGAAGGCTTATTGAATAAACGTTAAAACTTCTGGGTGTATCTTCTGTGTGTCGTAACTACTTTCTCATAACTCCCAGATCTTGTCTGTATTAGTCAGCTAGGGCTGCCTTAAGAAAATACCACAGACTGGGCGGCTTAAACAGAAATTTATTTTCTCACAGTTCTGGAGGTTGGAAGTCCAAGAACAAGGCCTCTCTCCTTGGCCTGCAGATGTCTGCCTTCTTGCTGTGTCCCCGGATGGCTTTTCGGCTGTGGGAACGCATCCCTGGTATGTCTGTTTGTGTGTCCAAATTTCCTCTTGGTACGAAGACATGTCCAGTTTTCATTAGCGCCCACTTAAATGACCCAATTTAACCCTAAGTACCTCTTTAAAGGCCCTATCGGCAAAGGGAGTTACGTTCTGAGGTGCTGGGGGTGAGACTTAAACATGAATTTGGGGGGAACACAGATCAGCCCATCACATTGTCATTTTGTTCTGCCTTGTGGTAAGAATTCTGGGCTCGAAGCGCCTGGGTAACTCAGTTCATTAAGTGTCCTACTCTTGGTTTTGGCTCAGCTCATGATCTCACAGTTCGTGGGTTCGAGCCCCGCTGTCAGTGCAGAGCCCTCTTGGGATTCTCTCTCTCCTTCTTTCTCTGTCCTTCCCCAACTTGCTCTCTCTCTCTCAAAAAATAAACATAATTTTTTTTTTTTTAAAGAAGAAACCCTGGGCTCAATTTGCCTGCTTATTCATTGGATCATAGAATATCCATTCTATTTCTCCCATTAAGGATTTTAATCTCAATAAACGTCATCTTTTTTCCAACAATTCTAAAGTTTCTTTTTCGTATTTTCCTATCCTTCCATGTCGACAATATTTTCTTGAACCTCTCACAATAGCGTTTTGTTGTAGTTTAAATAAATGATTCTGTTATTTGAGACTCTTCCCTCAGGACTTCCTTCTGCGGCCTGAAGTTTGAGCCTCTTTTTCAGAGTGTTTTTCTTCATATGTCTGGTGACATCTCACCATCTGAAAAAGAAGAGTGTACCCCTGGCTTATCTTCTGGGTTGGGAGCCCTTCTTGGCGTTTGTTAAGTTCCCTGGGGGACTGCCTTCAGCATGCGCCTGTAAGATCTCCCACTTCAGAGACCCTTGTTCAAGGTTTTATCCTAACAGGAGGGGTGGTTGAGTGCACCATGTGTCACCCTCCCCCCCAACACACACACACCCCTCAGCAGACCTTGTGTTACACAAGGCTCCTCTCCAACCTGAACTTCGTGCTGGAGGCCTTCACTATCTGTTTCTTACTCTGTTGCAAAAGCAGTTCGGGTAACCATCTGGAAGTGGAAAACCTTTGCGTTCTACTGTTCTGTTCATGTGGTGAGGGAGCAAGGAACTGGACCTTAGTCACACAGCTCTTTCACATGTGGATCTTGGGTTGTCCCGAGGATCACACTGGGACCCCTGTGGACCCTCACGCATGTTACGTCATTGTTGGGATCGCCGCTAGGCCCACCAAGATCCAACGTGTTTACTGGCTTTCTTCTACTCGTATTTTTCTTTCCTGGTTTCTATTTTCCAGATGTTTCTTGAAGTCTGTGGTCCTTTCATGGTAACTCAGGTTGTTTTGCAGCATTCTTAAAGGTGTAATAGTGTATTATTCTCCATTTCAATGGAGCTTTGGGTGTAAGGGGAGTTAAACAGCTATGCTTCGTCCGCCATCTTTTTTTTTTTTCAATCTTAGTTTAAATGTTTATTTACTTATTGAGAGAGAGAGAGACAGAGAGCGCACGCAAAAGGAAGAGAGGGGCAGAAAGAGGGGAGGACAGAGAGAGAATCCCAAGCAGCCTCCACACAGACCACAGAGCCTGACGGCAAGTTCAGGGTCACAACTGTGAGAACAGGACCTGAGCTGAAATCAAGTGTCGGAGGCTTCACTGACTGAGCCACCCAGGTGCCCCTGTTTAGGCCACTATTTTAATAGAGTCCCTCTTAAGTTTCAAATGGAAGAAATAAAAATAATTAGGTTCATCTTAAAAATTTTTTAAAGGATAAAATACATAGGTATATAAAGCAAACAAGCATATGCTTCCTATAAACGTCCTCCTGACCACACTCCCTTCTCCAGTAGAAACTTCTCCCAACACTTTACTATGCACCTCTCCATACCTTTTCTCCATGCATTTACAAACAGATACATGCTATGCAGAAGGTTTTTTTTTTTTCTTGCTAAAACTGGGATTGCACCATTACAATCTTCCTGCAATTACTTTTTCACATTAAATTTTTTTTTTTTAATTTTTCTAAGTTTATTTTGTGAGAGAGAGAGAGAGTGCACCATCGGGAGCAAGGTGGGGGACGGGGGCGGGGGGGGGGAGAAGGAGGGGCAGAGGGAGGGGAGACAGCAAATCCCAAGCAGGCCCCGTGTTGTCAGCCCAGAGCCCAACGTGGGGCTTAAACTCATGAATCCACAAACCGTGAGATCATGATGTGAGCCAAAATCAAGGGTCAGACGCTTAAGCGACTGAGCCACCCTGGGACCCCCACACGCTTTTTATAAAGTTTTACTTATTTAAGTAATCTCTACACTCAACCTGGGACTCGAACTCATGACCCTGCAATCAAGGGTCGCATGCTATTCTAAATGAGGCAGCCAGGCACCAAAATTACTTTTTCACTGAAGAATAAACAAGAGGGGGGCGCCTGGGTGGCTCAGTCGGTCGAGCGTCCGACTTCGGCTCAGGTCGTGATCTCACAGCTCGTGAGTTCAAGCCCCGCGTCGGGCTCTGTGCTGATAGCTCAGAGCCGGGAGACTGCTTCTGCTTCTGTGTCTCCCTCTCTCTCTGCCCCTACCCCACTCACATTCTGTCTCTGTCTCTCTCAAAAATAAATAAACATTAAAAAAAAAATTAAAAAAAAAAAAACAATAAATAAGAGGGCTCCTGGGTGGCTCAGTCAACTGAGCAGCCAACTTTGGCTCAGGTCGTGATCTCATGGTTCAGGAGTTCAAGCCCCACATTGGGCTCTCTGCTGTCAGTGCAGAGCCTGCTCCAGATCCTGTCTCCCTCCTTCTCTGCCCCTCCCTCACTTTCACATGTGCACACCCCCATTCTCCCTTGGCCTCTCAAAAATAAACATTAAAACAAACAAACAAACAAACAAACAAACAAACATTTCCCCAGGTCAGTACGTATAAACGACATCATTCTTTTTATGGCTGCAAAGTATCTTTAGCACGGAAATACTGTCGTTTCTTATGTCAATTGATCTCCAATTGATGGATGCCATGGACTGAATATTTTGAATATCCCTTCAAAACTTCTGGGTTGAAATCCCAATGGCTAATATGACGGTATTTGGAGATGGGACCTCTGGAAGGTGCTTAGGTCATGATGGTGGAGCCCTCACGGATGGGATCAACGTCCTTATGAGACACAGCCCGGAGAGCTAACTGGCTGCTTCCACGGTATGCGGACATGCGGAGAAGGCAGTGGCCAATAGGAAGCACGTCACTCACTGAGGAAGTGGGCTCTCACCAGACAGGGAATCTGGTGGCACCTTGATCTTGGACTTCTAACCTCCGGAACGGTGGGAAATGATTTCCTCTTGTTTCTAAGCCACTCAGTCTATGAAATTTTGTCAGCGCTGCCTGCCCAGACTAACACCGGATAGTTTGTTTCCAAAAAGCTTAGGGTTTGCTTTAACCCCCTCAGCGGGTTATCAAGGTATTGTATGAATCGAGAGGATCATATAAACGTTTTATGTCACTATAGAAAATACTCTTAAACCACTCTTCAGTATGGAAAATGGACACTATTCCAGGAAAAGTCATTTCATTGTCTCTCTTATGCTTGGGATTAAATTTATTAGACAGAAAATACTAAGTTACAGTGGCCACGGCTGAGCATGAAAGCAAACATCTCCTCAAATATTTGCTTTACATGGGTCATTTGAAGTTCTATCAACTCTGCACACATTGCCTTAAACTGCTGAAAATCCAAAAATAGTTGTGCTACCGCTCTCCTTATTGTTCCTGCTCCTCCCGTATCAGTTTACTTCCGCGAGATGTTGTGTCCTAAAATTTATTTAGGGGCTCGCTGGGTGCCAGCCATTCCACTGAGCCTTTAGTCAGAGGATTTCACTTAACCCAGACACCCAGGAAAGTATTAACCCCATTTTTAAACGTGACAGATTCTGTTCAAATCCCAGGTTTATTCTCTGTTGGCTTGGCGCAAATAATACAACCTCCGTGAGCCTTGGTTTCCTTGTAAAGAAGATAAGAAACATACACCAGCATTAAATAATTAACAAACATTTATCAGGGTCTTACTGCGAGCCAGGAATTCTCTCCGGCACAGAGCCGCAAGGGAGTTTGGAGGATTAAATGAAATCATGCAAGTAACATATGTAGCACGCAACGGGAAGGCACATGGTAGCCATTATTATTGTAGTTAGAAAGACACCAAGTGTGAATTTGAATCCAAGTCCATATAAGGCCAAAGGCGCCCCCGCCTTTTTTGAAATGACTCCATGCTGTCTTCCTAAAACCAACAACGTGGGTCTATACCTACAATTGACTGCTCCTTCCACTGGTTTCCACAATCCAAGTCCTGTAATTCTTCCAAAGCTAAAAAGCAAACTGGAGGGCTCCTGGCTGGTTCCGGTGATGGAGCGTGCGACTCTCGATCTCAGGGTCATGAGTTTGAGGCCCACGTTAGGTAGAGAGATTACTTCAAAATAAAATCTTAAAAAAAAAAAAAAAAAAAAGGAAACCAAACCTACCATGATTTCGGGTCACAGAGGTATGCTTAATTTTAACCCATTTTTTATTTTTCCAACTTCGCTATTTGTTTGCACCGTATTCTGCACGATCTAGTTTTCCAAAGGTTGGCCTCGATTTTTTTCTCCAGTGCCTTCTTAAACGTACCTCCTCTTTCCAGAGTTCACGTGGACCGTGCTTTCTACTGCTTTCCTTTTTTTTTTTTTTTTTTTGTTTTTTTCAACGTTTATTTTTGGGACAGAGAGAGACAGAGCATAAACGGGGGAGGGGCAGAGAGAGAGGGAGACACAGAATCCGAAGCAGGCTCCAGGCTCCGAGCTGTCAGCACAGAGCCCGACGCGGGGCTCGAACTCACGGACCGCGAGATCATGACCTGAGCCGAAGCCGGACGCTTGACCGACCGAGCCACCCAGGCGCCCCTCATGTTGCTTTTTACAGGCTTACGCTGTGACTACACATGAGGCAGACCGAGCAATACGCAAATGCAATCTGATTTTATGAAGTCTGCAAATCAAAAGAAAGGGAAGGAAGGGCAAGTATGATACCTCACCAGTGCGAAAGAGGGGAGCTGAGTGCGACAAAGTGGCAAGGGGCAACGTTTAAACGTATTGAGGCTTTTTGAAGTTGAAAGAGATTCAACCAGTGCCTGTAATGCTACAGTAATAAAATTGGGAAGGTGAACATAAGTCAGCGTGGGTAAACATCCGACCTAACTTCACTCTGTTGTAAACAGAAACACTGTTGTAAACAGAAACCCCCCCCCATTCAAATGGTAAGCATTTTTCACTGCTTCCTATAGGCATTAATGCTATTCCTTCTTCACTAGACTCCTAGAGTTTGCTTGTTACCTTTAGTTGATTATTTGATGATTTCTAGACCAGGATTCATACCAGAAGAGGCAATAAGGTCATAAAGCCAAGTATAGCCAGAATTTTTATCCCAAACAACAACTTTCCTATTCTCAGGCCATAGTTCCCTGACTAATTCTACCCCTAAAAAGCAATGTGGTCGGTGGGTAGAAGAGATCTCTTACAGCAGAAGACGATTTGGTGATTTGCTCTTAGTGGAATGAGTAGGCTGGCTGAGAATGGGGGCAGGCACCATGGAAAGAACCCTGGATTCAGAGTTAGAATCCTGAAGTCTTGTCCTAGATGTCACTAATCAACTGTGGTGCCTAGGGCGAGCCACTTAAGTTTTCTGCTGTGCCCTAGTTTTTCTTGTTATAAATTGGGACAAGAAGCCTTGTTCTACTTACCTCATTAGTTTGTTGCGAGGGTCACAGGAGTTAATGTGCATGAACGTACTTTGAAAAGATAAAGCCATCTGTGAATGTAATGCATTTTCATTTCCTGTGTGGACTGGTCAAACGATCAAAGAAATGTGTGATTGAATAATGCTCCAACTTGACTACGGTGGGTCCTAGACACAGGTATAATAAATATGCTAATAGTATATACGGAAATTCTAGTTCCAGGAATAAGCTGATTTTCAGTATGAACTGACAGAAAGTTTTAGTCATGTGAACTTAAGAGCATGTTTGAGACGGATATCCTAGTGGGATACCTAGGTAGCTTGGTCAGCTGAGTGTCCGACTCTTGGTTTTGGTTCAGGTCATAGTCCCGAGATCATGGTCCCAAGGTCATGAGATTGAGCCCCACGTTGGGCTCCATGCTGTGTGTGGAGCTTGCTTGAGTTTCTCTCTATTTCTGTCTCCCCCTTCTGTCCCCTCCCCTGCTTGCGCTATCTTGCTCTCTAAAATTAAGAAAAACTAGGGGCGACTGGGTGGCTCAGTCCCTTAAGCGTCTCACTTCGGCTCAGGTCACGATCTCGTGGTTCATGAGTTCGAGCCCCATGTCGGGCTCTGCGCTGACAGCTCCGAGTCTGGAGCCTGCTTCCGATTCTGCCCCTCTCTCTCTCTGCCCCTCCCCCGCTTGTGTTCTGTCTCTCTCTTGCAAGAATAAATTAAAAAATAAAAAGTAAAAATAAATAAATAAATAAATAAATAAATAAATAAATAAATAAATATTAAAAAGAAAGAGATATATTAGAGACTGATGGCAAGGCAAGAGGAGATATTGAGATAAAGATACAATAGCGAGGGGCGCCTGGGTGGCGCAGTCGGTTAAGCGTCCAACTTCAGCCAGGTCACGATCTCACGGTCCGTGGGTTCGAGCCCCGCGTCAGGCTCTGGGCTGATGGCTCAGAGCCTGGAGCCTGTTTCCGATTCTGTGTCTCCCTCTCTCTCTGCCCCTCCCCCGTTCATGCTCTGTCTCTCTCTGTCCCAAAAATAAATAAACGTTGAAAAAAAAAATTAAAAAAAAAAGATACAATAGCGAATATGAAATCTAGATCAGTTTAACATTTGATTAAATAATAATGAAGGTGAGTGTTTTGCTCTAGTGGGAATTATTTGAAAATTTAACCTAAATGTATACGAAAGGAAAGGAACGGCCGCATAACTAGAATCAAATGTTTCCACTTGGCAAAGACCTTAGAGAATATTCTAATCCAACTCCCTTCATTTCGTAGCTGAAAACATGGAAACTCAACTTCCTTGTGTTTTGTCCAAGACCGCACATCTGAGGTAGTGGCAAGATCATTCTAATATTCCGGCTACTCAGAGCTATCTTTGAAACCATTTTTTAAGTGCAAAGGGAGAGACTGGCTCAAGGGGGTGGCTAGAGTAAGGATCTGGGATTCCAGAAATAGGTAAAATGGCTATGGGTGATGTGACTGGTCTCGGAGACTATGTGAAGTCCATGGAACAGCCATGAGCAAAGGCAGCTTTGTTGAATGATTCTTTCCAATATAGAAGCAAAAGCGGGTCAAACAAATTCTAAAGGAAAAAACAGGCTGGCTGAAGAGAGACCTTCAGCTGGAGACAATGTAGACCCAAGGAAGAGCTTCCAGAAGTTAAAAGTGGCTAACCCAAATGCACTTGAGAAGAACAGCAAGAGAATGATAATACTACTCCCACTACTGTGCTACTATGACTTATAGCTAACTTTTATGCTTTTTAAAAACATAATTCTGTGGGGTTTTTTTAGGTTTATTTATTTGGGGGGGGGGGGGAAGAGAGGGAGAGAGAACCCCAAGCAGGCTCCCCACTGTCAGTGCAGAGCTCTTTGTGAGGCTCAAACTTACAAGCTGTGACGTCATGACCTGAGCTGAAACCAAGAGTCGAACGTTTAACTGACTGAGCCACCCAGGCGCCCCCTCTTAATTCTGTTCTCACACAGATGGGCGCCTGGGTGGCTCAGTCGGTTAAGCGTCCGACTTCAACTCAGGTCATGATCTCACGTTACGTGCATTTGAGCCCCACGTCGGGGCCCTCACTGAGAGCGTGCAGCCTGCTTGGGATTCTCTCTCTCTCTCCATCAGCCTCTCTCTCTCTCTCAAAGTAAATAAATAAACATTAGAAATAAATAAAATCTCACACATATATACAAACTTGAAAAAGCAACTATTATCTCATTTGGGGGGAGGAGGAAATGGAGGCAGAGTGGGAGAACTGGAACTTGCATAAGTTCAACATCCACATGCTGAACCACATTGGGCCATGACCTCCAAAAAAGGGAAGGACAGTAAGAGACTATGTGTTGGGTTTAGCAATACCACTCCTTGACTCCTAAGTTACTTGGTAGGGGTGCAACGTATGACTTCCACACGCTATCAATGAATCTGTATACAATAAACTACCCAGAACCTACGTTAACACTTTGTTTCAAAATTGTAACTTCAGGGGTGCCTGGGTGGCTCAGTCGGTTGAGCGTCCGACTTCAGCTCAGGTCACGATCTCGCGATCCGCGAGTTTGAGCCCCGCGTCGGGCTCTGGGCTGATGGCTCAGAGCCTGGAGCCTGCTTCCGACTCTGTGTCTCCCTCTCTCTCTGCTCTTCCCCCGTTCATGCTCTGTCTCTCTCTGTCTCAAAAATAAATAAAAACGTTAAAAAATTTTTTTTTTCAAAATTGTAACTTCACATATTAGCATCCTGCACCGACTCAGTGTAATTCCTATGTATATGGTTTTCCATTTTAGTGTAGACATGATGAAGTAGATACAAAGTGGCCATGGACACTGGCTTGCAATTAATCCTTGTGGATTGATGTTTACACCCAATAACAATCAGCATAATCAGGTCATTTCTATACGAGTGAAATATTTATAGAATTATAGGATCAGAAATTTATCAATTGTTGATATATTATTTTAGGAGAAGCTATTTGTGGACATTCACCAGAAGACCACCATTCATTCCTTCCTTCTTTCAACAAATCTTTTTTTGTTTTTAATGTTTATTTATTTTTGAGAGACTGAGCATGAGTGAGAGAGGGGCAGAGAGAGGGAGACACAGAATCTGAAGCAGGTTCCAGGCTCCGAGCTGTCAGCACAGAGCCTGACGTGGGGCTCGAACTCACTGACCGTGAGATCATGACCTGAGCCGAAGTCAGAGGCTTAATTGACTGAACCCCCCAAACGCCCCTTTCGACAAATCTTGACTGAGCATCTATTGTGTGTCAAGCTCTGTTATAAGCACCAGCTATACCCGTTATATATAGCAATGTCCCTGCTGTCATGGAATTTGTATTCTAGTGAAGCTGACAAACAATAAGAAAGTAAACAGGTAAATATATATGATAATTTCAGATAGTAAGAACATTTTTTTAATATATTTTATTTTTAAGTCATCTCCATACCCACTGTGGGGCTCGAACCTACAATCCCCAGATCAAGAGGTGCCTGTTCTGACTGAGCCAGCCAGATGCCCTTCAGATAGTAAGAAATGTTATGAAGAAGGGGCACCTGGGTGGCTCAGTCAGTTAAGCGTCCGACTTCAGCTCAGGTCATGATCTCACGATTCGTGGGTTCTAGCCCTGCGTCGGGCTCTGTGCTGACAGCTCAGAGCCTGGAACCTGCTTCAGATTCTGTGTCTCCCTCTCTCTCTGCTCGTCCCCCATTCATGCTCTGCCGCTCTCTCAAAAATAAACATTAAAAAAAAAAAAAATAAAGAACTGTTACGAAGAAAATAGAAGAAAATGGGGTGAGGGAACATGATGTTCCCTCCCTAACTGCAGTTAGGATGTCCCTCCCTAACTGCCCCCACTCCATTAAAAACCCACAACGATCTCCTTTCCTGTACATGATTCATTCCTCTGAATTCCTCTGAAATAGGCACCAAAAATATGCTTGCTTTAAAGGGAATACTAACATTTGAAATGGAAGCAGCCCCAGAAAAATCGTATCTTGGTTCTGTGTGGCCAAGGGATGCACAAGCAAGGGCTCCCGAGGCATTGTCCACTCCATCATTGGCCATGTGCGGCTGCCTCGTTGGGAGGCAAAACAACGTTGGAATTCCAATCAGCTATTCAACAAAGATAGAGTAACAATAACTGCTATGGGCTGGTTAGTTCCAAAGGAAGGCACAGCGCATCAGTTTCCTTTGTTCTATCATACCCATCGGACGCAGAGATAAAATTCGGCTAAGCTGATAACACAGACTGGCATTCTGAAGTCACCAGGAAGCTCTCCATATTGTCCGGGTCATTGTCATAACGCTGTCCTTTCCTTTTCGTAAGCAAAGGGGCTCCACTAGGGGAAGAATGCCTGTGACCCTGTGCACCTATGTTCCTTACAATCAGGGAGTTCCCTGTATCAGGTTTACCACAGTCTTACTGGTCGCTGTTCTTCTTAGGACAACAGTACCAGCAAGATCAGTCACCTTTGAAAGATTTCACGTATTTACGTAAAAACAAAAACAATTTTTTAACACTTATTTATTTTTGAGAGACAGAGAGGGACAGAGCAGGAGCAGGGAGGGGCAGAGAGAGAGGGAGACACAGAATCCGAAACGGGCTCCGGGCTCTGAGCTGTCAGCACAGAAACCGACGTGGGGCTCGAACCCACAAACCACAAGATCACGACCTGAGCTCAAGTCGAAAGCTAAACCCACTGGGCCACCCAGGTGCCCCATGAAAGAGTTCATTCAGTTTGTACCCAGACCACATAGACTCTGTGAGGAGACCTGGCCCCCGGTGTGTTTCCTCAGAACCAGCCCAAGGAACGTATTTTCTCTCAGTCGGTCCAGGGCCCCTGTGGGAGGCAGGCCCCATCAAATGCAGATTGACATCTATTTGTAGCACAACTAGAAAAGGCAGTTCCATTCTGAATTATTTAACATGGCAACATTTTGCACATATAAATCATGTCCAGCTTTATTAGATTAGGCCAATTGAAGAAATATATACACCTGCCTGTCATGTAAAGCCCTTCATCTTGGGGAGCCGACTCCCCAGGGGGACATCCCAGGAGGTAAATTGAATACTGAGTGGTTTGTCTCGCGATGTGGCCCGGATGGGAAATTGAAATTCCCGCACGGACGCCGAATTTCACATCAAAAATGAGAACCGAGTTCATCTCACTCGGTTACCAGGGTACTAATCGCTCTCAAAATTCGGATTTACATGACCGCGGCCATTCTGTGCCCTTTATGTGGGAGCTGGGCCCTGCCACCGTGATAATGTTCCTAAAGCCCTTTGAGGTCCTCACATGAAAGGCGTTTTGCAAACACAAACTATCACTTGCATCAATCAGCCAAGGAGCTTGATATCATTTCCCTCCATCACTGGGTTTGCCAGAATGGCACAGGAGATAGCAAATGGCGTACAGTGAGACGAAAAGAACAGAGATTTACAGGGACTGGCTGCTTTTTAATCAGACAAGGCCTGATGATGCATAGCTGATAGGCCTGATTTTCTGTTATGAGAAAAAAAAAAAAAAAAATACACCCAGGGTTGTTCTCGTACTCGAGATCTCAGAGAAAAATCTCTTTCATAAAAACAGGCTGTACCTCAAATGCTCTTCCTAAGTTCAGGGAAATCAAAAATCAGTGCCACATATGGGGACAGCACTGAGAAAATGGGATCCTATTTCCGCTCCCCGCCCCCCCCCACCTCCCCCTCCTCCTTTTTTAAGACCTTGTTAAAGGGAGAAACGATGCATTTGAAAAGAAAAACAAGATAAGGAGACCCAGTGCCATTACTCTGGATAGCTGAGCGGTGGAGAATGGAAAACCTATTGGTCTCAGTTTTGCTGCCACAATGGCCTTTTATGAGCGGGATTAGATACGCCGAGAAGTGGGACAGCATTCACTGGTGCCCCCACGACAATCTGGAAAAAGGACGATAAAAATCAGTTTGTCGGAAGGTTAAATCACCCAAGACTTCCTAGATTGGCTTTTCAGATTGTTTTTCCTTTGGAAAGAAGATGAAACAAGAAAGAAATATGGGCTGAAAGCTGATTTCCCCCCCCCCACCCCCGCACCCCCCCCCCCCGTCCCTTTTTCCCCCCTTCAGTGCAAGATGTAGCATTCAGAAAACATGTTGAGCCAGTTGAGACATTAAAAAGATCAGTCTCTGGCTGTTGAATGAAAGGCTGCTATGCATGTGACTCACATACTAAATGGAAACCTGCCTTCAAAGCCTATTTTACTGCCTAATTATATATACACAAAATGTAGCTGTCTGTTTCAATCAAATCATAGGAAAAGGAATAAAACTCCTCTAAAGATGCAATTTTCATGGTTTGTCATAACCTTAGAAACACTGCTAATGCAAACGGAGGACGTACAGCTGCATGGTCCAGATAAGGTTCTAGTAATTGTTTTTTCTTTTAATTATTACTTTATAAAGACATTATACCTCCTACTCCGAAGAAGGAAAATTAGTGTCCTCTGTCTCCTTTTTTTTTTTTTTTTTTTTTCCCTTCCCCTCCTCTCCCATTTTCACACCAGGCTTGTTGATATGCATTTCAGATGTGGCTAGAAGCCAGTGTAGCTATGGAAATAATATTTAAGTAACCGCCATAACTACAGGCTTTCAGAGGGTTCCAGGGAGGAAGCCTTTTCCAAATTTATGTTTTGAATTGAGTAGAGCTTTCCAAAGCACAAAACAGAGTGCCAGGGATCAGGATAAAGTGCTTACACCCAAACAAATGTTTGTACTTGGCTTTCACGGAAATAGTTTCTATTCGTAAGAGTGGATGTATTTATTTTTGAAAATTATTAATTGCATAAACATTTTCATTGTTGTCATCCTCGCTGAAGGACCATGTCATAAAATACACAAAAGGCTTCCCCCCCATTTCCTACGTACAGATCTTTCTTGTGCAATAACCCGAAACTGTAAAGTTTAATAAGCCATTACTAATTTACATATTTTCATAGATTCAAATCATTAAAATGCAATGATATTTTAATGGCTTAATATATATCTAATTGCAGATTAAAACTTTCGAACACTGGAGATGGCATTGAACGTACCACCACGGGATTCCGTGTATCTAATTCAGAAAACATTGGCAGCTACCAGCCTTTCCGAGGGAAACACAGAGTTCATTACTAGATGAATAAATCGATTATCTTGTAATGTGCCTCTTTTAAAAAAGTCATCATTGTAAGTATACCCACCACTCTGACTCTCCTCCCACCTACCCCCGTTATATTAATTTGGAACCTGCTGTATTAACCCACATAGTAAACAGTTTGGTTAAGAATTTTACGATGAGGGGCGCCTGGGTGGCTCAGTGGGTTAAGTGTTCGACTTCGGCTCCGGTCATGATCGCACGGTTCGTGAGCTGGAGCCCCACATTGGGCTCTTTGCTGTCAGTGCAGAGCCCGCTTCAGATCCTCTGCCCCACTCTCTGTCTGCCCCTCCCCTGCTCTCTCTCTCTCAAAAATAGATATTTAGAAACAAATACTGAAACTTAAAAAAGAATTCTATGATGATGAAGCAAAGCTACTTTCAATGATTCTGAGAAATCCTAGAGCATGAGAGATAGGTAGAAAATCAGAAGGAGTCAAGAACTGAATGAACTGATATGAATGAACTGAAATGAACTGATATGAACTGATATGAATGAACTGAAATGAACTGATATGAGATTTCATATCCCAAATTCCAAAATGGGAGTTGGGACCTGTTAAAAAAAGAATGTCCACGAATGCTCACAGCAGCCCTATTCACAATAGCCAAAAAGCAGAAACAACTCAAATGTCCATCAACAGACGAATGGATAAACAGATTGGTTACACACACATGCACATATAAACACACACAGCAGAATATTATTCAGCCACAATAAAGGACAAAGTACCGATCCATGTTATAAGGCGGATGAATCTCACAACCATGCTAAGCAAAAAAAGTCAGCCGTGAAAGGTCATGTACTATATGAATCTATTTACATGAAATATACAGCATAGGTCAATTCATAGACACAGAAAGCAAACAGGTGCTTGTCAGGGGCTGGGGGAAGAGAGAAATATAACGATTTAGCAGGTAAGGGGATTGAATGTGGAGTGATGCAAATGTTTTGGCACTGGATAGAGATAGCACCTAAGCAATACTGTGGACTGACTACATGCCACTGCGTTATTCACTTTACAATGGTGAATTTTAGGGCCATTGGTCGAGTTCCCGACTCTCGCCTTCGGCTCAGGTCATGATCTCACAGGCATGAGATCGAGACTCCACTGGGGCTCTGCCCTGAGCGTGGAGCCTGCTTAAGATTCTCTCTCTCTCCCTCTGCTCTTCCTCCCCCGTTAACACACGCTCTCTCTCTCTCTCTCTCAAAAAAAGTTAATTTTACGTGTCTTGCACTTCACCTCAATGAAAACCAATTGTGATCACATTATTTATCACTCCCTTGACTCATTCATTTACGACTTCAAGGAGCATCTATTTACCATTGATTCTGTGTCAGACAATGCAGTAGTGGCTAGAGCTGTCATGCTGAGTTAGCTAGGCTCGCCTCAGGGACCTTGCGCTCTAGCTGAGGGGCAGAGAAAGCAAGCCAAGTCAATAGTTACAAACAGAGTTACCTGACAGAGTCCGTGGCATGGATGTTTTAGCTGCAGGGTTTAATGAAGGCCTTTCTAAGCAGATGACAATTGAGTTCAGTCTTGAAAAACAAGCATACATTCAGTGGAAGATGGAATTCTCTCTCTCTGTCCCTCCCCCGCTCGCTCTGTCTCTCTCTCTCTCTCTCTCTAAATAAATACATAAACTTAAAAAAAAAAAAAGGAAAGAAATATATCAGGGGAAGAGCATGACTCAGAGAGAGAAAAATACATACGCCAAGGCAGGCGTTGGTCATTTGGCAGAAATGAATCCAACTGGTAAAGCGAAATGAGTTCCAGGGAAAAGGACGAGTTGAAATCGAAGACGTAAGCAGGAGCCAGTTTACATAGGATCTTGTAGGTCATGGTCAGAAACGTAGGTTTTACTCCAGTTGTGTTGGGAAGATACTGAAGAGGTTTAAGCAGAGAAGTGACACGCATTTTTCAAAAGATCATTACTGCGGACAAATTAAGAACCGATGCGAGAGGAGCAGGGCAGCGGAAGGAGGTGTAGAAATAAACAGACCACGAGTAGCCTGCCGTAGTAGAACAGATACAAGATCATGATGGCCTGGACCAGGGTGTGGGCAGAGGAGACGGAGACAAATGGACGGATTCAAGATCCACCCTGAAGGTAGGAGAGTCAGAATGTGTACCAAATCAGGTAGGTAGAAAGTGGATAACAGCGAAGGGATGACACCTATTTTTGTCCTGGGCAGCTGGGCAGATACAGGTGCCACTTCCCGGGAAGAGGGCCGTGTTAGGTTTCTACTGCCACTGTAATAAACAACCAAAAACTTAGCAGCTTTGACACAACACGAATCTGGCACGCCAGGGTGGCTCAGTGGGGTGAGTGCCCAGCTCTTTAACTCCGCTCAGGTCACGATCTTGCTGTTCGTGGGTTCGAACCCCGTGTCGGGCTCTGCACTGACAGCACAGAGCCTGCTTCGGATTCTCCCTCTCTCTCTGCCCCTGTCCTTGACTCATGCGTGTTCTCTCTCTCTCTCAAAATAAATAAACTTCAAAAAATAAAACCGAGGGGCGCCTGGGTGGCTCGGTCGGTTAAGCGTCCGACTCCGGCTCAGGTCATGATCTCACAGTTTGTGAGTTCCAGCCCCACGTCGGGCCCTGTGCCGACAGCTCAGAGCCTGGACCCTGCTTCCGATTCTGTGTCTCCCTCTCTCTCTGCCCCTCCCCTGCTCACGCTCCGTCTGTCTCTAAATAAATAAATAAATAAATAAATAAATAAATAAATAAATAAATAATAAAACCATTAAAAAAGTAAAAGAAAAATAAAGCCAACACAAACATATCATCTTCTTGGATGAGGAGTCTGACATGATTCTTAGGAGGCTCAGATCGGGGGTGGGCAGCTCTGTGTCCCTTTCTAGAGGTTCTAGGGGACAATTTATTTCCTTGCCGGGTCTAGCCTCTAAAGACCACCCAGGCTTCTTGGCTCATTTCATCAGATTTCTTTTGCATCTCTTCCCTCCGAGCTTTCTCTTCTTATTTCGTCTCCCTCTGGCCAGAGCTGAGAGGAGTTCTGTACTTTGAAGGATGCAATTGGGCCCATGTGGATGGTCACCCTGCCATGACCTCTAGTTTTCTTTCCCCTTGTTCCATGTCCTCTCTTCTACCTCCTCCTCCCACTTTTAAGGACCCTTGTGATGACATTGGGTCTCCTCAGATAATTCCAGATAATCTTTCCATCTCAAAGCTTTTTTTTTTTTTTTTTTGAGAGATCGAGAGAGAGATCGAGAGAGAGACAGAGAATCTCAGGCACGCCCCACGCTCAGCACAGAGTCCAACAAAGCGTTCGATCCCATGACGCTGAGATCATGACCTGAGCCAAATCAAGAGTCAGATGCTCAGATGACTGAGCCACCCGGGTGCCCCTGAAGGTCTTTAATCTTCCTCGCATCTGCAAATTTTCTTTGGCCACAGAAGAGAACATAGTCACAGGTTGCAGGCATTATATATGCACATCTTGGAGAGAGCGAGAATTCTTCTTACCACAGGGGTAACTAGGAGAAGACAAGGTTTTAAATTTTTTTTTTTCAACGTTTATTTATTTTTGGGACAGAGAGAGGCAGAGCATGAACGGGGGAGGGGCAGAGAGAGAGGGAGATACAGAATCGGAAACAGGCTCCAGGCCCCGAGCCATCAGCCCAGAGCCTGACGCGGGGCTCGAACCCACGGACCGCGAGATCGTGACCTGGCTGAAGTCGGACGCTTAACCGACTACGCCACCCAGGCGCCCCAAGGTTTAAGATGATAAGTAGAGATTTAACTCTGAGATGACTGGGAGATACCCAGTGTGGATACTGGAACTCCAGTTATGTCTAAAGTTCAGGAGAGCCGTCTTGGCTAATAGGTAGAAATGTACGAGCAGTGGTACATAAAACCATGGCACCGGGTATGATTGATTGCCCAGAAAGAGAAGGAGATAGAGAAGAAGGTCTAGAATCAAGCCCCAAAGCACTCTGGCGTCTAGAATTTGGGAGTGGGAGGTGGGCAGAAACCGAGTAAGAGGCAAGTGGGGAATCAGGAGGAAACGCATCAAAGAACATGGTATCTTGGAAACTAACAGAAGAAGAAAAGCATGTTACTAATCTTCATGTGGTAGAGAGAGAGAATAAGTCAGAGAAGCAACCTTGGAATCTGGCAATATGGCAACCACCGGTCAGCTTGCCCAAAGAGGTTTCCATGGTGTCAGACTGAACATGAGGCGAGAAAACAGAAATCATGAGATTAGGTAATGTTTTGAGAAATTGTGGTTCTGAAAGACAAGAGGAAACTGGGGCACCATTTTGGGAGGCATTGGTAAAAGTAAAGGGGAGTTGTCGTTTGTTCGTTTGTTTCCTTGTTTTTTCAATAAGATTGAACACACCGGCTTGGTGCTTCTCAAAATGTGGTCCCCAGACCAGCAGCATCAGCATCAGCATCAGCATCAGCTGGGAACTTGCTAGAAATGCAAGTTTTTGACTCCCATTCCAGATCCAGGGAACGAGAAGTTCTGGGGGGTAAGACACGGCAGTCTGTGTTTTAATGAGCCCTTCGGTGCTTCTGACACAAAAATCAGGTTTGAGACCCAATACTGCAGGGGTGATGGCTCTCATCTAATGAAGAAGGAGGACCGATGTTACAAAAGAGGGGGGGAACGCTTGAAGTTTGCAAAACGATACAAGGGTGAGACGTCAGTCAAATTAGGGGTGTTTTCCCCTGGACACATCCTCTTTTCTTTTCTTTTTTTTTTTTTAATGTTTATTTATTTAGTTTTGAGAGAGAGAGAGAGAGAAGGAGGGAGAAACCAAAGCAAGCTCTGTACTCTCAGCACATAGCCCGACGCAGGGTTCGATCCCATGAACCTTGACATCATGACTTGAGCTGAAACCAAGAGTCGGATGCTTAACCGACTGAACTACCCACGTGCCCTGTAACGTCCTCTTTTTTAAGAGCTAAGGTAAAGAAGATGGGTCCAGTTGGAGGCAAGCCTGAAGGTCAGACAACAAGATGATAGAAGCAAGCCATGACCCATTAATTTCTTTTTATTAAATAAAGGGGGGGGGGTTGACTAAATAGGCAGATATAAAATAGAGTCTACAAACATTTGATATCTGAATTTTAAGAAGACATATGACAAACTGTCAATTAGCTGCTGAGAAAGAAAGGAGACCTAAAAATTGGGGAACAGGAGAGGTGACGGTGGCGGTTAAGCACCAAGGGGAATTTCTAGAAGTAGAATAGTGGCAGGTCTCCTTAGAAGGATTTCCCTGCCCAACCCATTTTACCCTCTACGTTGCTGAAGGCAAAGGAAGTATACAAATCAAATCTGAATGTGGTATACAACTGGGAAGTCCACGAATGTACTGAAGGACATAATGTAGATTTAGAACAATGTTGACAAAATAGAACGATGAGCCAGAAACCGAAGCTAAAAGTGAACAAGGACAGGGCACCTGGGCGGTTCAGTTGGTTAAGCATCCGGCTCTCGAGGGCAGCTCAAGTCATGACCTCACAGTTCGTGAGATCAAGACCCATGTCAGGCTCTGTAATGACAGAACAGAGCTGGCTTGGGATTCTCTCTCTCCCTCACACTTTCCCTGTCCCTCCCCTGCTCATGCTCACTTGCTTTCTCTCTCTAAATAAATAAATAATCTTAAAAAAAAGTGAACAAGGACAACACTTATGTATTTATAGTATTTTAAAGATTGTCTCTAGGGACAGTTTTGGGATGGGATAGGACTGAGATTTGGATTGACAGAAGTTGGTAGGAGAAAACCCTGGAAATTTTAGTTACCTACAAGTTCCATACGAGCCAAGTAACTCAGTCTTAGCTTCCATTAATAAAAGTGAAGTAACCAGATCAAAAGATGCTTCTACTCTTTCCGAATTGTCACTGAGTCTACCAAGGGGAATTGTATACAGAACAAGAGGACACCCAGGACTAGAGGACATCATGCATCAACATATGAGCGCACAGAGAAGTCTGGAAGTCTTATTGTAAGCGGAATCTTCAAGTTACGTGAACTACGGTGAATCACGCAGCACGTATTTCTTGAGCCAGACAAAGCTCTGGGCGACGGTGACAGAGTAGAACAGAAAAAACAAAACAAAAAAAAAAAGAATAAGGAATTAATCCAGTTAAGTTTATTTATTTATTTTGAAAGAGAGAGAGAGAGAGAGCGCGCATTAGGGAGGCACAGAGAAAGAGAGAGAGAGAGAGAGGGAGAGAGAGAATCCAAAGCAGGCTCCACACTGTCAGGGAAGAGCCTGACGCAGGGCTCGAACTCACGAACCATGAGATCGTGACCCGAATGGAAACCGAGAGTCGGACGTTTAACCAACTGAGCCACCCAGGTGCCCTTGGACTAAGTCCTTATTCTGTCTCATGGTACTTATAATCTAGTGGATAGATGAAAACAGATCAAAAACAATAAGCTAACTAACTAAAACAGATCACTTTAAATACTGATCATTCCGTAAACAAATTCAGATGATGTCACTCAACTTGTACATGATGTATCAGTAAGTGCCCACTGCTGGTTGAGACATATAAACTGAGAATTCAGAACCCTCCATGATGAGATATGAATTTACCTTACCCTACAGTCTTTCCATTTATGGGCCCCTTTTTTTTTGTAGATCCAGCCAC
This sequence comes from Leopardus geoffroyi, assembly GCF_018350155.1. Lineage (NCBI taxonomy): Eukaryota > Metazoa > Chordata > Mammalia > Carnivora > Felidae > Leopardus > Leopardus geoffroyi. The sequence goes on from NC_059326.1 coordinate 102,596,594, forward strand.
CAGAAAGGAGGGAGTAAGTTCAGTTTTTACAATGATATGATATTCCATGTATTATTGTCCCCATTTCATAGCAAGATGGCTGCAACAATCTTCCCGTCTCCATTCTCATGCTTTTTGCGCTGTGACTTTGTTGATTTCTCTACCCATTGAACCTAGGCTTGGCCAGGAGCCTCACTTTGGCCAATGGGCCATTACAAATGTAAGCAGAAGTTTGAAATCGTTTCTACATGGGTTTGCTTTCTTTTGCTTGTGGCTGCAACTCGGAGACCACTGTGTGAATAAGCCAATTCAGCCTAGTGGAATAGTTATAGGGAAAATCAAGTTACCCCGGACAGACATGTGGGGGAGACCGTCGTAGACTAGGCAGCCCCATTGAAGACATTGTTTGACTTGATCTGCATGGCTGACCTCAGAAGAGACTGGACAAACTGCCCAGTGAAGCCTAGTCCAAATTGTTGACCCACACAATAATAACAATTTTTAAGAAAGATTATTATTTCACACCTACTAAATTTGGGGCTGCTTGGTTACACAGCAATAAATAAATAATTGCTATCAGAAGGTTCAGCGAATCGCTCATAACCTCATGGGAAGTCCAGTGCTGGAGCTGGGATTCTAACCCAAGTTTGCTAACTGCACTGTCTGTTTGCCAGGATATACACTCATTCTCCCGAAGCGTCCCAAAAGAGCCATCAACGAGGTTAAGCTATATGTGAGTGAAGAATGCATGATTGCACGTTTAGCAATGATCCAAACTCAGGGAACCCGTTCTCTTAGAACTGGCTGTGTGGCAATGTGGTTGGCTTGTTAAATTGAGCAAAGTCACATAACGTCCTTCGCCAAAAAAAATAGGTTCATCCTAGATTCGGGAAAAAGAACTCTGACCCACTTGTTTGCTGCTTCTAGAAAACAAAATACCTTTGTCAGATGCCTTTTTCCAGCCTTTTCTGGAGCCTCCAGCCATCCCATAGGATTTGAGTTGGAGAGTGGCCCTGGTCTTTCTGCTCTTAGAGCTGCTGGGCAGGATGCTTGTGGGGCACAGAGGGGCAGGAAGAATGGTGAGGTCTGTGACAATGACCAGCATTCTGAAAATCACGAGTAATTTTGCATTTGCTTATCTTTTTTCTTTTCTTTCCCGCTCTCTCTCTTTTTTTAAAAAAAGAAAAAAATTTTTTTTAACATTTATTTATTTTTGAGACAGAGAGAGACAGAGCATGAACAGGGGAGGGGCAGAGAGAGAGGGAGACACAGAATCTGAAACAGGCTCCAGGCTCTGAGCTGTCAGCCCAGAGCCCGACGCGGGGCTCGAACTCATGGACCGTGACATCATGACCTGAGCTGAAGTCGGACGCTTAACGGACCAAGCCACCCAGGCGCCCCTCTCTCTCTCTCTTAAAGAGACCCATCTCTTAAAGACAGAGAGAGAGAGAGAGAGAGAGAGAGAGCGCCCACGTGCAAGTTGGGGACAGGGAGAAAGAGAGAGAGAATCTCAAGCAGGCTCCACATCCCGGGTAGAGGCTGACACAGGGCTTGATCTCTGGACAGTGTGACCAACTGAGCCACCAGGGTGCCTGGCATTTGTTCATTTTCAATCGGAATGAGAAAAGCGAACCCGAAGGGATTGCAGCTGGCAGGAAAGGCAGACGCACAAATTCCACCTTGCACGCGAAATCTCCAGGGGCGCTAGAGGTTGCTGAAGAACCGTCACAGAAGTTACCAGCCTTCCTGTCTGAGGGAGCTTAGGTCCTTTCTGACGGGCCAAGGACACCACGTGTTCAGTGCTAGTGTACTGAGTACCTAGGGTGTGCGGAGCACAGCAGGCATGCAGACAAACAGCAATCTGCGAGTGTGTGTGTCGTGTCTATCGTGAGCTCTGGCCGGGGCGCAACAAGCCTGACCCTCCAGGGGAGACTCTCCCTCTAGGGAGGAGCCATGAGCCAAAGATTTACATGAACCCAGCTAGCATCAACCACTTTTCACGTCAGCACAAAAAAAGCCTACATAGAAGGAGAAATCTATTACCCTGGAAATTTTAAAGCCATTAAAAACCTAGACGTAGGCTCACGGTTAGACCACGCGCTGATGGGGAGGATCTGGAACATTACAACGCTCCGAAACGGGAAAGCCATGGGCTGTGTGTCAGAGAGAACTGGGATTGTGTCCTAGTTACAAGTACCACGTGACCTTGCAAGTCCCAGTCTTTGAAAAGTAACGTAACTTTTAGGATTGCGCTCACTCAAGATTGTATTGTCTGCAAATGCCTTGGTACATTGCCTGGTCCCTCGCGGGTCCAAAATATGTGTCAGTTCGGGAGTATGTTCCAGTTAAAAATACATTAACTCCATATTTACAGGGTGTTTTTTTTGAATAGCAGAAATTAAACGCTCTTGGGGGAAGCAGATCTTTAGGCCACCACATGGATGAAACCTGAACATATTACGCGGAGTGAAATAAAAGACAGAAGGACAGATACTGTGTGATTGCCACTTACATGAGGGGCCTAGCATAGGCAAATTCATAGAGGCAGGAAGTAGAACAGAGGCTTCTGGGGCCTACTGGGAGAAGGGGGGGGGGTTGGTGTTTCATGGGCAAACAGCTTCAGCTGGGGATGATGAAAAACTGCTGGAGATGGACAGTGGCAATATTTGCACATTATGCATGTCCTTAAGGCCACTCAACGGTACGCTGCACAGGGTTAAAATGGTCAACTTACGTTAGGTAGATTTTGCCACAAACCCGTAACGAACCAACAAAAAAACCGATTCAAGCCGCTCGGGATTAAGCATGGCATGAATGCTAAGTCTGGTGCAACGTGTCACTGAGGATATAAAAGACAAAAGGCCTCCACGTCTAGGAGGATAGTGTCAAGTCAGCTTGGGAGGCTAGCTTTGAATGTTAACTACTTTTTAATATCCACTCTCTTTGTCATCATCTCCGCAGCAGGTTGAATGAGAACTGATGAATCGGAAAGCAGTTGGCTCCACCTCTGAGCTTAGAGGTCAAGCTCTCAAAGCGGCTGAACTTATCCGTTCTCGCACTGACTCCGCTGGGACCCATCTCACCCTACGCCGGAAGACACATCTGGAGAACATAAGCAGTAGACAGCCGAATAGGCACAAAAGTTACACGCAGGGCAGGTGTGAGCGCTGGTGACCATGTCAGGGGTCCTGCAACTATCATGGCAAGAAATCCCGCTCAACCTGGCTTAGGCAAACCAAGGGAATTTATGGGCTTACGAACTGAGTGAGTCCTGGCTTTGTGGGAGGCTGGACCCACCGCTCCCAGGATGTCACCAAGGACCCGCATGCTCCCTCTCCCTATTTGGTCCGCTTCACTGCAGACATCTTTCACTCGACAGCCCCAGGCTCATAGCTCCCAGGGGCCATTCCTTCCTAAGGCAATTCCTGACCTCGTATCCTCACGCCACATCATCCAGAAGAAGTCAGGCCTCTTTGGGTAGCTTTCACGAACTTCTTTTTGCTAGAAGGGCCAGCAAACATCTCTTCCTCATCTCATTGGCTCTGATTGGGTCACATGCCTATCCCTGAGCTAATCTCTGTGACCAGGCAGATAGGGATACCAAGAGGCTGCAGCCCAGTGTGTGGTTGTTCCAAGGTTATGCTGTAGCCTATATACGAAAGGCTCTCTCTGAAACTCTACAGAGCCCAGCATGCACAGCCAATCAAAATAGCAACCTGCAAGTTTAGGCCGTCTTTTCGCCAAGGGTATGAATTCCCTGAATGTTAAGGGTAGTGTCCCCGTCTTATATCCATTCACAGAATCTGACACATTATGGCTGCTCAGCAAGGTCTTATTGAACGAATACATGATTGTGTGAGTGAAGAGAAAACTAGCTGGAATGCATAAACCACTCACAAATCGTGTCTCTGAGGTCTCCATATATCACTGACCTTTCCAACAATTTCTTGCTACTGGACGATAACCAATTGTTAAATTTTTAATATGAAATGAAGGCGAGGCCGAGCACAGATGAATCCAATTTCAACCTTCTGATCTCTTGGAAGGTGACATTTTTGGATCTCCCATTTGCTGTATCTAGGTTGTTAGGAAAGTTGAGTCCTTGAAACGCAAAGCTCCTTGAGAAAAAACTAAGCTCTTACCCGAGCCTTCTCTCCATACTCAACATGGGAAAGAAAGCCACCAAGTCTGATGGGTTTGTGTGTGTGTGTGTGTGTGTGTGTGTGTGTGTATGTGTGTGCACGTGATAGAGTAGTAGTTAGACTGTAAACACTAACTTTGTGTGTATTTTTATGATTTAATTTCTCCTTTTTATGGGTATATAAAACATATTTTTAAAAATAAATAAATCTTTGGGGCGCCTGGGTGGCGCAGTCGGTTAAGCGTCCGACTTCAGCCAGGTCACGATCTCGCGGTCCGTGAGTTCGAGCCCCGTGTCGGGCTCTGGGCTGATGGCTCAGAGCCTGGAGCCTGTTTCCGATTCTGTGTCTCCCTCTCTCTCTGACCCTCCCCCGTTCATGCTCTGTCTCTCTCTGTCTCAAAAATAAATAAACGTTAAAAAAAAAATTAAAAAAAAAAGAAATATGCAGATTATGAACACGTAAAGCTGCAATGGTTCAAAATAATATTAGCCTCTTACAGGAAACGTTATGAGCCCACCGGCATCTTAAATACAGATGGCATTTTATGTAGATAAGCAACCAGTGGTAAAAATGTTTTTTTAATTTTTTTGAGAGAGAGAGAGAGTACAAGTGGGGGAGACGGGCAGCGGGGCGGAGGGGGGGGGCTGCGGGGAGAGAAGGAGGGACAGAGTCCTAAGCAGGCTCCATGCTCAGCAAGGAGCCCAATGAGAGGCTTGATCCCACAACCCTGGGATCATGACCTGAGCTGCAATGAACACTCGGATGCTCAACCAACTGAGCCACCCAGGAGCCCCAAGTATTTATTCTTACATGTTCTCTTTTAGAAACTACTATTCTACGTGTCGAGTTTCCTTTTCATTTAGATAGAGAAAAACATAAAAATCCCCTGAGCCTCTACCTGCCTTTTTCTGTATGTGAACCCTGGCATACAAGCGATTAAGAGTCTCCCATAGCCCCTTTCCTAGCCTGTCTTTCCTTCTATTTCTACCTTCTTCCCGTGGACGCTCGCATCTTCCCCTATGCTTCAACCACGTGTAAGTTAATGACCCCAAATCACTGTACCCAGTTGTACCATCACTCATCAGTGCCAGAATATTATGTCCAACATCCTAACGGAAATCACTGTTGTAATGTCCCAATGATCTCAGGGGCCTTGGTTGATGGCATTAATCATCTACAAGTCCTACCCAGCTAGATCATTTGGGGTCAGCTCGGATTCCTCTTTCCCCCTCATCTATTCTGTGGCTCCCCTCGGTTTCAACTCACACCTGGTTCCATAATATACGTCTCTCTCCATTCCGTGGCCGCGTTTAACCTGCGTTCGCTTTTCTGGACGACCGTATTCTCTACCTCTTTGAAGGGAGTGCTTCTAGTTTCTTCCCAACTAACCCGTCATCCACCTGCCCTCACCCTCATCATAATAGGTTTTGAATACCATCTGATTATTCAAATTTTCCTCCTTAAAATTCTTCACAGCCTTCTCACTGCTTTTAGAATAAAGTACACGTTCAGAGATTTCTGTAATCTGGCTCCGGCTTACTGTACAATCTCACATTCTGCTCTTCCCTTCAGTTACAAGAGCCCTCTGCTCCCACCATCTGATCCCTGAATAGTCTGACAACACTCCCCAGGACTCCAGGCCCATCCCTCTGCCTAGACTGCTTTTCTCACATTTCTTCCCCCGTACAGTTAACTTCAGTAAAGTCTTTGTAGACTTCCCACCACAATTAATCACTCCCTCCTCTGTACTCCCACCAAACTCTGTTCAGAGCGTGCACATCTGGTCCCAGTCTTCCTGGGCGCGCCAAGCACTTCTTGGAGGAGGTGGGGGAGAGAGGAATGGGTCTCATTCATCTCTGCACGGACAGTTCCTAGCCGGTGCCTGGTGGTTAACATGCACTAAAAAAAAATGTTCAGTGAATGAGTCTTCATTTTGAATACTCAGCAAGACTTAACTTTGACCTACAAACTCCCCAAAGGAGGAAAAAGGAAGCCTGCAGGTTCATCATGGTTGTGTTGACCACACGCACGAAAAGCAAGCAAGTTATAAAGACAAGCTACAGCAGAGTAAGTCCATTTTGCTACAGTCCCTTCTGTCTTTTAGGAAGTGTCTAACTTGAGATCCCTTTCCCGTGCTCCCTTTCCAAGGTTTAATGTACGTGATTAATCTTGACTTGCCTTAATACCGCTAGGAATGTGGCATTGACCTCAGCTGAACACCGGCAAAGTGATTAATGTTACATGACCTGGACGAGATTTTTTTTTTTTTTTTTCCTTCACTCTAGATCCTGAATAAACACATTCATGCCAGATTCGGTTGCAGACCTTTGCTCAATAGAAAATGTACCGTGATTTCAAAGGGTAATGTTTCAGATGCAATAAACAATGTTAAAGGAAACATGGTTCTTGTTAAAGAAAATGCTGTTTCAGGCTAAAGTCCCAGTGATCATAAAAGATTCATGGTGCAATAAACAAAATGAACCACAGGCAGGCAGGTCCATTCGGCGACTAACCACTGATTGAATTTCCCAACACTCTTGGACTTTCCGAGAGATAAACTATTCACAAAAGGTCTATGTTAAATATAAGGCTGTCATTTCCTTTTTATGTTTCTAGAGAGGTCCAAGAACAGTAGAGCCCCCCCCCCTTCTTTTTTTCCCCCCTATTGGTTGTTTGTGTTTTTGAATTTTTTATGATGTGGGAAGACTGGCAAACACTTGCTATGATTGTCAAATGCCTTAAATCAAGAAGAGAAAATGCAATAAAACACAGTTTCCATGGTAACACATTGTAACCTAGTACCTCTGGATTATGAGCCAGCTTACATCTGTGATCATTACTTGTTGACAGGCATAAATTGAGCCTAAAAGCATTAATTTTAGAGATAAAACTGGAATGTGGAGCTAAGTTATAATAATGTTTAAATATTTCCAAGGTAGTGGCAGCAAATCAACACTGGTTATGTCACTATTTAAATAATGTTAATAAACTAAGCATAAACACTTAAAAAATTTACAAGCTTTTTTCTAAAGATGGTATAACACATTTATATAAGCTCTTGAGGCAGCAAGTGGGAGCTGACATGTTTTCAGTGGGGTTACAAGAAATCCAATGTCAGCAATTAAATGGTATGATAGATAGGCTTTTTAATGAAGGAATGTTTTCAATATGGAAATAACCCTGAAAAATCTCAGTCGTTTACTTCCTAAAACTATCTTAGGGCATACATACACAATGTTTCTCGATGTTTCTCAGTAGACATAATTTCCTTTTTTTTTTTTTTAAGAAGAAACCAAAATAAAATATGAACTATCACATTAGAAGGTTTTCATGCATGCTTTTCTACACATTCACTCCCCTGTTCTCATTAGAAGCATTCATACGTCTGTCAGACATTGTAAGGCTTAAAAACAAAAAAAAAAAAAAGAATGATTGTCTCTACAGGCTGCCTCCAGCTGGCTTCAGCAGTTAGCCATTAACCAATACGATCAACAATCAAAAAGACCATTTTTTTCAAGGCTATTTGTAACACTTCTAAATATGCCCGTACGATAATCAAGGTAGTCTGATATGCTACGGCATGGTTTCATGCGATACAGTAATAAAACAATGGCTGGTTTTCTCCACATTTAGACTTTAAGAAAAAGTCCACTTCTCTGGAAACTTCTGAGGTCAGCTTCCCTGCTAACACTTAAAAGGATCATGGGAGGGGTGCCTGGGTGGCTCAGTTGGTCAAGGGTTCGGCTCAGGTCATGATCCTGTCGCTCATGAGTTCGAGTCCCGCGTCGGGCTCTGGGCTGACAGCTCAGAGCCTGGGGCCTGCTTCGGATTCTGGGTCTCCGCTCTCTGCCCACCCCTTACCGTTACCGCTTCTCTACAGTGGAGATTAGACCTACTGTATAAGGTGGTTATGAGCACCTCGTGAGGTGGACACATGCGGGGAGCTGAGACGAGTCCTTGGGGCACGGTGAGCCCTCGGCAAAGGTTAACCCCTGTGGTCACCATGGTCACTATCACAGCGTCACCCGAGGCCTTGCTCTGCGGTTCTCACCTAGGGGTGCCCGGTAAATGTGAAACTGAGCAAGCCAGCTTATTCGACCGGGTATTGGAAGAGTTGACTTGTAACTATTTTTGCTAGAATATATAGCGCTTTCAGGAAATTGGGCCAGATTGCTTTTATTCACGTGCACTGTACGTCTCTGAGATTCATCAAACCCCTGGTCAGAGAGCTCACAGAGTTATGCAAGAATCCTATGGCCCACTGTTGCTAATTTGTAGAATTAAACCCTTGGGAACACTGCGGGGTGTCTGATCCAGCGTAACACAGACTTGTGTTTAACCTATTGACCCGGGAAGGGCAGGGATTTGAGAATCCTTCATACTTTGAAGAAGTCGCTTAGAAATATGCCAGCTACTTCCATTTTCTCAGTTTTTTTTTTTTTTTTTTTTGCCCCCCTTCAGCCCTGCTTTTAAAGAATGTAACCATTTTAAGAAGGAAGAAAGCAATTTGCTTCCATCGTAATTGGTATAGATCCTGGATTATGTCAACCTGGCATTTAGTTTGTCCAAAATTAAAAAAAAAAAAAAAAAAAATGAAGACGCTGGCCTCTGCATATCCAGCTCTCAGGGCTCGAGGTACTATTTTGCATTCCCTTTTTTTATTCTTAGTCATTTTCCATTCACCTTCCCCAATGCATACCCCCAAATGCCTCCCCACTTTTTTTTTTTTTTGCCTCCCCAACTTTTAATCAGATCTCTATTTTTTTGCAATCTTAGCCAGTGACCTCATCCTGTAGACACAAAAAATAAAGAGGCTCTCTTTTAACAGCACCCTCACTTATGAGAAAGTGCTAAGGTATCACAAGACGGATATGCAAAACCATCAATAAATGTCAGCTCCCTGTTTAAAGAAAGGCGTTGCCCAGTTTAGGGGAAGAGTGTCTTTATTTTCTCTTTCTCAGGTTAATCCTTCAACCTATATGCCCAGCTGGTTCCTTATCATCTCTTCTCTGTACCCTGGTTCAATTTGCTATTCCCATTTCTGTATTTTTAGGACATTTCTCTTTTCTGATTCTTCTCACGGTCTTTGTCCTCCAAACCCAGTCTTCCTTCATCCCAGGGAAGTACTTGGCCCGAAGGGCAGCAGGCGATAGATCAAAGGGTCTAAGCTTTCCCCAGTCGGGTCATCCAACCGAGTGTCTCTGAGCCACCTTTACAAAATTTCCCAGGGAGAGGCACTTGGGTGGCTCAGTTAAGCGTCTGACTCTTGGTCTGGGTAGTTCCGGTCATGATCTCACAGTTTGTAACGTTCGAGCCCTGAGTCGGGCTCTGCGCGGACAGCACGGAGCCTGCTGGGATTTCTCTCTCCTTCTCTCTCTCTCTCTCTCTTGGACCCTCCCTGGCTTGCTCGCTCACTCGCGCGTGCACTCTCTCTCTCTCTCAAAAAAAAAAAAAAAAAGATAAATTAAATAAATAAAAAATAAATTCAAAAATTTCCCGGGTAAACCAAAGCAAAACAGTCCTTCCTCCTTGTGTA